>NW_004524607.1:12122204-12149235 GCF_000260255.1 Octodon degus
TTCGGGAGGGGGGGGCGGGGAGGGCGGGAGGGGGAGGAGGTCTGTCTGGAGCCGGCGAGCCCCGAGGAAGAAGAGGAGGAGGAAGCCACCGCTACCGCTGCCGCTGCCGCCGTGCTCGGGGATCCGGGCGCTCGCGCTTAGCTCGCTGGCGACCTGCCTCCAGCCCGGGCCCACACCCCGGCCCAGGTAGGAAGGGGCCGGCGGGGGAGGGGAGAGGGCCGGGGAGGGAGCCCCTCTGCCGCAGCTGCAGGTCGACGGGTCCCCGCCCCTGGGGGGAGGGGAGCGGGACAGATGCTCGGGGTGGTCGCTGGGGCCGTATGGGGTCTCCCAGGGCTCTCGCAGCTCGGGTCTCCGTGCCTCGCCTCGGGCGTCCTAGTGGGGTCAAGCACCCCACCCGTGTGGCTTCGCTTGCGGAGCATGGAGCCTGTGGACCCCCGGAGTCCCCTCACCTACCCACCGGGATCGGGAGCTTCGCGCACCCGAACTTCGCAGCCGCTGAGCTCGGGCAGGACAAACTTCCCTCCCCTACTTCGGGGCTCCAAGGGCCGCAACTGGAGACCCTCTGGGTTGGGAAGAGCCTCGAGGACCCCGAAACTTTGCAGAGCGCTCTGAAAGCGAAAGGCGGGATGGGCAGGGAGCAGGGGAATGCCTTTGAGTGTGCCCCAAGTTGGCCGAAAGACTGTTCCCCCATTTGAAACCAGTCCCAGATCGGGGGGGCAGAGGGAATGGGCGGTGGGGGTGCCGCCACTCTTGCATGGGGCTTGCTGGCCCCGCGCCCCCAGCCCGCCGGGTTGTGGGGCTCCACAGAGCTCTCGGGAAGGACCGGCTCGCGGCTATTAATAGGCGCCCGTGACCTGAGCTGCTGTCGGCCAGGGAAGCCAAAGGCTCCGCTCGCTGCGGGTTGGGGTGGGACCCTAACCAGAGCTTACTCCTCCCCAGTTCTCCTGTCCCTCATTTTGTCGCTCTTTCCTTCGTTTCCCCCGGTTCTCCTCCCACTCTTTGATTTCCGGGTGTTGCCCCCTAACTTTTTCTCTTCCTAAACTGCATGATCTGAACAACAGCCACCCGCTAGGGGCTCCTGGCCGGACTCGCACGATCCGAGCACCGTTCCCAACCGAGTGCCCCTCTGCGGGATGGGTGTGAGATCCTTGGCATGAGCGGGGATATTCCCGAACCCACCCAGTCCTTGCACCCGCCGCCTACGCACAACACATCCACTCCCCCTGCGGGCAGTCGCCATTCTATCCGAGGGGCACGGGGATCGCCGAGGCAGCCAAGAGCTCAGTGGCCCTGCGAATCTCCTGTAAAGGGTTTTGGGGGTATAGCTTTGGCTACATGTGTAGAAAAGAGACTGTGTCCTGGCATCTCCTCTTCCAGCGACTGTGTCCTGGCATCTCCTCTTCCAGCGACTCTGTCCTGGCATCTCCTCTTCCAGCGTTGCACCCCAAGGGCCCAAAAAGATTCTTCTGTTGCTTCCTCCCCTTCCCTATCCCACCGCTCTGGTCGGAGCTTAGCAGGTTCGAGCATTTGGGGGAGGTGAGATACTTGGTACTTCTTTCCGTCTCGGGGTCTGCGGAGCCCAGCCCCTCCTGACAGCTTCGAGATCTTAGTCCCGACGGCCAGCCTCCTGCCCCGCCTCCTCCCTTTAACTCCAGGACCCTAACGCCCTCCAGCGCTGGCGCGTCCGCTTCGGCAGTCTCAGAGCTCTGAGAGCGAGGTGTCGCATCCTTTTGCCGCTGCTCCGGATCTGGGGGAGGGGAGGGGGCGTGGAGCGCACCGTTGAGTCCCTGACAGATGTCCTCGCGCGGTGGCGCCGGCGTCGCTGTAAGAGAATTAATGACTTACACACAGGCCTCGAATCCGAGCGCCCCGGGGGAGGGACAGCAAGAGGGATTTGAGGGGCTGAAGGAGCAGCTTCCTTGGAAGTGGGCCGAGGGGAGCACTGTCTCTCAGCACCTACCCCCCAAAATAGATGCTTGGCTCTTGTGCCTCCAGCACCTCTGACCCCATCACGTGTGATCCCTGATCCGGAGTGCCCATGTACTTACCTCTGGAACTGACCGTACCAGCAGTACCAGCGAAGGGCTCAGCCTGTGCTTGTACTGGTGGAAAGGGGCTTGGAGACCCTGCACCTGGGGAGCAACCCAGAGGTCGTGGTGGAGAGGGGCTAGGTGGCCAGTGTAGTGTCCACACAGGTAATGCCCATCCAGTGTCCAAGCCCCAACTGTTTTGCCAACGCAGGTGTGTAGGTGTGTGTTTGGGGGGGGTGTTGCAGGAGGGGGAGCCAGCAGCCTCTCAGGGTCTGCTTTTGGTCCAGATGGTGGAAGCTGGAGCCTTGGGTCTCTCCTGTTCATTTCCTGCTCAGGGCTGGCTGGTTCAGAGGACATCTCAAGAGTGACCAGTAAACTGGGGAACTCTCACCCTCTCCCTAGGTGGACCTCACTGGGATGGTCTCAGACACAACAGCGAGGAATGGTGCTCCTGCAACCCACCTCTAGTCCTTGGGCCCAGGCCTGGCACACCAGGCCTAGTAGTATCCAGTGGTGGACAAGCCAGGGCTGCCCTTGGCTGGGGGCCTGGCAGTGACCCAGGGTCGGGTGGTGAAGGATAAAGGCTCCAGGTCCAATCTTCCTCAAGCCCAGCTGCCCTTTTCTTCTGTCCCAGACCATGGGCCTGATATATATATATATCCCCAAGACACACTGCTCCAGTCCTTGACTGTCTGCAATCTTGGGGGTACACTGGCTTTGGTCTTGGTACCCCCATGGGAGCCCCACCCAGCTGTCAGGAAGAGGCAGTACAGCCCCAAATTCCTCAATTCCAGCCTGTGTTCTGAATGCCTGTCAGGGTAGGGGGAAGGCCTCTCGAACCCACTCCTCACTACTCTGGGAGAACCCTCTCTGCCTGCCCTGGTGGGTCTGGCCTGCACGAGCCCCTCCCCAGGCTGGACCAGTGCATATAGGACTGGCTGGTGCTGTGGGCGTCCATTCACATTCCCTCTCCCATCCTCGCACACTATAGGATTTATCTTGATTTGCTGCCTTTGAATTGAGTCAACTCTTTTGTATGCTCGGTGAATTGCCCAGCTGCTGGCGAAGAGAGGAGAGCGTGCCGGGGGTACTGAGGCCGGGAATCAGGAGCGGGCGGGGACAGGAAGTGGGAGGGGGCGCGGAGTGGGTGGGTGGGAGACAGGCCGAGCTGAGGAACGACTGGAGGGGGCCAGAGGCTAGGAATCGTACTTGTTCAGGGCACTGTCTCGGCTCGCCCACCGGAGGGAGTTAAAAGTCCTCGGAGGGTGCGGGTCTGGGGGTTTCCGCTGTCTCCTAGGGCTTTGCCTCTTGGGTCCCTTCCTGACTCAGTTTCTTCACCTGTAACAGGCTGGCTGGGGGCTTCCGCACAAATCATCCTAGAGGTTGGGGTGAGTGAGTGAAGGAGGGGGCCTGACAGTGGGGAGGGGTCCAGCATTCCTGCATCCTGCACCCCTAGGTCCCAGCCCTCCGGTATTTGGGGTATCTGGATCCAGAGCACATCATGGCTTGCTTAATGCGGTGGGGGTCATGCATGGCTTATTCTGCTAACAGCATCCTCCCCCTACCATTTAGAGGTGGTTGGAGGGACTCGAGGAAGCCCCCATGCGCTTTCCAGCGCCCTGGCGCCTCGGAAGCCAGCGCCCCGGCGTGGGGGAGGGCAGGCGCACAGCGACCGCGAGCACCCGGAGCGCAAGGGGCGCGGGAGGCGGGCAGGCGAGGGGAGGGCGCGCGGCGCCGAGCGGGCCTGGACCGCGGAAGAGAAGGTGGAGGGAGCGCGCGGGCGGGCGAAGGCGGGAGGGTGCGGGGGGGGGAGGGTGGCGAGAGCGAACCCCCCCTTCGGCCGCGCGGCGAGGGGCGGGGCGCGCGCGCAGATCGATGGGCGAAGCTGGGGAGGAATTTCAATCCCGGGAGCGAAGTTAGAGCTGGGAGGACGGCGGCGGCAGCAGCGGGCGCAGCGCCGGAACGGCGTTCGGGCCAGGCAGGTAAGCGTGGAGCCCGCGTCCGAGCGCGACCGGGCGCCTAGCCAAGAACCGTGGGACCCTGGCCGCTCCCTGGGTAGCGCGGAAGGCCTTGCGGTTTCGTGCCCCTGCGCGTCCTCGTGTGCTCTGCGTGCGACCCCGGCCCGCGTGCGCCCCGGGCCCAGCGCTCGTTCCCAGCGCAGCGGGCAAAGTTGAAGGAACTTGGTGACAGCGACGGAGCAGGCGCTGGCAGAGCTGTCTAGGGCCGGGGTCCCGCGATCACAGCCCGCACAGTCCCTCTTTTCGAGGACCTGCCCTTTCCTCAGTTTTCCCCCTTGTTTCCCTTTCTCTGTCGGCACCCTCTAGGCCCTGCTCGACGGAGCGGTTGCTTCCAGCCTTCGACCCTCCTCAGCAGCCCCTGCCCTCCTCTCAACCTTGAGGCTTCTCCCAACTCTTCTCCGACCCCCATCCTGCATACATCGCCTTCCTTTGCTGCAGCGACAGCCTTCTCACTGGCGCCCAGGCAAGGGAACTAGCCACACTTGGGAGGGGCCACATTCTTGGTATAGACCCTGGGTCAAGAGCCTGTTATAGGAGAGGGGACTGGAGACCCCCACCTTGGACCCGTCCTCCTGTTCATTTCTCTGGGGTTACAGGAGGCTGCTGAGCCTCCTTCCCAAAACTGCCTTGCTTCAATTCTGCTTGCAGCTCAGCTCTGTCTGCTGACCCCCACCCTCCAAGGAACTGAGTCTTTTGAGATCAGGTTTCTCCAGGCATCCACTGCGTGATCTTGGGGCCATTGACATTCCAGAGCCTCAGTTTCCACATCTGTAAAATGGGAATATTGCAGCAGTGACTTTTGAGGCAGTGAAGGCTTAGTTTGACGAAGCAGGAGGGCTTTCCTCCAGGCTAGGGGACCTACTGGAAGAAACTGTCAGGTGTGCACCTCCCAGCTAAGCCTCAGATGAGAGCATCTTGTTTTCCAGGTCCAGAATGGAGTCACCGGCTGTGTCTGCCTCTCACTCGTTAAACTGGGCAGGAGATGTGTGGAAAGCATTCCTAGGAGTTCTGGGCGGATGCACTGCCAGGAGGAGATATAAAGGGCAAGCCTCCCTATTCTGTCTTCTTCAGGGGACACCTGCTAGAGATGCCCCCAGCTTCTAAAGAGGCACCTAGTCCCTCCTCAGCCCTAAGAGGAAACAAATGCAATGGGACTGTGTCTCTTTAAAGTCAGGGATAACCTCATCTTTTCTACCTAGCCAGCCCCTGCCTCCTCTGCCTGGGTCCTTGCTGTTGCAGCTTTAAATCGAACAGGGACAGAGGAGACAGACTCGGTGTGGCCTGCCCCATCAAATTCCAGGGGACCCAGTGCTCTAGAGGGACGCACTTCACCCTCTGAATTTGAGAAAGCTTGGGTCCTGGCCAGGACCCTGGTGCTTCGGTCTGTTTGTACTGGCAAGGGAGGTCTTTCTGAGCTCCCTGCAGGTGGAAGACATTGGGGTCTTGGGGTGGGGCCGCTGAGGGTGGCAGCTATGCCTGCTCCCTGTCCCTTTCAGTCTGTTTGCAGCCCCCACTGTGGTGGCAAGCAGGCTGTGTGTGTCATTCAGGATGATACAGCAGGCCAGGCATAGGCAGTTCGTGACTCTGAGAAAAGCCGTGATGGGCACTTTAACCAGAGCTGCCCTCTGGGAATCTGACAGACTTGGCATGGCGCAGAGTATGGGGCTGCACCTAGGCCCCTTCCTGAGTCCCACAGGACTCTTAGGAAAGCACTAGGACTTTCCAAGGGGCCTTGGAAGTGGGTTCTCTACACCTGGGCGTGAGAGGCAGTGCTCCTGCCCACAAACAGGTGTTGGAGGCCCTCAGGAGGGTTCAGATTCAGATCCCGAGTCACTGGACTTAATATCTAGACTCCAAATTTTGGACCTTAGTTCAAGAGAGAAAAATTATGGGATCAAAATTACAAGAATTTGGGATTACGGGGATATAATGGGAGCTTTGGCCTGTCCCCCAACACACATACACATGTGCACACATGAATACATATGTGAACCCACACCCACACACATATACCAGCTGTGGATTTCAGGGGGAATTTTCTAAACCTTTCCTCCATCCCCTAGAACTCAGGTCCCAGGAGATAGTTCCTTTCCCCTGAGAAGCTCAGTCTGCTGTTAGGAGGGAACTCTTTTTCTGAGTAGCCAGACACAGTTACTGTAGCTCTGGGAGTACTTATGAGGTTCATGGCCTGATGTTCATATTTCTCCACGGAAGCTGCAGGCAGACCCTGTAGGTGCCTGGGTGGGTGGCATATAAATATGTACAGAGGGAGGGCGGTGGATGAGAAATGCCAGTGAGTGACAGGCAGGAGATAGATCTCCAGGCCCGGGTGACGGGGCCATAAATTTCCGGGCGTGAACCTGGAACGGATGGTGGCGCAGCGGCGGACATCAGATACATTTGTCATCTCCCCACTCCCATTGCCCTACCCCTTTTGTTTTCTGTTGTGGATTCAATCTCTTCCAACAGAGCTTGGGGTGTCTACTGGACCTGGATGGGTCTTCCTTGTGGGGGCTGCTTTTGATCCACTTTTGGGGACATGTGTGTTATCTACCTCAAGTACAAAAGGGGAGGCTGAGCCTCCGGTGTGAGGCCAGACACTGTCAGGGTCACACAGTGCATAGGGAAAGAGAGTGGCAGACCAGTGGGGTCCAGCTGCGTCCTGCAGTGCTTGAGTAGGGCATGCGAGCCAGGGGCCACCTCTACTGTCCCCTGTGTTCTATGCTGGCCATTGGCCCCAGAGGTGAGCGGGGGCTGGGGTGGCTGCTGTGGCTGGGTGATCCCTGTCTGCCGTTCTGTCTGGGCACCCAGCTCTGTAGCCCCCACCCAGCCAAGCTCTCATCAGCCTCCCAGGAGAACAGAGCAGGGCAGGAGCCTGGGACCCTTGGCCCCATCGTTGGCAGAGTGATGCTTCTGGTCCAGAGATGGGGAGCGCACAGACACCGATGCCGTTTCCCTCGGAGAGCAGCTGTTGGCCCTGTGTGCCACAAGGGGCCGATGTCATCGGCAGTCCCAAGGCAGAGGGGCAGCAGAGCTGTTGCTTGGTCACAGACCTCCTGGAGGTCAGGACCAGGCAGTGGCCCCTCCTAGGGGGCTGTTCCAGGAGAGCTGAACCCTGAAGCATTCTTACGCACAATGCAGCATGGCTGTGTTTTGGCTCTCTGCTGTGTCCATGCCCTGGGGGATGAACAGCAGCTGGCAGGGAAACTGAGTCCAGGAAGCCCATCCTTTGCCCCCTCAGCCAGGACACCTGAGGCTGGCTGTTCAGTGGTGCGGACCTTGGGATCTTGGTGAGTTGGCCTTTCTTCTTGGCTCAACAGTGAGCCTCCTCCTCAGGACTCTCAGCCCAGTCCTCCTCAGGGACTCCTCCCCTGTGGGCCAGCCCCACACTCCTCTGCACCAGGCTGAGGGCTCGTATAGGAGGGGTCTGGCTGCCCACGGGGGTGGGTAGGGCCATGGCCAGCAGCCTGGGAGGAGGGTTTGGGCCTGATGGTGGTGTGACTGGTTTGGGGTGGATGTGTAGCTACATGGGGAGGTGAGCAGAAGGGACAGGCTCTGGCCTCTCCTCCTGCGATATCCTCAACTCACAAGGCTGGGGTTCAGAGGGATGGGTGGCAAGGCACAGCCCAACCCAGCAGCTTCCAGCTATGGCATTGGTAGACTCTCAGGCAACCTCCCCATTTGACAGATGGGGAAACTGAGGCTCTGCAGGACAGTGTTGTAAGTCACCTTGGGCAGACAGATCAGTCCCAACCAACCCAGGCCATATCCATCCTGGGCTCGTGTCCTCTCTCTAGCCTTGGAGAGAGCCAGGCTCTGCTCAGAGTCCCACCCTCAGACAGTGACACAGGGCATGCAGACCCTGCTGTCCCCTGGCCCACGGAGGTCCACCCCAACCCTCTGAAACACATGGCTCTGCCCTCCAGCCCCCTTCGCGGTGCTTCCATACAAGGGCTGTCAGGAGTAAGCATCTGTGGAGCCCTCAGTGCGTGGAGAGCTTCCCACCAACCAAAGAATCTCAGTTGGCATGCCAGAAGGCCGGGGGACCATTCCCTGTGTGTGCACACCCTACCAGCACTGCCCCTGCCTTTGGAAGTGGCGAGATCCAGTCAGAATCCCGCCTGGGACGGAATCAGACGTGACGGACAGCTGCAGGCTCCCTTGTGTTTACCGCAGAGCTGAGGTTTATTTTCAGCGGGATCAAACTCTGCCACCTCTTAATCATTAACTTCCTCTAGTTTGATAAACACAGAGGCGTACACAGGCAGCCACATGCCCTGCCCCACACGTGGGGATGGGGGACAGCTCCTGGCTGGCCTTGGGGACAGAGGACTGTGTCTAGAAAGAAGACACAGCTGCTCCAATAGGGCTGTCAGGATCCTTCAAGAGCACACCGTGGAGAAGGGCTTTACAGAACACGCCATGGGACTCGCTGGCAATACCTGTGGGCCTCACAGCCTGTGCTGCTGGGGGCGCCCATGGCTTGGATGCCCTGCCAGCCCCTGAATAGCTGTGCCACCCAGGGAGCCAAGGCCTTGGCTCCTTGGAATGTTACTTGAGCCTATGCTGTTTCTGGCCAGACCCTCCCCTGGGGCTCCTGCCTGTGATGGGTAGGCACAGCTGCCCATGAGGCTCACTGGGCATACCTGGAGCAGCCAGCCTGGCTCCTGATCTCTCACTTAAGAGACTGATATTCCCTGGTACCTGTCTCCTGCCAGGGGACATTGATGGCAGTGCCAGTTCATCCTGCCCTCTGTCCTTGGGGGAACTGTAGCCCTCAGAAAGCCCTAGCCCCTGGTGTGCTGTAGCCCTGGGAGTGAGGATCCCTTCACTCCTGGCCTCCTTGTTTCTACATGGGGAGCCTGAACTGGCTGCCCTCACACATCAGAGGCTCCACACATTGGAGAACTCTGCAAAGCTCTGCGAGGTGCAGTGACTTTGCCTCTCGCCACCTGTTCAGCCCAGTGCAGGTCCCTTCCTCACTGTATCTTAGTGCCTCTGTTTTCCCAGTGGGCTAAGGCAGCAGCCACTCACGGGGTGTTGTGGTCTCAAGGGTGCTGTCGTGGGCAGTGAAGGCTATATTGTGGAATTTCAAATACCAGGTATGGCTGGGATGGGTCCCTTTTCCCCAGCCTTGGCCTGCCCTTTCTGAGGTGAGCCCTGGAGTGGACGGACAATGATGGGACACCTGAGTTGACAGTATAAGCTCTGGAAAAGGCAGAATTGCAGGCAGAATCCCCAGTGTTTTCTGTTTTGTCACCCAAGACACTCACTCAGACCTGTAGCCCCGGCATCCTGGATGGCCCCTTACCTGGGGGAGAGAGGGTGCTGAGAAAGGAGGAGTGAGGGCAAGGTATATGGCTAGGCTCAGGGTTTAGAGGTCAGATGGGCTTGCAAAGCCTGGGATGCCTGGGTCTGAGTTTGTGGGAAGAGTTAGAGCTTATTCAGATTCTCTGAGGACATTTTGGGGTGGTTGCAGCAGCTGAGATGAGGGGCTGGAATGTTTTTAAAAGGGATCTCCCAAGTGAAGAAAAGATTTTTTAGGGGTTGGAGTGCAAATGAGGTTTTGTTGATGCCTGGGAGGCACAGCTTGAACTTGCTGAGGACCCTGATGGTAGACGAAGACATGAAACTTCTCTTCCTACCTTGCTTAAAACATCAGAGCTACGTTCCAGTGGGGAGCAAAAGCCATCTTCCCGTTTACATCCATTAGGAAATGAGGGATGTAGTCTAGGAAGAGTAGGGCTGCACACAGCAGACCCTGTGTGCCCTTTGACATCACTAACACCCTGGAGATGGTTTGGGGGGAGCTGCGCCCCTCAGGAGTCCCTGCTGTGTGAGTAAAGTGGCTGTAGAGCCCTTTTCCCGTCGTCTCTGTGATCCTGGCTCTCTCTGGATACGGCTCTCAGATCTGAGTTGTGAGTGGGTGTGAGGATGGAGTGGTGCCTGTGAATACAGGGCTCCCACCCGTGTATGCTTGCAGTGTGTGTGTGTGTGTGTGTGTGTGTGTGTGTGTGTGTATGCGCACGCGCGCGTGTGTGTGCATGTGACACACTCCTTGGTGCACTGTCCTGCTGCACAGAGACCAGAGCAGGTGGCATATTTGAGGCGTGAATTACCGTGATGGATGTGAGATCCATTCAGTTCGAAGGCTCAGATTCTGTGAGATGAATTTTTTGCCTGCTTTTAATTTTTTTCCCTTCAAATCCAGTGTGTAGAAGTTAGAAGAGAAAGAGGTGTGTGGCGCTGAACACCTGTTGGGTCTGGGAGTGGCTGGTTCCTCTGTCCAGGGCTCTGCGCGGTGACTGCTGTCTGGTGGGTATGTAGGCTTGTTTTGGTCCCTCTGTTATGGTGTCCTCACAGAGCATGGGCATGCCAGATTTGAAGGCTGTGCTTCACCAGAAACAGCACCTTAGAAAAATGCCCCCCGAAAATCCAGGGTGTTTGCTCGGCTTAATCCATACAAGTCAGGATCAAATGGGAGATAGCTGGAAATACCAGCTTTTGGTGCCCACAAGCCACCCCCAACAGGATGATATGCCTGTCACCCTTGTGCACACATGGACAGATCAAGCACATGACAAACACAGGTCAACACCATGTCCTGGGACATGGCTGAGGGCCAGACAGGACCCTTGTGCTCCGTCTCCACCACCACCCAGCACCCCTGAGCCTCGGCTAACAGGGACACATGCCTTGTGCCCATTTCACAGACAGGATGGAGGCACAGAGTGGGCAGTGACTTGGGCTGGGCCCGGCGCATATGTGCCAGAATCCATCTCCGGCTCTCTCTGCACCTGCCCTCATTTCACAGATGAAAGAACTGAGCTGCAGAGGGGGAGCAGCGACCACATAGCCTGCTAGGACACGTGAGCTGCCCAGGCCCCTGGGCCTCAGAAGCAAAGCCACTCTGTGCAGAGAGATCTGTGCAGTGATCCATGCAGTGGAGGATCCATGGAGGATCACTTGGCGGGAGGAAGGGGCTGGGGTGTTGGGTCCGGGCTGCCTGGGGTGGGCCCCCAGGCCCATGCTGTCTCCTTGGCTCTGGGGTCCGTGTGCCCAGAGTGGGGCTGCCGTTCAGGAGCTGCTGGAATTGTAGCTGGCTTCCTGAGCCTCCTCTGTGCTTGACCCCTCCAGCATCCCTGGTCTCCCTGCTCATCAAGGCTTGTCCTGCCCTCTGCTGTGTGGCCTCTTGACCCTCTCTGGGCACCAGGGTGTCTCTTCATGCCCGTCTTTGTGATTTCCCAATGGAGGGCTGAGGGAATTGGTATTGTAGGGAGCAACTGGCACAGTAAATTCAAAAGTGAGGGTGAATGGGGCAAGCTAGTGGGCACTCTATGGACACTCCTGTGAGCAGGAGCCACCTTGGTGTCACGACCTCTCCTGGGCTCCATGGACCTGTGCATCCTGCTTAGCACTGGGGATGATGTCCCTTTTGGGGGAACACTGGTATTGTGCAGCCCTAATGCCCCCTCCCATATCCTGACAGCCAGCGCTCACCCAGCTGGCAAACGAAGTAGGGGTGGCCACAGCTACACTTGGTTACATTGCCTGCCCCACATGCCGGGACCTCCAGCTCCTCCCCTGTCTGGGCGCCTGGTTCTTGTAGTGGTAGTTGGGGGACAGGAAGCTCACAGGGAGATTCCTATGGGAGAAGAATTGGTGAGGCTGAGGTGGGAAGGGAAACTGAGGCACAGTTGGCCACCATCCCTCAGCAGCTCCCATGGAGGAGGCAGAAGGCTCTACTAGGCCATGTCAAGGAGGACTGGTATGGTGTGATCCCCATGGTCTCCTGCTGCACTCAGAACAGAGGCCTTCACACTATGCTGACCATGCTGTGGCCTGGCTCTTTCCTCCTGTGCCCACCACTCACCTCTGGGCTGTCTCCAAGCTTACGCTCAGGTCTCCTTCAGCATGGTGGCCCTTCCAAGGTCCTCCTGATGGGGTCCTGCTGGTCTCAGGACTTGCTGGCCAGGATGTGGTTCTTATTCCTTTGCCACAGTTACTCCTATGCTCTGGAGTAACTGAACCTGGGCTCTGCCTCTTGTGACAGCACAGTTGATGTCATCCTTTGAGTGCTTCATCTTGCCTAGCAAGGCATCTGAGGTTCGTTCTTTTTTTTTTTTTTTTAATGTATTTAGTACAGGGTCTCACTATGCAGCTGGGACTCATAGTGATCCTCCTGTTTTCAGCCTCCCCAGTTCTGGGATTATAGGCATGCACCATGATGCCCAGACTCTAGCTGGCCCAGGGGCAGGAATGGCGTGGCCTGTGGTTCCAAGGGATTGAACCCTGGTCTCTTCACTTGCCTAAGCAGGCACTTAATCCACTGAGCTATCTTGCTGGCCCATGGGGCTCATTCTAAACTGGTCCCTTCCACTCAGAATAGGTTTTGAGAAAGTACCCCAGGATCACAGGATCCTCCTGCTTTGAGGGAAACAACCTGGTGTGTCAAGAGGGCTGAGGTGTCTTTTTAAAATATCTATTTATTTGTTACAGGGTCTTGCTACACAGTTCAGACAAGTAGTGATCTTATTGTCCCAGCCTCCCCACCACTGGAATTACAGGCATGCTTCACCACACCCAGTTTCAGGGCCAGCGCAGCACATCCAGGGTTCTAGGGCCGGCATGGCCTGTGGTCCTGACAATCGACCCTGGGTCTTTGCACTTGCCAGCCAGGTGCATAGACTGCTGAGCTAAGTTCCCCAGCCCCTGGGGTGCCTTGGAGAGGAGGGCAGCTCTGCTGGAGGTGGGCCCAAGGCTTATCCCTTTCCTTCTTAGGCAGCCATACAGAGCTGTGATCCAGGTCCTAGGCAGGTATGAGTGTGCATTTGCACACCCATTGTAAGTGAACAGTTCAGCAGGGTTAGCACATTTATGAGATTTCACAGCCAGAGCTCCAAGCCAGGTTTAGAACCTTTGCATGAGCCCAGAAGGCTCCCTCATGGTGTGGCCATCAGCACCCCTGGCCTTGGCCCTGCTGCGCACCTGGTCTCTGCAGCAGTTCCCTCCTGGCCACTTCGTGTCTGTGAATCACACGGCATGCAGTCTTCATCTATAGTATCCTGTCTCTGAAGTCCGTATTGTAGCATGTGTCCGTGGCATGTTCATTTTTATTGCCGCATAGTATTCCTTGTAATGTGATACCCAGTTTCATTTATTCATATACCAGTTGATGGGCATTTGAATCATTGCCAGTTTGGAGCCGTTGCAGTGTCCTTAGCGTACAAGCTTCTGTGTGGCCATGGCTGTGTTTCTCTCGGGTCGAGTCTTTGGGTTGGAATTGCTGAGTCATCTGGTAGGTTCATATTTAAATTCTTGACCACCCGCCAAGTCGCCAGGCTTCCGCGTTACAGTCCCCTCAGCAATCCATCCTCAGCGCACTTAGTGTCGTAATAACCAAGCCGGTGTGTAATGGTATCTTGTGATTTCTGTTTTTTGTTTTTGCAGTGCTGGGGCTGGAGCTGCAGGAATATTGAGCTACATCTCCAGCCCTTTTATATATGTATATATTTTTTGAAACAGGGTCCAGCTGAGTTGCTTGGGCTGGCCTCTGACTTGGAATCCTCCTGCCTCCATCTCCCGAGTCACTGGGATCACAGGCCTGTGCCACTGTGCTTGTTTTTCACGGTGGTTTTTCTTTGTTTTTCCACAAAACCAGTGGGGCTGAACCACCTTCATGTGTTCAGTTGGCATTCATATTTCTTTGATAAAATATCTACTTCAATCTTTTGCTCATATTTAATGGGTTTGTCTTATTATTGAGTTTCAGTTATTCAGATTAGTTGAAGGTACTGGCACATGCCTATAATCCCAGCGATCAGGAGGCTGAGGCAGGAGAACTGCTGAGAGTTTGAGGCCAGCCTGGGCTACATAGAAAGACCTTGTCTCAAAAAAAAAAAAAAAAAAAAAAAAGACTCAAAATGATTGTGAGCACTGTATAAATTCTGGACATATGTCCCTTATCAGAAATATGATTTATAAATACGTTATCCCAATCTGTATCTTAGTTTCCATTTTCTTAATGGTGTGTTTCTGGAACACAGAAGCGTTTTGTTATAAGAAAACTCAATTTACCTTTTTCTTTTTAATGGATCGTGTTTTTTTGTTTCTTTACCTAATCCAAGATCATAAAATTTTTCTTCTGTTTTCTTTCAGGAGCCTTATAGTTTTAGCTCTTACATTAACTGAGGCCATTTTCAAGATTCAAAGTTCATCTTTCTGTATACATTTTTTTTTAAATGACTAGCTTTCTGCATTATATTTTCTTGGGACCGTAAAGGTAAGAATTTATTTCTGGATTCTCGTTTCTGCTTCTCCATGTCAATCATGGATCTTGTGCTACTGCTACACTGTCTAAGTTAGTGCACTTTCACAAAAGTAGAAGCTTTGAAATTAAGAGGTATACGTCCTTCAAATTTGTTTTTCTTTTCAAAATTGTTTTGGCTTTTCTAAGTCCTTGGTAATTGCTATCAATGTTAAGATCAGTCTGTCAGGGGCTGGTGAGATGGCTCAGTGGTCTAAGGCACCTATTTAGAGCAAGCTTCGCAAAGCACAGGGACCACGGTTCAATCCCCCAGCACCACATGCCAGCCATCTTCGCCCCCTGGTGGGCTGAGCTGGCCACACACACACACACACACACACACACACACACACATAAATAAATAAAATTCAAAAAAAAAAAGATCAGTCTGTCAGTTTCTACAAAAATGCCTGTAGAGGCTTTGCTGGGGTTGTGTTTAATTTATAAATCAATTTGGCAATTTAAAGTTTTCTAATCAGTGAATGTGGAATGTCTTTCCACTTATTTAGAACTCTTTAATTTCTCTTAGCACTTTGTCATTTTGCATATACAAGTCTTGCTAACTTAATGTCTTTAGTGCGGTTTATTTCCAAATATTTTAGGTTTTTTTCATGCTACTGCAAACAATTATCTTCTTAATGTCATTTTCAGGTTGTTTGTTGCCAGCACATGGGAATAGAATTAAGTTTTGTGTGTTGATATTAATCAGCTAGTTTAAAGTAGACTTTTTAGGATGCTTTAAGCTTTTCTACGTACAGGATCACAGAGTCCAAAAATAAGGAGGGTTTGTTTCTGCTTTTCAAGTCATCTGTGCTTTCTCTGTATTGCACTGGCTGAGATTTCTGGAACAGCTGCCTCATTCCTGATCTTTCACTAAGGATGACGTCAGCTCTTGGTCTCCATCTCTTGTCAGGTTGAAGAATTCCCTTCTGTTGCTGGTTTGTTATGAGTTTTTCCACAAATGAGTGTTGGATTTTGTTAATTACCTTTTCTGCATCTACCAAGCTATCCCATCCCTTTTTCTGTTAGTGTGGTGTGTTACCCTGGTTGATTTTCAGATACCAAACCAACCTTGCATTCCTGGGAGAAATTCCACCAATGTAATCTTTTTTGCATATTGCTGGCTTTAGATGGCTAACATTTTGTGAAGGAGTTTGGTATCAGGGTTTATGAAACAGACAGCTCGGTTGTTTCTTGAGATGTCTTTGTCTGGTCTTGATAGCAGAAAACCCCCTGATGGTTAAGAGATCTCGAGTGGTTTCCAGAGCATCACATGTTCAGAGGTGGGGCTTTTAGAAGGTGACTGGACTATGGGGGTGCTGTGGCTGACTTGCTGTTATCAGGTGGGTCTGGTCAGAAGAGGTGGGCAACTGGGGGCGTGACCTGGAAGTACTTTTTCTCCCCCCATGGCTCCTCCCTTCTCTGCTTCCTGATTTCCATGGTGTGAGTGCCCTTCTTGTACAAGACCCTTCCACCTTGTCCTTTCTGCCTTGGAGTGAATTCATTAGGGACTGAATCCTCTAAAACTCCTAAGTCAGAGTAAACCTCTCCCTCATTAAGTACTGGGTGTCAAGTATTTGTGTCCCAATCACTAGAAGATGACTAAGATACTGTCCATAGGCTGCATACTATCGCTCCCCTTCTCATATTTGGGAAGATTCTGAAGATGTGATATTTATTACTTTTTATATATTTGATAAAATTTATTGTCAAAGTGACTTGAGCCTGCACTTTTCTTTGTGGGATGGTTTTATATTAATTGGTCTGTTCCTTGTCTGATTTTAAGTCTATGTAGATTTTGTTTGTAATTAAATCAGTTTTGGTAAACTGTATCTTTCTAGTCCATTCTGTCCCAATTGTTCCCTCTTTGTTAGTTGTTGGTGACATCTGTTGGCATTCTGTGTGCTTTCAGGAAGAATGTATGACCTTCCCGGATGTTCTGCAGACGTCAGTCAGGTTGGTGATGCTGTTGTCCACATCTCTGGTACTCACTCCTGTTTTCATTCTGGTGGTTCTGTCTGCTGCTTAAGAGTAAAATATTGAAATCACCAACTAATATGGTGAAGAGTCTGTTTAGCCTTTCAGTTCTTTCCATTTTTTTTTTTTTGCTTCATATATTTTGGGGTATATTCACTTATAATTTTTATATATTTCTGAGGTACCAACAGAAATATCTCTGCTTGTCTTTGGTAACGTTTCCTTTTTCTCCCCTAGTACCGGGGATTGAACCCAGAGCCTTCCCACCGAGCCACATCCCCAGCCCTTTTTCATGCTTTATTTTGAGATGGGGTCTCGCTAAGCCATTAATTCCTCAGGTTGGGCCTGAAGTCCGAGTCCTCTTGCTCAGCCTTCCAGAGTGCTAGCGTTACACGGTGCACCATTGTTTCAGGTATTTCTTGGCTTAAAGGTTATTCTATGTGACATTCATTATGCTGCATGTGTGTGTTGCTGGGGATGGAACTCAGGGCCTGTGCGTGCTAAGCAGGCTCCTTACCACTGAACTACGCCCCAGACCTGATTTTTACCTTTCAGTGTATCTGTACATTTGAATTAAAATCCATCTTTTTTTAGACAGCATATATTTGTTCCTGTAATATAGTCTTGAAAATCTCTGTCTTCAGTTGTCTGTGTCTGTCTTAGTTGTTTTGGTGTCTGGGTCTTTTCCCGTTTGCTCTCCTTTGCTGCTGTTTTTGGTGTTAGGTCTATACTTTCGGCAGACCATTTTAATTCTGTTGGGCCCTGTTAGTGCATTTTCCATTTCAGTTATTACCTCCCTCAACTCTGAGTTTTCCATCTTTAAAATAATGTCTGTTCCTTCATTGAAGTTCTACATTTTTACTCATTCTGATACTTTCCTTTTATTCTTTAAACAGGGCTTTATTTCTTTGAGCATATTTATATTAGCTGCTTTGAAGTCTTTGCTGTATCCAGCACGAGGACGCTCCGTGACAGTCTCTGTCGACTGATTTTTTTTCTCTCAGTTAAGAGCGGCCTTTTCTGTTTCTTTGCATGTATTACAATTTTGCGTTGAAAACGGACGATTTACACAACACACTCCAGTGGCTCTGGATTCTGATGCTTGTCCTGAAGACCTGCTATTGTTGCTGGGTTTCTTGTTTGCTTGCTGGTTTAGTAACTTACCTGGACTAAAGCTTTGACATCCACATGCCCCTGACCACTGACGTCTGTTAGGTGCTGATGCTCCTTGTGCATTTTTTGTGTTGTTTTTTGTTTCCAGCTTTTATTCCATCCCCAACTCTGCCCGTGGTACTGGGGATTGAACTCAAGGCCTTGTGTATGTGAAGCAAGCGCTCTACCACTGAACTGGGTCCCCAGACCTTTTTATTTTATGAGACAGGTCTTGTTAAATTGCTCATTATGGCCTTGAAGTTGGGATCTTTCCTGTCTCAGCCTCTTAAGTAGCTGAGACCACAACACTCAATACTGCTTTCAGTTTTAAGCCTGCATTCCTAGGGGCCTCCTCTGCGTCCGCTGAGCTCTGTCACCAGCCCGTGGCTTGTTGGATGTTGAGAAGCCAGACCTGTGTGAGGGTCTAGTACAGCCCCGTCAACCGAAATTTGAGCCTCCCCTGGGCCTTCACCTCCCACTGGGCCCTCAGGCTCTCCCAGGTGGGGGCAGTCCGAGCTGCTCCGTCTCTGATCTCTTCTGCCCATCGCTTATCAGGCATCTCCATGACTGTCACATTTCATGTATTTCTGTCAGGTTCCTGATTGGTCTTCAGGTCCGTTTCTGCCCCAGCCAGGCTCCCAATTTCAGCCTAGCAGAATCCCTGGCGTCCCCATTCACCTGCCACGGCGCTGTGGCTTGTTACTGGCAGTCCTGCTGCAGAGTGTGAATTTTGTGCCTCTCCTCCAAATTGAATCAAACCCTGGTGGCAAAGCTTCCGGTGCCTGAGGCTGGCTGGGCCAGCCCTGTTTTTGCAACCCTTGCTGCTGAGCTGGGCAGGGTGAGGGGGGTCCAGACCAGAGCGACACAGACCCCCTGTGTCACCCCGTACCCCGTGTTCATCAGCTTTGCATAAACTGCTATTTGGTCAGTTTCTGGGATGCTGAAATGATTCTTTTTGAGAAGTTAGGCTAGCTTTGTAGTCTTTTTTTTTTTTTTTTTCTTTAGAGAGGGGGTTTGGTGACCTTTGACTATACTAATGCTGGAAGCCTCACCTCTGTAGGCTTATCTCATCTTTAAAAACAGAAATTTTTAAAATACTACCTATGCAGCTCTATAAGCATCACACAGTGAAATCCATCTAAGAACCAATCAGGAAGTAAAAGGTAACCCATGTTTCAAGAGTCCTCTGTCCTGTCTCTTCTGGCCCATGCCCTCTTTTCCTTCCCAAGGAGAGTCAATCTCCTGGTTTGTAATCCCATGGGCCAGTATTTCCTGCTTTAGGATTCATATGAGTAGAGCTACAGTGTGTGCTGAGCCTGTAGAATGCTACGTATGCGAGATCTGAATGTGTTAGTGCTGTCCATTTTCAGTGCTGGATGCTGCTCCATGTACCTATTCTACTACTGTTGATGGACACTTGGCTCATTTCCAACACTCAGGGACTGTGCATATCACTACTGTGAAAGTACCTGTACCTCTCTGTGCTGGGCGTGTGCCCTTGCTTCTGTTGGATGAAGGCCCAGCAGGCATCATAGGTCATAGGCAAGGTTGTAGTTTTTCAAGAGCTTAGGTAGACTGTCTTCCATCTTTGTCAACACTCGATGTTTTCAGTTCTTCCCTCTTCAGCCTTTCTAGCAAGCACTGTCTTATAAGTGTTTTTGGCCATTTGGATATCTCTGTTTTAAAGTTCTGTGTTCAAATCTTTTACCCATTCTACAAATTCCTCCTCTCCTGATTATCTGCTTTGTAAATACTTTGTCCTATTCCATCCTTTGCCTTCTTAACTCTTCTAATCATGCTTTGAATGAAAATTGTTTTTGTCTTAGCATAACTAAGCTATCCTTCTTGACAAGTGCATTTTGTTGTTAAATTATGAAGAAACATTTATTACTAAAAGCTCTTGAAGATGCTCTTCCATGTAATATTCTAGCAGCCTTACTGTTTTATAGTTGACATGTGGGGCTTCAAATGCCTGCAGTTAATTTTTATCTATGGTGTGAGGTAGGGATCAGCTTTTAGTTCTTCCTACCTATACTGTTTGTCTTAGACATTTTGTTGAAAAATGGGATCTGCTTTAAATGAAATTATTTTATTTACTTAAAGTTAAAATTTTTAAGATAACAGAAGAGTCCTGTGTAGTTGTGATAAATCCAAAGTGACCTCATGGTCCTTTCATCATTTTTCCTCAGGCATCCAGTCCAGACATAGGACAGTCCTGTCACACAGGAGCCCCTCCTTCTGCCCTTTCATAGTCCCCCCTCTCTTTCCCTCTCCATCTCTGACTCCTGGCCACCACTGATCTGTTCTCTATTTCTATAATTTTGTCATGTCAAATATATAAATGGAATCACCCAATATGTGACTTCTGGGATTAGATTTGCTATCACTCAGCAAAATTCCCTGGAGAGTCATCCAAGCTGAGTTGTGACACTTATCAATACTTGATTCTTTTTCCTAGTAAGTGAGTGGCAATGTCATCTTGGGCCTGGGTCTGTTTGCTGGGCCCACTGCCCACAGAATGAGTGCACATGTGTCCACATCACGAACGTGTGTGTGCCAGCAAGGGAGATGTGGGGAAGAGCAGGTCCCGGCTCAGTCCCGGCAGCCACGAGCTGCTAAGGAACAGTACATATGCTTCTGAGTGGTTAATACAGTCTGAGGATCAAAAACTGACTTTGTTCCCCTGAGATCTGTTGCAGGGTCAGCTGGGCAGGTCTTATTCTACTCTAACCAGGGGACTGAGGCCTGGTGAGCCACAGATCTCTGAGGAGTTGCACATTTGGTGACAAGAGCAAAGTGTGCATTGCCCTTTTATTTTAACTTGCTTTGTTGAATACTCCCAACCACATTGCCCATTTGCAGTCCCTGAGCCAGCTATACCCCTGGTGTGGCCTAACTTGAAGCCCCTGCAGGTACGTGCACATCACAGGTCCACATGACCCTGGGGCAGGGCCAGTGGGGGCCTCTGGTCCCTTAGCTTTTGCTTATTTCTGTGAGGTTTAGGAACTGTTCCCCAAGAGGCAGGGATCTGAGCTAAGACAACAGCAGTGTGATCTTTGAGCCATCTGAAGACCTGACTTTCTACACAGTTCACTTGGTCAGGAGTTGGGGAACTGGGCTCTAGCTCTGGCACACTGCCTTTTGCCATGTTTCATAAATGGATGATGGGTGGGTGGATGGCTGAATGCATGGATGCATGGATGGAGACATGGATAGGTGGATGGGTGGATGAATGGTTGAAATGATGGGAGATTTAGAATGAGTGATGATGGATGGATGGATGGATGATGGATCTAGATAGCCCTACAGGATTGGAAAAAGACAATGTTAGTATGGACAAGGGCTTGGAAGAAAGGGAAGGAGAAGTTGTCTGGAGCAACAGACTGCTTAATGTCAGCAAATGTCACATAAAGATCTTGAAACCCAGAGAAGTGGGTTGACTAAGCTCATAGGGTCAGCAATAGCAGAACTCAGCTCTACTGCATCCAGACCCAGCTTTCTCCTGCCACATTCCACCAAGAAAGGTAGATCTAACCAGGTCAGGCACCACAGAGGAACAAGAGGATGACAGGCCTTCTCAGGAACCCTTCCTATGCAGTGGAAGCAGGGATCTAGGGTCTCCACATGTGGCCAGCACTAACTGCTCTGCAGCCTTGTGTGCCCTGCTCCTGGCCACAGATATTTATTGAGCACATATCATGTGCCTGGCCCTGTGCTACACCCCAAGGGATTCAGAGTTGGACAAGGCCTGTGGGCACTTATGTTGCAGGTCTTACAGGCTCTTCCTCAGTTTGCTCATCTGTGAAATGAATCAACACTTCTGAGGACCACCTTGGACTGGGATTCCCAGCAGCCTCCTGCTCAGTGGTCCCTGTTCCCTCCCCAGTTCTGCACCCCACAAGTTGGCCACTGGGGCTGCTTTCCTGTGGGCATCTAGAGGGTGGTGAGAGATAAGGGTGTGGCAGGCATTGCCTCTCAGAGGGGCTGTCCTGACTCCGCAGCCTGGGTGTTACCAGGCTGTGTCTAAAGGCCGGGCCACAGAGCCCAGGAAATGTTTAACTTTGAAAAATGGACCTTCACAGCTCATTAGGCACCAGCAGCACGGCCCTTCGCCTTGGGCGGCTTGGGGAAGAGAGACACCAGGCCATGAAATTGCCGAGGTAGTTAAAGGCCCATTCTGCATTCCTGACCAGTGGTGTCTGTCTCCTGAGCCCAGCAGTACCAGCCACTGGGTGAGCTGGTACATCGTGCCCATGAACCCAGGCTAGGTGGTGTGGCTGATGGACAAAGTGTGCCAGGTATGAGGGACACCTCTGATCTCCTTATCATGGGGACTTGAACCCAAGTCACACCCTCCAGGCATCTGCCATGTACTGACTCTGACCTCATACAAATTATTTCTTAACCCTGGGCTTTGGGCCTCAGTTTCCCCAAATGCACCATGATCCCCACGCCAAGTGGCACTTCCATTCTTGAAACTCAATGCTGGTTATAAACTCACCCCAGTGGACAGCTGAGGGGCCCTGAAGCCTTCCAGGGGTGTAGCTGCTTTGCTTAGGGAACATAGCAGCACCCCGTCCCATGTGCTGCAGCACACTCCCACCCACCATACTGTCCTGGGGCCTGGACAGCCCCACACAGTCTGCCTGGCTCCAGCTGGGTTCCCAGAGATTCCTGGCAGCACCGTGAGTGGCTTCAGGGCTGGACCAGCTGCTGTGTGGACTCCCTCTGCCCTGGGCGTCGGCCCGTTGTCTGTCCTGGGGCATTTCTGTACCCTAAATGGGGCAGATGGGATGAGGCCAGGAGGGGTTTATGGGTATGGGAGGAGTCTGAAGCGGGGGTTCATCTTTGTGGAGCAGGGAAGAGAGGGCCAAGAGAAATCAGAGCTAATCATTAGAGGCGGCCGTGGCCACAGTGCTCTAAACATGGAAAATTGCATTACATTAGCCTCTGGTCTTCATCGTCTGTATTAGATGCAGAGTCATAAGCAGGCGGCGCAGGGGCCAATGACCACCCGCCTCTGTGCTGCCTCTGCCTCTGGCAGGTGGAGGCTGGAGGGCAGGGCCAGCAGGGAGGTTTTCTGATTCCTGGGCTCTCCCCTCCCCTCAGCCCTCACTAGCTCTGGGACTTTCTGAGGGCTCTGTGACCTTGGGCAAGTTACCTTCACTCTCTGAATTGGTTCCCTTAATTGGAAACTAGAGAGGCTACTTAGTGCTGACCCACCTAGCAAGCTGTGGAAATACAGTTGAAGCAGAAGGGTTGGGTACACTTCTGCCTCCTTCCTGGTGCCATCGCGAGTGGTGGGGATGCCTGTGCGGTCTCTCTAAGCCAAAGCCCCCTCTGCTACCTGCCTGGGCTCTAACTCTCTGAGTTTCAGTTTTGCCATCTATACAATGGGTGGGACAGTCTTCACCCTCCAAGAGTCGACAACCAACTGCCCAGAAGCCTCTCGGGCCAGGGGCCAAGGACCAGGCTCTAGGGGGAACTTGACCTTCCTTCTTGTTTTAGGTCCCAATAGGTTCTGGGTGGTGGATGCTCCAGGCCTGGAGGTGTCTATGACTGAATGGCTTTGTTCAGAGTCCAGGAGACTCAAGGCCGGGGTGAGAAGGAAATGGGGGTTAGCCAGCACAAGGGTGCCTGTTACCCGGATCTGGGCAGATGTGTGTTCAGTTAAGGGGTGGGCCTGGGCCGCCTCTCTGTCCCCATGGTGCATGTGCACGTATGCCTGTGCATGCACGCAGCAGGGCTCCCTTCCTGGTGTGAGAACATGCGCAGTCTGTGTTTGCGTATATGTGAAGATGCCGTGCGAGCACACGGAGGTAAGTGTGGCACGTGTGTGTGTCCCCTGTGTGTCCGCAGACAGCTGTGTGCACCCATACACCCCCGCCTGCTCGTCCCCATGGCAACCCCAGCAGTGTATCCCAGCAAGGCCTGGAGCAGGTGTCTGGGAGCCTCAGTGCCAGAGGCCACACATGGTGACTCCCCACAGCATTCAACAGATTGGGACCTTGAGCGAGAGGCTGTAGGCTTGAGGGAGCCTTCCAGAGCCCCTGCCTGGCCGAGCAGTGTGCAGGAGGAGCACACTTATCTGGCCCAGCCATGTGCTATGTTTGGTGTTGAACAGCTCTTGGGACATACCAGTAGGGAGTTTGTGGTCTTATCCTGCTGTTTGGGAAGGGAAACTGAGACTAGAAGCCCCTCCTACTGGGGCTCAGCTGGTTCTGACAGACACAGGCCCCTGGACATCTTTCTCCTGGCTCCATGGAGAAGGGAGAGACCCTGCCCCAATAGGTTGGAAATGCCATTGCCTCAAACCCCAGGCCACGCCCTGCCAGGTGTTCCCCCTGCTTCCCCTTGCAATTTGGCTGCTTGTTACAGACCTTGGCTGCAAGACCCAGAGCCCAGTCCCTCCTCATCCCCTGTGAAGTCATCCAGGCAATTGGCAGGGTTCCCATGGCAACAGTGGTGACGTCACAAAAGCTGGAGGAGGAAGCTGGAGGGAGGAGGAGAGGCCCTGGAGGGGATTCCTGGCTGTTTCCGCAGCCTTCCAGAAAGATAGATTCTGGCCACCTCTCACCCAAGGCATGGGTGCATGATAGGTCTTGTGTTCCCTCCACCCCTCTGAGATGAGACCTCCCCTCACAAACACCCTGACATCCTCTTGCCCCGGTGTGGGCCTCATACTGGGAACATCACCATCCCCCTGCCTGGGCTGCTCAGCTGCTCCTGCCACACATGGCCTGGCTGCCTCTGGGGGCCGCTGGCCGGCTCCTCACTAGCCTGTCTGCAGCCACCTGTCAGCTTGTCTCTTGGGAGCACCAGACCACATCGAACTGCTTGGTTGCCTTGAACTGGCTGGAGACTTAATTCTAGGGAAAAGGACAGTTATGGGGGTGTCTTGGTCTCATCTTTGTCGCCCTGCCCTGGCAGACCCCTGGTGCCTCCTGCTGGGAGGAACAGACCTACCTTCCCATCCCGTGGGAGCCTTCCTCCTCCATCTCCATCCTTGTCACTGGCATGATGACCCCAGGAGTGGTCCTTGGCTCAGGCTTGTGAGGATCCTGCCCAGCTCACAAAGCCCCTGAGCCCCAGGGATGATTGTGGCCCTACCCTTCCCTTTCCCCACTTCCTATGTGTCTCCTCAGCACTCAGTCTCTCTAGAAGGGCCCTCTACGGCACAAGGCAAGCCTCAGGCACAGGCCTGAGCTGCATCCTGCTGCTAGCAGTGTGGACACAGCCACCCCCTTGCAAACCCAGCTGGTGGAGGATGGATAGACTCCATCCATCCATTCACAAACACTGCAAACCCTGTTGGGCCTGCCTTGTCAGCACTCCCTGGAGTGTGCACTTATTAGATGCCGAGGGTGTACTGAACCCTTTGCTGCTTTGGTTACAAGCGGGCAGGACAGCTGCGACTCCTTCCTGCCTGCCCTTCTTGTTGTTGCTGCTTGTCATAATGAGACACCATGCACATTGGGCATCTAAGCAGCAAGGATTCCTCCTACTCTGTGAGGCTGGAAGTCTAAGGGTGGCGCTGGCAGAGGACCTGCTTCCAGCTCTTGCAGACAGTACCTTCTGCTGTGTGTGTGTGTGTGTGTGTGTGTGTGTGTGTGTGTGCGCGCGCGCATGCTTGCACATGTAGGAGAGAGCTAGAGAGAGAGAGAGAGAGCTCAAACACACTGGAGTCGCTTCCTATAAGGATCCCAGTCCCATAACTGAGTCCCACCCTCATGACAAGCCTCTTCATCTCTGAAACGCCCCTCTGTAAGGTGTGCTCACACTGGAGGAATCAGGGGACATGGTCCAGTTACAACTTACACAGTCACCAGCCCAGCCACGACACAGGAAGTTAGGGAGAGGATGAGGGGTGGCAATGGCCAGTGACTCCACCAAGTGGAACAGGCTGGCGAAGCGTCTTGGAGGAGGAGGTGACACTGAGGCCATTGTCTAGGCTGGAGCCCGAGGCCCAGCCCCTGTCATGTGCTCACATTGAGACCTTAGGGCATTGGCTGCTGACCTGGGCTTTGCAGCTAGAAAGGGACAACTGGGGGCTTGGACAGGACAGGATGGGCATCTCAGCCATGTCTACCTTTGGATGCCCAGAGGACCTGAAGCTTCTGCCTGCCCCTCAGCACGGTGCTCAGAGGATGAGTCCTGCCCCTCTCCCGGTTCATCCTGAGGTGTCCCAGGGGTGGGCAATAAGAGCCCCAGCTGGGAGTACTGTGCACCTCTGTCCTCCCGAATCCTTCCCAGGGCCAATCCTGCCCTCCAGATCCTAAATGGGGATAGGTGGGGTTGGATTCCCCTGCATCCAAAGACCCTGGGGCCAGTGTGTCATGGTGTGAGAACATGGGGAAGTTATAAAAATCAGTATTTGCCAAATTCTTTATAGTTCAGTATGATTTCAGGCCCTTTCCAAGAGTGGTCTTCACCCTTACCCATGGCTCAGCATCCAGAAAGGTCCCTGGATTCCACGATCCTGGAGCTGAGTGGACACAGGGCATCTTTGCCAAAATGACACTGCCTATGAGGAAGCGGCTGGTGCAGGTGGCTGGAAGGAGGTTACAGGCACTGGGTTCCTCAATCTCCTCACTTGAAAGACAGGTTTAAAACACCCTGAAGATTTTCAGGTTAGAGGACAGACAAAAACATACCTGGGTGTGGTGGTGAATGCCTATAATCCTAGCATTCTGGGAGGCTGAGGCAGGAGGATCCCAAGTTCTAGCTCAACCTGGGCAACATAGTGAGACCCTGTCTCAGAGAGGGGCGGGGAGGGGGGAGGGAGGCAGAAACATGTCAAGTTCTGCATGAACACTCTTGTCATCACTATTACTGTCAGGGCTAGAATGCAGGGCAACTCGGTGATTAAGGGAAGAGAAAAGAGAAGCAGGTGCCCCTCCACTGGCCAGGGTCAGGGAGGAAGATGATTTGGGCCATGCTGGAAAGAGGGGTGGAACCAGCCAGCCATGGCAGGGGGCCACAAGAGGGGACCTGGAGGTCTGAGTCCACCTGTCCACAGAGGCCCTATTCCTTGCTCTCAGTCTTCCGGGTATTTTGCAACCATGCAAATGAGTTTTTTTATTTTCTATCTACATTTGAGCAACTCCCCCAATTTTTTAGCCAATTAGAGCCCCAAGGAGCCTCAACCTTCATTTCAGGCAAACAAGCAAATTTCAAGCCTCATTTTCAAATTTCTAATAAGCACTTATCAGATTTAGAGCTCGTCCATACCATCCGTCAGGTTAATGCCTGCTGAAAATTCCCGCCCCCTCCGCAGCAGCTTCTTCCTTGCCTGCTGCGCAGCGCGCGGAGGGAGCCCTATTTGCCGGCAGCTTCCTGGTGGGTGGTTATCTGGGCAGCCCGTGGGGAGCGGGGCTGAGGGCCAGGTACTGCTGCCCCTGGCGCTGCGTTTCCCCGTGACCTCCGAAGCATCGGCTCTTCTCGATTGCAAAATCCCAAAGGCATGGGCACTTCTGGGGGCTCTAGCATCTTACAAATAGGTGTCTACAACAGCATCTTTTTTTTTCTTTTTTAAAAATTCTATAAGC
>NW_004524607.1:12149340-12152236 GCF_000260255.1 Octodon degus
AAATGCTAAAAGGAGAAGCTGGGTATAGTTTTCCCAACCCAAGATTAGCTTGTCCACAGATCTGAGCATTTCCTTCTTGTCTTTTTCTTTTGACAATTAGTTTGTTTCAGGGTTTGTATTGCCCTTAAAAGAAAAAAAAACTTTTAGAGAATTAAAGTTGAACTCACTTTAATTTTACTAGGAAGTGCACAGTGTACAGCTTTGCGAATTTTAAAATTTTTTTAAAAATTTGATACAGGGTCTTACTATGCAGCTTGGACTTGTAGTGATCTAGTAGTGTCTCAGCCTCCCCAGGCATGGATTAACCACGCCTAGACTCAGTGGTGGCTCAGTGTACCTAGGGCAGGGCTGGCATGGCATGCAGTACTGGGGATTAAACCCGGGTCCCTGAGCTTGCCTAGGCAGGCGCTTAGACGGCTGAGCTATCTCTGCACCATCTTTGTGAATTTTTACTACAAGATATAACCAGCATCCAACAACAAAAGTCCTTGTGGCCCGTCTAGGCTGTGCCTTGTCCCAAGAGCATTGCTGTCCTGGCTTCTGATAGTGCAGTAAGGCTTTGCATTCACCACAGACAGACTTACACATCTTACACTCATGAGGTCTGGCTACACCGAATATTTTGCATATGAGATTCGTTTGCCTGTGAGGTATCATGATGGCCCCTCCATCTTCACTGGTGGATAGTATTGGACAGCAGGCTTAGCCCTCAGGTTGTCTGTGCCTTCTCCAGGGATAACTATTAGGGTTATTTTTAGTTTGAGAGCATGTGGATCCTGTGAAGAATATCCCTGTGATTTGTGGCTGTGTGGTCACCTCTGTCCGTCTTGGGATGGCCTTGTAGGGTCGGCTTGCTGGCAAGTTCACCAGTCCCCACATGGTAGAGCGTTAGTGCAGTACGCAGCGGCAAGGGCACGCTGCCATTGGTGGTCATTCTGCTATGGGGCGCTTTGGCTGTTTTCCATTTATTTCTCACCTGTATCAGGTAGCAGTGGAGCTGTTGGGCCTTTGGGGTATTTTTCTGTGGGATTATTTCCTTATGTTGGACTCTAGGGGGTAGAGCATGGCATCCTCCATGGCCCGATGGCTTTGTAGACAGTGAGGTGCAGAGATATGGAGCAGCAGGGCCGAATAAGGGTAGGAACCCCCCGGAGCCCAATGGGTACCACTGTGCAGGGGGCAGCAGCACTGCTGAAGAGCCCTCGGGCCTGCCCTTTCCTGCCTCAGCCCTCTCTCTGCATTCCCGGTCAGAGTGACCCGTGTCCCCAGGGTCTTGCAGTCCCCGGGGATGCAGTGGGCAGAGCCTGGGCAGCCCTGGTTTTCCCTTTGCAGGGAGAGTACATGCCAGGGGTCCCTCTGCCTGGGGGCGAGTCCTGGACCTTTCCTGGTTTTCACTTGAATTTCCGGATGCGGAATGGAAGGGGGCAGCCCACGTGGGGTGCGTTGGCTGCTTGGCTGTCCTCAGCAGTAATAGGCCTCTTCCAGCTCATGTTATTACAGGAAGTGTCTGCATTTTCCTAATCAATGTGTCGGAGTTGTTTCTGCATTCTCAATGGGCTTGCCTTGCCTCCAAGTACAGCAGAGACAGCTCCGTGCTAACATTTTGTGGCTGGTATTTGTATTCTTTTCCTGATATATATGTTTTTAACAGAATTCTTTATTTTTGTGCAGCGGGGTGCATCAATACACTCTTGCAGGAGTGCGGAACTCTTCGCCCCTCTACGTCATGAATGCATTTTTCCATATAGCCTCTGCAATGTGTAGTTCCTCTTCCCTGTTGCGTCTCTGCCTAACCAGAGTTGACCTGATGTTGGGTGAGAGGAAGAGGAACAATCACATTTCCCCTGTATGCTTGCAGATAGCAGTTTATTGAAAAGTCTGTCCTTTTCTGTCAATTGGCTCTGCTTCCTGTGTCACATTAAGGGATGATTTGGGGCCGGTCTCTGGGTTTCCTGCCTACTCTTGTGTTAATGCCGCTCTCTCAGGTGTAGTGGCTTTATAATTAATCATGGCTATAGACCCCCCTTGGCTTGGTTCTTTCCACTCAAGCCCCCTTCTTGATCCTTTGCTGTCGTGTACATTTTGGGATCAACCTGTCCAGTTTCACCAAGACAAAAAAAATCTGCAGGGATTTTGGCTGGGCTCACATGGAATCTATAGATCAATTTGGCAAGAGGGCTGGATGTACAGCAGAGCTCACTTTCTGTTAGGGCAGATGTAGACACCCAGTGTTCACTTATGTGCATGTGGATTATGTATCCAGCACCCTAAGCTCTTACCAGTTATTGTAATCTATGACTTCTTTTGGACTGTTTTATTCGGTCATATCTGGAAACATCTAGAATTTATTTTCTTCCTCTCTGAATATCGTTTCCATTGATTTTTCTTGCCTTATTGCAATAGCTGAGACCACTAGTCCAGCATGGGGTAGAAATGTTGGCAGTGAGCACCCTGGCTTTGTTCTTGAAAAGCTTTAGTTTCTCCATAAAGTATGATGTCTGCTTTTGCTATAGCTTTTGGTTTGCGCTGACAGGCGACTATAAAAGAACCCACCACAGCCTCATCTGCCCACCCCGGTGGTTGTTTCTACTTTAGCTTTTGTTGCTATTACTGTTCAGATTGTTGCTTATTTGATAAACACAAATGGGATCTCACTATATTTTATAAAAATCTGCGTTTCCCTGACGAGGTGAGGTGGAGCACTGTCCGGTGATTTGGTAGACCCCTGCGTTTCCCCCTTTGCATGTCTCTCTGCGTACTTGTTGATGTATTGGTTCCCTAATCAGCTGGAATGAGTTCTTCGCGTCATGAAGGTAGTTATTTCTGTGCCTCATTCTTCACAGATATTTCCACCTCTATGTTGCAGAGCTTTTGTAATTTTCTTTCTTTCTTCTCT
>NW_004524607.1:12152336-12191617 GCF_000260255.1 Octodon degus
CATTATGCTGAATTTAAGACAATTATGAGATTGTTACTTGTCCATATTTTTTCTTTTTTTTTTTGGTATATTAGGGAAGGGTCTACAGGGTGTTAAGTTCTCACTACTAGATCGGACTCGTAGTGATCCACCTGTTTACCGCCTCCCAAGAGCTGGGATTACATGCACACGCCACCATGCCCAGTCTCAATCCCTGTCTCAGCGCACCCCAGGGGCAGGGCTGTTTTTGTAATTTTCTTAATGTTCCTTTTTCTTACTTTTATTTGGTCAAATTTGCTTTTTTTTCTCTCTCTCTTACACTTTATTCTAGTCCTTGTGAGCTTGGAAAGTCTGTCTCTCTCCTGAGGTCTGATGAGTGTTAGATCCTGTTTGGTCTAGAATTTTTATGGCTTGATATTTCATAGTTAACTGTTAGCTCCATCCGGAGTTTGTGGGCTGGGAGGAAGTGAGGAGTTAATTGCTGCTCGCAGTTCCTGAGGGAAAGGGACCCCGTTTGCATTCCAGTCTCTGGGGTCTGACTTCTCTGTGTCTGTGCTGAGCAGGGAGAGATTAAAGGAAGGTGGGTGGTGGCCTCCCGTGCAGTCAGTGTAGGTAGGGACTGTGAGCCTTAATGACCATGGGGACAGACCTGGTTGCTGCCTTTGCCTGGGATCAAGTGAAAGGCAAAGTGCTCTTAGTCCAGCTTGGTCACAGCCTGCTTTTGGGACTCAGCTTTTCATTGCAGGGATCTAACAACTCCCCTGGTGGCCAGGCTGTCGATGGACATGGAGCTGCTGAAGCGAGTCCTACAGAAAGCACAGGCGGGGCAGTCTCATCACAAATGTGACCTTGGGAAAGTGCCACCAGTTCTCTGAGCTTCAGTCACTGCCTTTGAAGACAGGGATGATAACACTGCTGTTCCCACCTGCTGGGCTGGGAGAGGGTTCCACAAGACAGCATGTGGTCCTGTGCAGCCTCAGGGGGCCTCCAACAGGCGCCTCATTCAGGAGATTGGGGCCTGCCTCCGAGCTGGCTGCCTTAGGGTGCTGACCCGTGCCTAGTGTGATCAGGGAGGGCACAGGCTCCCGGCCCCTGGTCCAGATGAAAGGGAAACACCTGTAACAGACCACACATGCACATACATATGCACAATACACACATGCACCTGTGTAACCAGACCATCTGTACGCAGTGGTCATGTGTAGACACAGAGACTCAGCACAAACAGTGGATGGATGCAGTGTCACACTCAGTCTGCCCGGGGGACTGGCTGGCGAAGCTGAGCCCCAGGCACAGCTTCTGCTCTTGCATCCCCACCCAGTCTGGATCTCACCCTGGACAACCAGCCCTCCCTGGACAGCCCCTCCTCAGCCTCCTGTCGACCCAGCCCCTGAAAAACCTGCAGGGCCCTGTCTGTCACCCCAGGTTGATCCCTGAGAGACCCAAGGCCTCCTGCCCCCCTCCTAACCCTGGGAAGCCCCTCCCATTTGCTCTTTGTTCGGGGTCCAGGGCAGACACGGCTGCTTGTGGCCCATGCACTCTGAGGTGTGTGTGGCGCTGTTACCAGGCCTGGGAATGTACATCTTGCTGCACTATCTGCCCGGCCTTGGGATACCTTGAGCCTGGAGCTGAGTCACAGGAACCTGACCCCTGCGGACAAGAGGCCAGGGGCAGGGCAGCAGTCGCTAGACAGCAACCACCAATCTGTGCATGTGAGAGGGAAGGTGGTATGGGGGCCAGGTAGGGTGGTCACCTGGGGCAGAAGCAGTTACAGCAGTGTGGGGCAAAGATGCCCAGGATGGCCCTATCCATGCAACACTGGGGTCAGGGGTGTCAGGTCAGATCCTGAACATGACTAGCATGGGGGTGGGACAGCCCCTGCCCCTGCCTCTCTCTCATGCTCCATCCCCTTTGTTCACCAGATTCCCTGGCCCCTACCTATGTGTTGGAGGCTCCTCCCCCACCTGGCCACCACAGGGGCCTGTGCAAGGCCAGTGTGGACATTAGGAACTGGAGCTAGTGCACCCCAGCTGCGGGGGCTCCATTACGTGTTCAGCGCAGGTGGAGGTTCAGCCTCATCCACCAGGCTCCCTGGCAGCTCTGCACTGCTGTGCCCCTCGGGACGGAGAAAGTGACGCTATAGCTGGTGACATCAAGGGGCTCCCTGGGCAGATCTGGGATTCGTGTTTAGGGGGCAGAACAAGCACCAGGAGGCCAAGGTGGGGCATGCTGAGTGGGAAGGGGACATACTGGGGACAGAAAAGACAACTCAGCAGGCTGTGGGGGGTCGGTGCAGGGCCCAGGAGGCACGAGGACACAGTGGGTGCAGCAGGACGGTGGGCACGCGCCACGGGAGGGCGGGCGCACGGCACAGCTGTGCGGGCCCAGACCGCTGGCATCAGCAGGCGCCCCTCCTCCCACCTCGCTAAACAATCATTGCACAAAATATGCAAATGGTATAATTACTGTTATTTGTTTTGCTGATATAAGTGTTTGAAATGCAAATGTCAAGTTTGGGCGCTGCCGTTTTCCCACCCCTCTCACCCGGACATTTGCAAGTCGATGAGTTGTCCCTATCCTGGTAGGAGGAGGGAACCCGGTGTCCCCAGCTTCAGGGACATGGGAGAGGAGAAGCCCGTGTGTTCCCAACAGCACACAGTGGGTGCCTGAGAAGAGGAGGATCTCACCCTCTTCCCTGATACACCCCTGCAGAAGTCAGCCTTCTTGGAGCCTCAGTTTATCGCTAGTCCATTTCCATCCAGCAGCTCCAGGGCCATCTGGGCTCAGCGTGTGTGGCTCAGGGCACTTCCATGCGTGTGCTCTGCCTCTGCAGCCCTAACCAGGGGGTCCTCATCTGTGAAACAGGAACCTGGAGTCCCCGATGGTCCTGGGGGCTGGCTGAACCCCAGATATCATGGACAGCATACATACGTGTTTTATAAGGTGAGTCCTTGGCTTTGGCCCAGCACCCCCAGTGGTCTCTGAGGTTCCAAGGCCTGGGGTTGCAGACCAGGTAGGGATCAAAGAAGGGCAACTGAGGTGTAGTGTTCTGGGGGCGCATCTAAGGCATACTAGATATGGCACAGCTCAGGTGCAGCTCCGTCAGTAGGACCCCTCCCTTCCTTCAGGACCCAGCAACTTGTGACCTTGTCCCTGGAGTGCCACTGCACACTGTCCCCACTGGAGCCTCCCTGGCCTCTGCAAAACACAGGCTGGCTTCATTCTGCCTTAGCACAGCTCCTTGCTGGGCTTCATACCTCCAGCTTTGGCTGCAGCTGGTCCTTTAGCAGACCCAGGAGCTGTTCTGGACGCTGCTGCCAAGACACAGGTGCCCCTGGGGTGCGGTAGGCCCCATGGGAGACTCTTGATCACCTGCCTTTCTGGACCCATAGGATCCCACCAGCCTTGCCTGCTGCTTAGGGCTCACCGTGGTGGCCAGAGCCCCATGTTGGTCCTGGAAGCACCGTGTTCTTCCCTGAGATGGCAACAGCGAGTGCCAGGCAGGAGAGACATTGGTTGGTTCCGGCTGGGGTGCTGAGTGGGCTTCGTAGAGAGCTGTGGCTGTGAGTGTGCGCATTTGTGTATCCACAGTGTTGCCACTGGAGAGTGAAATCTCCAGGGCAGGTGCCTGGACCTGGCACAGCTTCCGGCAGGAGGACAAACAGCTGCTCACAAACCAGGCTCCCAGGGGCCCATGAGGGGCTCTGAGCCACATGCTCAGTCATGGGCAGCTTTGCTAGAAGCCATGTCCTGGTGGTGCCGCTCACACCGTGTGCCCTGGCATGCCACGCGAGGTCTTCTGCTCTCGTGTGATTGTCTGTAGAGGAGCTGTTTGCAAAGCTGGGCCAGGCTCAGAGGCACTCAAGAGCCCAAATTTCTGCTGTCTGCTTGGGGCTGGGGACAGCAGCGCCTGTCCCTTGGCCACTGGTGCTGTGGGGGGCATAGAAAGGCTGTGAGCAGGACTAGGGCAAGAGCGAGGGGCATGGAGCAGAGGTCTGGGGAAGAAAGGATGTGGGCCTTGGTCCCTGGGCTTCCGTCTCAGCCTGGAAGCCACCTGCTATTTTTATTTCAATTACCTTTTCTGAGGCAGGTTCAGCCTCATCAGCATATTCAAATACAGTCCATTATTATTTGAATTAGCTGTTAAGTAATTAGCTCTAATTGATGAGCATTCCCCCCACTTCCCCACATATTTTTTGGTTATTTACATCCGCTTCTAACCAACAATTTTAGGTAATTACACGCCACTCACTGTCTATTTGCACACACACTTCCTCACATGACAGGTTCCTCCTTTCAGCATTCACACCCAGCCTGGGAGCCACAGAGGGACACCAGGGACATCTGTGGGCAGCCCTCTGGCCCAGATCCCTTTGTCCTGATGATGTCATGTCCCCTGGTCACCTACCCCACCCTTCCCTGTGACACCTGCGGCTTTGGGACACTATACAGAGTGGTCAGAGCTGAAATTCCATGGTGGCCACAGAGTCTTCTCTATGCCCTGTGGGTCAGCTGATAGCCCCTTCCTCGCCTCCATGTGTCTGTTCACTGTGGGGACTGGGAGGTCCCTGTCCTCTCTGATCTGCCATTGATGGGCCACTTACCCTCCTGCCCACCCCCCACCCCCCGCCACTGTGCAGCTGATGCTGCCCTGGTGACCTCTCATCTTGCGCTTTCTCTGGACCAGGTTATTCTGCGTTCTGAAGTGAGATGCCACAAGTCCCGTAGGTAGTGGTATCCTGCTCCCCACAGCCCACAGGACAGGGAGGTTTCCTAAGGGCCTATGACGTGGGAACGTCAGGTCCTTTGGGAACCTGGTATAAGATGGAGGCCTGGGGTTCTGCAGAAGTTGGGGATGAGTCCCAGCCAGAGGTGCTGTCCCCAGCGGGTGGACAGAGGCCAAAGAGGCTGCCTCTGGGTAGGATAAGAGCAGTGTGAAGGTGTCAGGGATGCCCAGTGGTCAAGTAAGCCAGGGTTGTGGCCTGTGAGGACCCTCCTAACAGGCTGGCTTCCTGGAAATGACTTGCTGTGTGGATGGTGTGTTGTGACACAGTCTTGCATCCTGTGCTTGGAGATGAGTTCTTGATGGACAAACAGCCATGTGCTGCATGGGTACCTGGCTAGGTGGGGGCGGCACTGGGATGCTAGGAGCCCCCCACATGCACACAACCCAACCCGCCTCCCCCACTAAAGTTCCCAGAGTCTGGTTGAGCTCCAGGCTGCCTGTCTGTGTGTAGGTGCTACCTGGCCAGTAGAGCTGAGTTGCAGTACTAGGTGTGTCCAGGGGAGGTGCTGTGCAGGTCACAGCACTTTTGGAGTTCAAGTGAAGTCTCTGGGTCTCACCCCCAGGGTTGCAGCTCTGAGCCTGGGGGGGTTGGAGGGGAAGGTGTGGTCTAAGGCTGAGCTTGTTTAGAGTGGCTATGGAGATCTGAGGCAGAAAGTAACCTACCTAGAGCCCGATGTCCTCTGCCAGTACTAGCTGACAGCAAAGGGACAGAGACTTTGGAATCACCCAAGATGTGTTTGTTCCTACAGGTGGCTGGACTCAGCTTATGGGACTTCCAAGTGACCTCACTCCTTACTCTGTGGGGACACTGGGGACCCAGAAAGTGCACTTCTCCTCAGTGTTAGGAGCAGCAGACAGGGCCTCAGGACATGCACTCCTGAGATCAAACCTAGGCCACCTCTGACCACATCTGTCCCCCAAGGCCTCCAAGAGTCGAGGCTGAGGCCCATGGCTTATGGGTAGGTGACTAGGAAGGAGGTGGGACAGAACGCTGGCTGCAGTGGGTGTGGACAGTCGGGGTGAGGTCCAGCAGACTTGGCCTGTGACCCCAGGCCATTGGCATGGCCATGGGGTGCTGGGCACTGCAGTTCCCCCTGGGCCACTGGCCATGGCTTGTGTCCGTGTTGCTTCTGTTCATGGAGTCAGTTGCCCAGGATGCTTGGTCCTGGACCATCTGTCCTGGAAGGGAGTCTGTAGTCGGCTGACTCTGATGTGCTGAGTGTGGACCCTTGGCTGTGGGTGGGTCACCTTCTGCCTCTGACCTGTTAGTGACCTATGACATGGGGCTGGGGAGGTCTGTGCTATAGAGTGTGTCAGCGGGATGTGCAAATGACCTGCATATTCAGGCACCCAGGGACCACTCCAGACATCGTGCAGTGGGTGCACATTGCCTCCAGCACCTTTGTGGACACCTTCCTAGCTCGCTCACTCTCCCCTCCCCCACACCTTGGTTCCCTCCTGTGATTCTGCTTGGATCTTCCCAAGCCTGACAGGTGGTAGGTGCTGAATAAATGTTTGTTGAATGACTGGGTGGGGTGCCTCCCAGTGCACCTACCTAAGAGGCAGGTGGCAAAGCAGATGGCCCTGGTGGCTCCTGCAGGATCTACAGGAGCTTGTGCATCCGCCAGGCCTCCTTCGGGAACCTGGGGACGGGATGTATTGTCTCCCGAGTCCCTCTGAGATACAGTCACTTTGTGATCTATGCGTTGATGTTCTCACCTCCTTCTGTTCCTGCCTTCTTCCTACAGCCAGGCGCTGCTGCGCCTCTCGAGAGGTTGCCTTTAGCCAAGCAGTGATTACGAAACTGCAAAGGAAGCAGGGTGAGGTAGGGCATATTGGCAATCCCAGCACTCTGGGAGGCTGAGGCAGGAGGAGCAGGAGTTTAAGCCCTACTTGGGCTACTTAGTGAAACCCTGTCTCAAATTAAACAGATAAAAAGTGCTGGGGATATAGCTCAGTGTAAGGGCCCTGGGTTCAGTGCCCGTCACACACATGCACGTGCACACACACACACACACACACACACACACGTATGGAAGGGAACCTCTTATGTTCCTCAAACCCCAATCCCCAATGACCTTGAGTGGACACTGTGTCCAATACCAGGGACAGAACCACACAAGGTGGAGCCTGGCTTGGAGGCTGATGGGGAGCTAGGTGTCTCAGAGTGTGTGGCAATGAGCTTAGATCCCCCTGCCTTCCTTCAGATTTGGCTTGGTGCTGTCCCAAGCGAGGGTCTGGGGACAGCAGCTGTGAGCTGGGTGGTATCCTGGTGACTTGCCTGGAGCCACCTGGCAGATCCTGGGCCCTATCACCTCCCCTGAGTGCTGGGTCCCTCCGCACCTCCCAGGATGCGGTCACTTATCTGCCATGGAGTGACAGGCGGCCTCTGCTGGCCTGTCGAGCCTTTGCCCCAGATCAGCTGGTGGCTGCAGAGTGAGGAGCCGGCTAATTAGTGAAAGGTCACAGAGGCTTGGGAGCCTAGCTTCTGAAGTCACTGCACACTGGGCTGCAGCAACCTAGGACTTTGAATCCGTGGTTTGGTGACCAGGACTCCTTGGCCCCCCACACACGGTGCCACACCGTAGTCTGTAAGCCCACACAGATTCTGGGACCTCCATCTGCCCTCCTGCTGGCGGTGGCCGCCCCCCTCCTCGGACCCCACCTCCCCAACTTTTTACTGCTTCTCTCTAAATCAATGCACTTTTAAAAAACTTAAATACATTTATTTAAGAGGAAGCTTTATAGCACTACACAAATGGGAAACAAGTTTCCCTTGCCATAAATAGAATTCATAATCATAAAAATAAATTCAGTGGAAAGAAAACAATGTTATTAAATTCTAGTTGGATGCTGTAGCCCCGGGGGAGGCTCAGAGCCCAAGGCCTACTATTGTTTTATTAAAAAAAAAAAAGAGAGAGAATAGCAAGTGTGTGGAGGTGTTCAAGACCTACCAACCCCAATCTTAGACTGTGATGCAATCAGAAGCTGGAAAGAGAATTAAATGGAGAGCAGCTTTCTAATAAAGTGGCTCAGCATTATTTTATGCTGTGTCACTTAAGGGTTGAAGTTGGCTGCCCTTATAAGGCAGGAGCCCCACATGGGTGTGGTTGAGCTCCGTGTGTGGGGCCGTCTTTCTCATGTACAGCAGGTGGCAATCACAGGCACACGCTCAGGACAGTCATCAATGGTCCGGTGTCCTTGTAGCTTCCGACTGTCTTCCTTAGCGATTGTCCTCGTGGTCTCACGATGCCGGCTGCACCTCTAGCTATTTCATCTGTATCTGAGGCAGGAAGAAGAGATGGTGAGCGGAGCATGTGGGGCTTTGCAGAAGTAACGCCTCACTGAGTTTGCAGTCTCAGGTCCAGCGAGCCAGTGCTGTCTCCTCCCTGCAGCCCTCTTTGCTTTCCGGAGCATCTGTGGGCCTGTCTGTGTGTGCACACTGCCTGGCTGGCCCAGCTGCATCTGCGTATGAGCACACTTGGGCTCACACATTCCTTTACTTGCCTTGTGCCTGATGAACCCGTGCACTCTGTCACTTTGCCCCCATCATGCTCAGCCGTGACTCACAGCCAGGCTGCCCTATGCAGCCCTACCCATGGGCTGGAATCCAACAGCCAAAGTGGGTCAGGAGCATGGGGCTGGGGGGAGAGGCTGAAACTGGCTGGCGTGATGGCAGCCGTGGGGTAACGGGACGGGGAGGATTCTGAAGAGGAGAGGAGAGGCTGGGCCTCCGTGGAGCTGTCTCGGAGGGCTGGTTCATGGTGGTGATGTGATGCTGGGAGACAGGGCCCAGGGCTCTTGGGGCTGCTTCCCTGTTTCCTGCCAGAGCCTCCAGAGGGAGCAGGAGAGAGTGCAGGAAGCGCAAGAGAGTGGAGGAAGCACGGCTCTGTTACTGCCTGCGGACCCCACCGTGCATGCCCAACCTGAGCCTGAGGCCACAGGCGTTGCCGCTCTACACCCTGACAGTGAAGTCAGTGCCATGGTGGGGGGCATAGCAGGGAGATGCTGTCGCCTGTCCTGGCCCCAAGCGCTCTGCATGCACTGCAGAGCCGCAGTCCAGACTGCTTCAGCCTACCCTGGGGCTCCGGGTCCCAGGTGAGCAGGCAGAGATGGAGAGCTGAGCTCCAAGGCGGCCTTCACGAAGCTACAAGTGTATGAGGGGCTGTGGCGGGGACAGCAGTGGGCTCCTAGCTGTGTCTCCCTGTCTCCAGACCTCGCTGAGCCCCACTTGGAATCTGCTCTCTCAGTGAGCCCTCTCCTCTGTCCTGAGCCAAGCTGTTGAGGCAAAGTCTTCCAGGAATGTGGAAGTTTCAATGAGACATTCATCCTTTGTTTGCAAGACAGCACGGAGGTCAGAAGCGTGGGCTGGTGGGACAGCTCTGGAACCGTCGACTGTGGTTTGTTTCTTTGGGGACAAAGTGGCTGCTCCTGCTCCTGCCATCCTGTCTGCATCGCCACTTGACAAGGAGTGGAAATGCCACTCCCTTCAAGGCGGTGATGACAGGAGAATGCTTCCATTCCTGTCGTGCCCTTGGCTGTGAATGCAAGACTGGTCCCTTCCCAGGGCCTGACTGTAGCTTCTGTGGAAGTCACAAAGCCCAAGGAAACGTGGGTGTATTTCCGGGCCACCACACGGATCACCAGTGCCCAAAGGAGTCCATGCCTGAGAGCAGAACAGGGCACCAACTATGACACGAAGCATCATAGCCAGGGTGAGTGGTCACTCAGAGGCCACCAGGGACCGCTGCTTGTGTCCAGCCCTTGTCTGTCTTTGTGATGGTGCTGACTTCTGTGTCCCCATCCTCTAGGCATGAGGCGGGCTGCCGGCTTCTGGTGCCTGCCTTGGTTTCCCCAGAGACCGCCTGCCTCCCCAAGACACCCTGCCTCGGCCTCTGGGCCAGGCCCCTCTACTGGGACTTAGAGCTTGGTGCTGAGATGCTCATGGCTGGGTCCAGACAGAACCACTTAGGAGCCAGCCCTGTGGTACCCTACCCACTCTTGCATACCAGCACTGACAGGGAGCTCAGTCCTGAGAAACGGCAGTCTCTTTACAAAACACTCTAAAATTTATTATAAAATATTCAAGACATCTCAAATATTTAAGAAATCCCTAATAAATATTTCAGTAATTATAAAATATTGAATACAACCAAAGATATAAAGAATATTATGATGAATACCTGAGCACTCACCCCTCCTGGCTGGAAATGAAATCATGTGCTGGGAACTCCCTGAGCCCCCACATCCCATCTTCCTGCCTGCTTTTCCTTCACTTGTCAGTTGTGGTCAAGTACATGTGGGCTTTTACTGTCTCCGCATTGTGGGGACAGTTTGGTTGTGCAAAGTGTACCCGCAGGCGGGGACCGGGTGGCCCGAGCTTTCTCACCCTGCTTCCTCCTCCATGTGCTGATTGTTATTCTCATGCATGTGTGTGCTTTTACTGTGTTCACACGAACTTCAGCACAAATGCTGGTGAGGCCTGCAGCTCTAGAGGGGACATGGGGGCAGGTGCTGGGGGTTGCTGCTTGGCTGGTGGCTAATTCCTTTCCACTCCTGGCCAGTACTCCACAGGGGTAGGTGACTGGTTCTTCTTTGCTGCTGTATAATATTCTGTGGTGCTTATGCCTCAGGTGCTTGGTCGCTTCTGCATTGTCACAGTGGGGCCTCCAGGCACACCCTGCACACTTCTCCTGTGATGCACCCAGACCCACACAATCTTTCCCTTTGTTGATGTTGCCCAGCTGTTTGGGTTAAACTCCTCATGGTCAGAGAAGTCAGTGACTGCCAGAAGTTGGTGACGGGCCTCTGCTGCACTGGGCTGGCCACACCCCTTCCTCCTGGTCATGCACACCCTGGAATACACCCTACTGGCCTGCACGCCTGTGACGTGAGGTTGTTCATGAGCTCTGGTCACACTATCTGGGCTCAAACTGGTGGGCGCCCAGGGAAGCCCTTGGGTCTCTGCGCCAAGATAATGGGAACGGAAGCATCAGCATCGCAAGGGATAACGAAGTGCATGAGCAGACTCGCGGCTTTGAGAGCAGTGTGTGGCACACAGCGCTTGCTTCTGTTGTCTCCCCAGCCCGGCACCAAGAGTCTGGCCGGAGCCAGAGCACTGCCTCTTCCCCGCTGCCTGACACAGCCCTGCCGGGTTGGGCCCATGCCTGCCTTTTTCTTTCCCTTGTGGGTGGGGAGGACCCACGTTTCTCTGCCAGCTCTTCGTGGACCTGGGCTTTGCTCCGTGGAGCTCAGTGAGGTGGGCGCGAGCTGGAGGGTGGGACACTGGAGTCTTGGCTGTGACTGCTGCAGACTCTTGAGTTTGTCAGACTTTAGCTTATGGTGAGACTAGGCAAGGACAGAGCCCACAAACCTAGCCAGAGCCTCCTCTGGGTGCCCGAGCCCATCCAGAGACTCCAGTGTAAAACTCCCCGGAAGTCCTATCTAAGCACATGGGAGGATAAGCGCATCCAGCCAGCGCTTCCTGCACACCGTGGCTTCAGGCTGAGGCCAGTGACCTCTCTACTCACACCATCCCCTCTGGCCGTAGGTGTCTGTTGGAGCTGTCAGTGGCCTCATGCTGATCCAGCCCTCTTCCTTGCTGCCTTTGGCCCTGGATAATGGCCCCGCCGTGGTGACATCTGCCTGCACTGTGTCTTCCTAGGCTGGCGAGGCCCTGGGAAGGTATGGAGGAGGCTGTGGCGCTGCTTGGAAGCACGCAGGGCCTGAGGCTGGGTGGAGCTGGGGTCCTGGGCATGTGGTGGGGGCACCTGGGGAGATGGTGAGAAAGCCCAGGGAGCAACTGAGGACCCAGCAGCACTGGTGGGGAGGAGAGGAGAACCTGGCCACGTGCTCTGCTGGGACAGCTGTGTGTCTCCGCTCTCCTGCAGCCAGACAGACGGCAAGCAGGCTGAGGAGGACAGACGGGCTTATGAGGCAGCATGGGGGCAGGGGAATCTGGTGTGAACTAGAGTGTGCGGCCTCGTTTCCTAAGTCAGGACACCGCAACCTGAGAGGAAGCGCTCGCACCCCACTTGGGTGGTTTCCAACCTTGTCAGTGCGCCTAAAATGGAACACCCTCCAGCTGCTCCGGCTGTCGGGCTCTGCTGCTGCGACAAAGGAATGAGACACTCAGCAAGGAGTGTGGTGGCTCACACCTGCCTGCAATACCAGCTTTCTGGGAGGCTGAGGCAGGAGATTGCAAGCTTGAGCCCAGTCTGGGCAACTTAGTAAGAATCTCAGAAAAAAAAAAGGCGTGGGAATGAGAGGTAGTTCAGTTCAGGGCCCCTGGGCTTAAACCCTGTCAGAGACACTTATGCTGTGATGCGCATGCTTGTGCGTATGAGTTGGGAGCAGGGAGGGCAGGCGGAGGCTGGGGCACAACTCACACCTGCGCCACACAGATGCAGCCACACCCCCAGCCACTCTCCGCCTTATGGCATGGCTTCTCTGCTCTGTAACCTGAAGTGGTTGATACAGGGGTGCGTGTAATCTCTTCTTATACAGCACATTGTTTTTCTGAGGCCCTGAAGGTTGTGCCTGGGGTTCCCACTGAGCTGCAGCCCCAGCCCTGTTTTACTTTTTACATTGAGACAAGCATTTGCTAATCTGCCCAGGCTGGGCTTGAGCTTGCAGTCTTCCCGTCTTAGCCTCGTGCATCGCTGCAGTCACAGGCCTGTGCTACCACAGCAGCCCCCTTGTCGTTTTGTTTACTCAGTGCTACCTGATGGACAAGGAGACAGGAGCTCAGAGCGGGTCATGCAAGATGACATACCTTCTGTGCCAACCTTGAGTGCCCCGCTTACCACAGACATTCACCCAAGGGAGCGGACACCAAGGGGCCAAGGCAAAAAAAAAAAAAAAATAGGTCCCAGCTGCCAGCCAAGATCTCCCCTTGACACAGTCCAGTGCTTGCTCCCTGGAACAGCTGGAAGTGAGGGGTGGGGCCTTTATTCTGGGGTTGGCATTACTTTAGGCCCTGATGTTTCCAGCGCCAAGGAAGAGCCTGGCCCTCTCTTTGCTTCAGCCCTAAGAGGGGCTGAGCCTTAGGACCTGAGTCTGAGAGCAGGGACCCCTGGGAATGGCCCTGGACTGCCAGGTTAGGAGGTACCTTCTGCCATCTCCCAGTCCCTGGCCCCACTCCCCCTGGGCTGGGTCCTCAGCTCTCCACCCTTGTTCCCCCTGGACATATGGGCACCTGTGGCCCACAGACCTACAGTAAGGGTGACCAATGCCTACATGGCCCCTTCTTTTGTCCTCCAGGCCCATATTGAGTGCCATGCTTGCCCCTTGCCAATGGGGACAAGGGAACTTGAGGGACACAGGGCCCCTTGTAGCATTCAGTGTGTCATCTGCCTCTCATCTCATAAGAGTCCCCAGATCTGTCCTTGTGTGCCGTGGGCACTGGGGAGAGTGAGGTGTCTTCTCAGCTTGTCCCTCCTGCTGGGTGCTGTGGGCTTCTTTCTAGATGGTGTCGTGTCCTTCAGTTCCCTTGACCACCTGAGCATCTCGTAGCTGGGTTCTTTGTTGTCCATAGTATCTTTGGGCTATGAAATGGACAGGGTTCTGCCTCAGCCCTGGCAGATCCAGGCCTGGGTTCTAGGGTGTTGAGGGGGACCCCTGCTCTGGTTGTGTGTATCATGACCCCTGGATAGATGCACAGTGGGAGGGCAGGTTAGCTCCGTCTTTCAGAAGTAGGCTCTGTGGAGACAGCTGGGCTGGTGCTGGTCCCTGCAGGGAAGCATCTTTCTTGTAGTCAGAAGGGACCAATGGTTCCCTATTCTGCCATTTCTGTGTCACACCTGTGCACATATAGATCAGTGGGCCCCACCTCGGTGGTCTCCAGGCCTCCGCCATGAGGCCTCACAGCCCTACCCCCATAGCCCCTCCTGAATGCCTGGGTTCTCAGAATCCACCAGACTAGGTACTTTTGGAACTGTTTCGAGCCTTTCCCACCTTGAGCTGAACCCACAAGTCCCCTGGGCAGGCACACAGACAGATGGGTGACTCTCCCCTGGAGGAATGGTGGTTTATGAGCACACAGACAGATGGGTGACTCTCCCCTGGAGGAATGGTGGTTTATTCACAGTGCTTCTCCCTGAGGTTCTTGGAACAGTTGCAAAGCGATCCCAAGCCTGGGACCAGGGTGTCCCCTTCCAGAGCACTTCTCAGGTGACCTGGTGGCCACTGTCTGTAGGAACAAGTAAACCAATTTCCTAAACTACCACAGATATCCAGGAAATGAAGCCCACTCTCATCTCACCCATTAATACTGGATAAAAAATCCTCAGCCAAATTGAAGTCCACAGAATGTTAGAGAGGATCTGACGTGATTATATAGGATTTATACAAAGAATTAAAAGATGGCTTAATGTTAGACAAATCTGTTAATATAATACACAGCTTCAGCAGGTCAGCAAGAAAGCTCTGTTAATAAGTGAAAATAGGTATTCAATAAAACCCAATATCAATTTCTTTTCTTTTTTTTTCCCGGAACCGGGGATTGAACTCATGCCCTCGCGCTTGCCAGGGAAGCGCTTATTCCACTAAGCCAGCTCCCCCGCCCCCTAATATCAATTTCTGATTTTAAGATAAGTGCAGCAAGTAGACTTAGAAAGTCACATTCCTGTCGCAGTGAAAAATCTGTCTCCTTTCAGTAGTCAGCATCATTCTAAGTGATAATATTTTTTTTTCTTTTCAAAGTTTTATTGATAAACATATAGCAATGAGACAGTTTCAAATCAAATCGGAAGTACAGTTTCAACAAATAATACACTGCATATATTCTTCTTAGTGGTTAATTGCTATACAAGATGCAGACTTGTGATCCTACTTACAAACACCATTAGAAAAATTCATTCTATTCATTAAGAGAATGCAACTATATATCTATCCCAACCACTTTGAATACACAGATACAAAATGGACATTCATAGTTATACCCCAATTTTTTTTAAGTTCCGTTGTTGAATATTATAGGTGTGTAAACTCAGCAAAATATTCTAAAAGAGTACAGAAGCCCATAATAGCATTGAGTCTTCTGTTTAATTGGCAATGTCAGAAATTATTGACGTGAGTCCCCCACAGCTCAACATAACAACATGGCTTTACTTCCTATATTTCATCTTCATACTTTTCTACTGTCTAAGTGATAATATTTTTAATGATTTCCATTCAAAAACTTTTATTAAAAAAAAACAGTGCTTTTATAAGGTTCAGGAATTCTGGACATAGCAATAAGACACGAAACAGAATTAAATGGTGTGTCTCCAGGAAAGAATTGTAATTATTTGCAGTCAGGATGATTTGAGACCCAAGAGAACCAACTGAAAAATAATTTAATATGAGAATTTAATATGAAGGTACTGGGCTGGATATAAAACCAACATCATACAAATCAATAATTTTCATCTGTGTCGAGAACAAGCAGTCAGAACACATAATGAAATAAACGGTCCCTATTCAACGACAACCATAAAACAATAGCAACCAGCCCCCACGAGGAATCCCTAGGAATGAATTTACAAGAAAAATCGAGGATCATTACGGAGAACTCTGTAAAGTTTCCCTGAGAGACCTGAAAGGAAGCAGGAAGAGTTCAGTGTGCCGGGCTGGAATATTCCCTGCAAGTAATTCCGGAATTAGTTTATGAGTTCACTGCTACCCATCAGTACCAGGTGGCCAGTTCTGAAAAGCAGGATGAAAAGGTTCTAAAGGTTCAGCTGAAAGAGTATCAGGCAAAAGAGGAGCTAAGCCATTAGGCAGAGGAGAGGGCCAAGGGTGTCTTTCAGGCAGACAGTGAGCCAGTGCAGGTGACCAGACAGCATCGTTTTGGTGAAGGAAAAAGCAAAGGTGCCTGTGGGATACCAGGACCCCCAGGCCTGCTGTGCAGGTGTTTCCCACACCAGGTCTCCATGTGCCCAGCATACAGTATCCACTCTGCCCTGTATCCAGCCCACTGTCCAACAGACCCCTGCCTAGAGGGTAGATTCAAGATGGGGGACAGGAGTCAGACTTGGCTATTTGGGGCCAGAGTGTAGCCCTGAGAGCACACAGAACGTTGAGCAAAAGGTACATAAGGGGTTGGTGTTCCAGGTGGAGAAAGGGCATCTTCAAGGAAATGCAAGGAACCCAAGCTGGGCACACTCTCATAGGGCAGGAGAGAGACAAGTGAGACCATTGCCAGCGCTGTGTTGGGCCATACACAATACATGGGTTCTTGCGAGGGCACTGAGGAGCCATGGGAGACTGCAGGGGAGGGAGGAGAGGTCGGAGCACCACAGGTTGGCAGAAGGAATAGATGACTGCGTGCAGAGTGTCTGCAGGACAATGTGCTGCCTGCTAGGGGAAGGGAGAAAATAGATTTGGAGCTGAGAACTTGGCTCCAGGAGGTTGAATGTTCAGCAAGACAATTCAGTGCATGGAGGCATGGCAGACTGGTGGTGGCTGGTGTTGGGGTGGCACTGAGGTCCCTGGACTGCCCAGAGGTTGAGGTAGGTGCTGGAAGAACCCCTGGGAATGGTGATAGGACAAAGTGAGGCCTTGGGCCTCTTCCCAAGAGGCTGCTGGTGCCATACCGGGACCAGGCTGAAGACACTTTTGGAAAGAGCCATGTGACAGTCAGGGGACAGGTATACTTATTGTCCAGGTCCTTGGCAGGGAAAAACAGCCCTAGCAGCAGCCCTGATGGGTGGCCTTGTGGATGGACATGGCCTGGCAGTGTGGAAGGGGGCTGGGGGCTGGGGATGCCTCCTGCAGGTCACAGGACTGGCCAGTGCCCTCACAGCCACCTGGAAGGATGAGGCATCCTCACCCCAGTGGGCCGCCTCTGAAAGCAGGGACACCAGGTTGCCGAGGGGACAGTGTGGGATGTTTCTGACCCCCTACAGGCAGTGCAGCCGCTCCCACTGCTGACGGGCCTGGCTCTGGCCTCCATGTTTATATTAGGGTAACCTAAGGCTAGACATCGCTGGTGGTATTTGTTTTAGTAACTGGTGATTAAACCCAAGTCCTTCACACCGAGCTGCATTCTCAGCCTTTAAGAGCTTTTTTTTTTTTTAATTTTTAAACAGGATCTCACTGCCTCTTAAATTGCTCAGGTTGGGCTCCAGCTTGCAATCCTCCCGACCCAGCCTCCTAGAGGGCTGGGAGTACAAGCATGCACTACCACACCCAGCCTTCCTGGGTATTTTATTTCCCTTATTAATGTAACATCTGAGGGCTAATTGCTCATTTATAATCTCTGCTCAGAAACCATGCCCTAAATCTTTAGTACAATTAGCAGCGACCAGGAAATGTGTGCTGATTTGGTGATCATGATGGTGACAGGCGATAGGACATCTGTGCAGGGGCCTGGTTGGCGAGGAGTCACTGAGCCCATGTGGAAGCGGCCAGCCACGAGTCACCAGGGCCATATGGCCTCCTACCATGAGGGCTTTTCTCCCTCAGGGGTGTGATCAGGGTTCAGAACAGGGACAGAATCCTCGAGCTCAAGGCCATCAGAAAGGGCTTCTGGGAACTCAGGGGCTCCTGGAGGCCACAGCACTACAAGGAAGAGAATATGCAATCTCTGCTGTCACTCTCACCCCACCAGCCATTGCTCACAGCAGCTGGAGAGATTCAGGTCAGACTAAAGATAGAACTGCCCAGCTGCCAGGGTTAGGAGGGTGTGATGGGCCAGGTGCCATGCATCCTTGGGATGCCTAGACTCATGCCTGGCTTGGGCGACATGCTTTCTGTGGAATGGGCTGAGCCTGTGTTCCTGAAGAGGGTCACATGTGTCCCTGCTCTCCAGGGGCTAGCCAAGTTCCCCCTCCCCTCGTCCCTGCTGGCGCCGGAGCAGGGAGCCATTCCAAAGTGATTTCTCCCTCCATCGGTGCCATACATCATGTTTTTTAATTTAAAAAGATGCCCAGTGGAAGCATAGCAGACCATTAAATGTTTGGTCCCTAATTAACTTCAGAGCAGCCTGGCTCTGCAGGGCCCGGAGGGAAGAGGATGCAGCACAGGGCCCAGAGCCTTCCTGCCCCAGGGCTGGGGGTGCGAGAGGTGGCGCTCCCTTTCACCATTTGAGCCCCTCTGAAGCTCTGAGGTGAGGCAGGAATCTGCTTATTCCCCCCACCCCCCAGTCTTGGGGATGGAGCCAGGACCTTGGTGCTGAACTACATCCCCAGGCCTTTTCCTTCTGAGACAGGGTCTCTAAATTGCTTGGGCCTGGCTTGAATTGCGACTTTTCTACCTCGGCCTTCCATAGTGCTGGGATAACAGGTGTGTGCCCCTGTGCTCAGCTAGCAGTCTGCTCTTCAACAATGACTTGGTGCATTCTGTGGCCAGTCTCACTTTCTGGACCCACCCCCCTTCTTTGGGTGTCTAATGGAGGTAACTGACATCCCACTGCTTGGACAGAGGAGGGTTTCGGTATCTAGTAGGTACTCAATACATGCAGGTAGTACAGGAAACTACAGTTCTGGCTCCCAGGGGCCCCAGGGGTCTTGGGATGCTCAAGGTCATCCAGTCTGCTCCTTGTGTGTCCTTTGACTATCCCTGGTGACCTCTTGGTCCTTGAAAGGAGGGTCATTGTGCAGGCTATGGTTCCCTGTGTGCTTTCTGCCAGGCCTCCCAGAAGGTCGGGGCCAGCTGAGGTCCAGGGTGAGCCAGCGCTGACCCTGCGGCCAAGTCAAAAGGAGCCAGGCCTGCTGACTCAGCCTCCTAGATTCCAGCCGCCAAAGCCAGCCTTTCTCTATCTCAGACATGGGAGGAGGGCACAGGAAGTGAGATTGAGGCCCCCGAGCCCTGGGCATCCCGCGTGGTCTCCCTGAGTGGGCTGCAGGGCTGCAGCTGGACTGAAGGAACCCTGGCCACTGTGCACATCGCCGCCTGCCCCGTCCACGCTCCTTGCCTGCTCCACTCCTCCCACTGCACCACAGGAGCCCACAGACAGCTAGGGAAACTGGAGAGGCCCATCTGCAGGAAATCCCCTTGTGCCAGGCACCATTCTGTAGTCCTTAAGTAACCATCCTCACAGTGCCTGGCAGAGAGAGGCCATGATTACCTGCATTGACGGATGAGGAAACTGGGGCTCTGCGTGGGTAAGTGGCTTGCCCAAGGTCGCACAGCCAGACAGCTTGCCGAAGACAGCATTCATGGTCTGGCCTACGATAGTCTTGTGATTCTTGATACAGTGGGGGTGGCCCGGCTGCACTTGCTCTTGGCTGGCACCAGGCCCTGTGGGCTGAGGTCCCCGCCCTACCGACTTGCCTGTCAGCCATGGGCTGTCAGCAGAGCTGGGGGAGACAGTGTTGGCTGCAGCCACGCTGCAGAGGCAGGCAAACATTAGCAGTAAACATGATCTATCGGCTAAACATTGGAACAAGGAAAAGTTATCGATCTATAACTTTCCACCGTCTCTGCCTCCCCTTGCCTGGCCCTCGGCCCGCGTCTCTGCTGGAGGTGGTAGGAGGTCCTCTCCCTTCAGTAAATCCTCAGTCCAGCCCTGGACGGCCCCAGGCCAGCTCCAGCTACTGTCTACTGTATGATCAAGGAGAGAGACAATATTTTTAGACAGAAGCACTCCGTCCCAGCCCAGAACTGCCATTATGCAAATCTGGCCATAAGTTTAAAAGCCTGGAACCACCTTATTTCTTTATTTCATTAGCAGCGACAGGCAGTGGGGCTGATGTGATGCACTGTCCGGTCGTCCTCAGGGTGACAGCAGTGCTCTCTGGGCATGTGAGTCTGTGTGTGCTGACATGTGTGGTCAGGAGGCTTCTCCAGCACTCTAGCTGACTGGACAAAAAAGCCCCAGACCCCTCACCACAGCGCACTTGGTTCAATAATTCTCAGTTGGGAAACTGAGGCAAGGACTCTGAGGGCAGGGTGGCAGTGGCAAAGGCTGGGGAAGTCCTATGGTACCACCCAGGCTTAGACTCCTGGCTCTGTGCCTTCCCTGAGGTCACCAACCCTCATGAGGACCCATAAAACCAGAGAGAAGAAGCAGAGGCAGGAGGGAAGACGGCTGGGCAACAGTCGGGCTCCTCTCCTGTCCTCAAGACCCTGCCATCCTGGCCCAGCAGTTCCTGCAGCAGTGTCCCTCTGGCATGGCCCACCACTGTCCCACCCTGGACAGCTCATCCTGGGGGAGGGATCTTCAGGTGTAGGGGCTTCCTTACAAGCCCCTCACCAGCCCCAGCCCTTCTGAGATTGTGTGGCATCTCCCCAGCTCTGCCCACCTCGTCTCCCCCAGGGATCATTGGTCCTTCCTGGTTAGGGTTAGGGTGCCTGGAGATCCACCTTTGGGGGTCAGGATGCCCATGCCTGTTGGCAAGGAGGGGGGCCAGCTGGCTCCTTGGCCCTACACTTCAGGGCATCCACACTGGTGCCGCCTGTTCCTGTGGTCTGTGGGGCACTGGCCCCACTCTGGGGTCTCAGATATCCACACCCACTCAACCAGGTCCTAGGACAGTCACAGCCCTCTTAGCACAGGTCTTCTGGAGCAGCCCTTCCACTTAGGTGGGCCATGCCAGCATGTGTGCCTGACATGTGGCGGCAGATGTGTGTGCAGCCTTCCACGGTTCGTTGAAGTGGCCAGCTAGTTCAGGCAGCACTGCCTCAGCTCCCAGCTCTGGTTTGAATACCCCTGGTGACAGGGAGCTTTCTACCTCCCATATCTTGTTGAACAGGAGTCTTCAACTTGTCTCCTAGAGGGTTCCTGTCTGTGAGATGGTGACACTTGCTGGCCTGGCAACCTGCAGGGGGCTTGACCCGTATATCCACCCTTGGGCCCCATACCTTGTTGGGGAAGAAGGGCACATCAAGGTCAGAGACATGGGACAGCAGTGTCATGGAACAAGGGCAGCAAAGGACTATGGGGGAGGGACAAAGACAGCCTGGCCCCATAGGGTCTGTGCTCCTGCCCTGCGGCTAACTGGGAGCCATGGTTTGATGAGTGAATAATCAAGCACAGGGTGAGGGCAGAGGCCAGGGAGCTGAGTGATTTATGAATGATTAGGCCTTCATGAAAGATGCTGTGTGCCCAGGAGACATGGCCCATTCCCTATGCAGCTTTTCCTGTCAAGTCCCCACCTCTGGCCTCCAGACTATGGGAGGTGCCCACCTTTTCTCCCCTGCCCACTTTGAAGGAGCAGGCAGGACCAGGTCACTGTCACCCTGGAAAAGGCCTTCTCTCTGGGCCTCAGTGTCACCATCTGTAAAGTGAGGTGTGGAGTATGGATCGAGAGGCTTGGGGGCCACAGAGGTGGCAGCAGAGCCATGGGACCCCATCTTCATTAGAGGGCTGCTGACCACTGGACTGTCCACCCCACAGCTGGTGCCCCCACCTGGGGCACTCAGGCTGAAGCCAGGATGGGGAGGAAGGAGGCTCTGGACAGGGGATGCCCCTGGTCCTCCACGAGGCCAGGCCTCACACTTTTTCCAACATGGGAGCTGGGGGTGTCCTGGGAGGATGGCACAGGAAGCATGGGCCCCATGTGGTGCTCGATGGAGCTTGCAGGCCATGTTCACATGTGTGTCTAGTGTGCATAGGTAGGTGTGTGTGCCACCCCAGTTGTAGGCAAGCTTCTGCACACACAGGCACACGCGTGTGCAAACCCACAGGTGCCACCCAGCCTGCAGCAGGAGATGCCGCAGCGCCTCTGATAAGGGCTCTCAGGCCTGTAATCCTCCTTAACTTGACTTTGGGTTATTTTGAGCAAGAGATTAAGGGTGATTACCATCGCCCTACAGAGGTGCCAAGTTTCCTGGAGGGGCCTGTGGCTCCAGCACCCCCTTCTGGAGACTGTCAGCCCTGTATTCCCTGAGACCTCCGCCTGGCCCTGGGCTCTCAAGAAGCCCTGGGGATGCGAGCCTCAGGCTCCCGGACCCTGAAGGGAGGGAGGGAGGAATGGGGCACAGGTGCCCACACTGCATCTCAGCGATGGCACGGAGCTGAGCATCACCCAGGAGTCGCCGAGCTGTCCTGCGATGGTGGATTTCACATCACAAGCTGGCGGTGCTTGCTCTCCCAATCTCCTGGCAGTCCCTGGCAGAGAATCAAGGCCCAGAGCAGGCCCCTCCAGCTGAGGTGGGGCCTGGCCCCAGGTCACCCTCCATTGCCACATTCCCTGGGGCCCCCTAGAGCCCCCACTTCCTCAGATTTCACCCCTCTCTTTAAATCTGAACAGACTTCCCAAGAGCCAGATCAAAATTGTTCTTTATGAAGTTTCCAAAGAGGGGAAAATCCATTTCACATCATTATATTTTTTTCTCCTAATTTGAACTGCCTCAGTGCAGACTAGTTGCAGACGTCAATATCAGTGAAATACACTCGGCTGGCTGCCGGCCAGGCCACAGAGCAGGGACAGAGGGCGGCTGTAAATCCAGAAATTAACAAGCAAACACACACCCATTTCTCCTCCTGAGGGAAAACACAGGGCGGGTACCCGCAGCCCCCTCTGTCTGCAGCCGCATGGTGCTGCTGCCTGCACTGGGGCTGCGGGGGGAGACTCAGTCCTTCCTCTTGCAGTCTCCAGCGGGGATGCAGGGGATGACCCAGGCCCCAGGCTGCTGAGGTGTTCACACTGACCAGCAAGGATGGTGGAGCTGGGACCCCATGGCAGGGACACTGTCCCTTAGCTTCACTGCTGGGTTCCACCAGGTGGGGCAAGGACAGCTCCACATCCTTGGCACCAGGCAGGCCTCAGAGACCACCTGGCTGGTTCACTTGGGAAACTGGGGCCTAGGATGGGGATGACTTGGGAGCCACGTGGTAGGAAAACTCTCAGGCCAAGCCTGGTCCTGAGTCAGTGGATGTCCTCATTGCCTGGCTGAGGACCCAGCCAGGGCTCAGGCGCCCCCTGCAGGCTGCCAAGGGTGCTGAGGCTAAACCCTACTGGGGGTAGAAATGCCACCTTAAACCCCAAGCAGAGGACACCATGACCACCATGATCACCCAGACACTTTGCCAGGCCAGAGGCTGACCATCTTGATCAGCTGAATTTTGTTTCCTCTCTGGGCCTCAGTTTCCTCACCTGCCCAGGTTCATGCAGAATGCAAAATGGGCTGTGCAAGAAGACTTGATTCCACATGGTCACTGTGCCTTTGAGCCCAGCTGCGTGTGTGGCATCACACCCACTTTGCAGACGAGGAAACCAAGGCCAGGGACTGAAGGAGGCCTTCAGGTACCATCCTGGCCTCTACTTACCCACCTCTGTGCTGTGGATCACAGCTGGCTAGAACCCGGTAACGTTCAACCAATGAGCCCTGGAGGTGGCCTCCTGTGACCACTGTCTTTTCTTTTGTCTTGCAGCAGGGTCGACTTTGGAGCAGCAGCACCAGCGGAGCTGCCACAGGATCTGCGGGCCCATGGGGAAGGAGGCCGTGGCTGCCGCAGGACTGGGGTGGGAGACAAGGGGCGGCGGGCCGTGAGGGAGGCACCTCCCTCTCAGCTCTTGTGCCCTTCAGCCATGCAGACTGGGACAGCACACCTCTGAGTGTGCAGGTGTCATCCCACCCCGCCCTCCATCCCTCTTGGGGCTGCCGCCCAGCCTCCCCCCAGCCCCTCCACCAGGCTGAGCGGGGTGTCCCACCAGGGCAGTCCCGATGGCTGGGCATGGGAGGGGCATGCTGTGGGTGTGTGTGGCGGCAGCTGCCCTGCTGCATGCAGGTGGACTGGCCCGTGCCGACTGCTGGCTGATTGAAGGTGACAAGGGCTTTGTGTGGCTGGCCATCTGCAGCCAGAACCAGCCGCCCTACGAGGCCATTCCGCAGCAGATCAACAGCACAATCGTGGACCTGCGGCTGAACGAGAACCGCATCCGCAGCGTGCAGTATGCCTCGCTGAGCCGCTTCGGCAATCTTACGTACCTCAACCTCACCAAGAATGAGATTGGCTACATTGAGGATGGTGCCTTCTCAGGCCAGTTCAACCTGCAGGTATTACAGCTGGGCTACAACCGGCTACGCAACCTCACGGAGGGCATGCTGCGTGGCCTGGGCAAGCTGGAGTACCTCTACCTGCAGGCCAACCTCATTGAGGTGGTCATGGCCAGCGCCTTCTGGGAATGTCCTAGTATCGTCAACATTGACTTGTCCATGAACCGCATCCAGCAGCTGAGCAGCGGCACCTTCTCGGGCCTGACCAAGCTCTCCGTGTGTGAGCTGTACAGCAACCCCTTCTACTGCTCCTGTGAGCTGCTGGGCTTCCTGCGCTGGCTGGCTGCCTTTACCAACGCCACACAGACCTACGACCGTATGCAGTGCGAGTCGCCACCCATCTACTCTGGCTATTTCCTCCTGGGCCAGGGCCGCCACGGCCACCGCAGCATCCTCAGCAAACTGCTGTCTGTCTGTACAGAGGACTCCTATGCAGCAGAGGTGGCCGGGCCCCGTCTGGTACCTGGCCGCTCCCAGCCAGGCCGCTCACCACCGCCGCCACCACCGCCGGAGCCAAGCTTGGGCAGCCGAGCCGATGTGCCCTGTGCTGACGAAGAGTGCTTCTCTGGCGACGGCACCACACCACTGGTGGCTCTGCCCACACTGGCCACGCAAGCCGAAGCTCGTCCCCTCATCAAGGTCAAGCAGCTGACCCAGAACTCGGCCACCATCACCGTGCAGCTGCCCAGCCCCTTCAACCGCATGTACACGCTGGAACATTACAACAACAGCAAATCCTCCACTGTGTCCAGGCTGACCCAGGCCCAGGAGGAGATCCGCCTGACGAACCTGTACACACTGACCAACTACACCTACTGCGTGGTATCTACCAGCTCGGGCACTCACCACAACCACACCTGCCTCACCATCTGCCTGCCCAAGCCCCCCAGCCCACCTGGGCCAGTGCCCAGCCCTTCCACAGCCACCCACTACATCATGACCATTCTGGGATGCCTCTTTGGCATGGTGCTGGTGCTGGGCGCTGTCTACTACTGCCTGCGCAGGCGGAGGCGCCAGGAGGAGAAGCACAAGAAGGCAGCCTCAGCAGCTGCAGCCGGCAGCCTGAAGAAGACCATTATTGAGCTCAAGTATGGACCTGAGATGGAGGCGCCTGGTCTGGCCCCACTGTCCCAGGGCCCACTGTTGGGCCCTGAAACTGTGACCCGCATCCCATACCTGCCGGCCACGGCCAGCGAGGTGGAACAGTACAAGCTAGTGGAGAGTGGAGAGACACCCAAGGCCAGCAAGGGAAACTACATGGAGGTGCGCACTGGGGAGCCAGAACGTAGGGACTGTGAGCTGGGCCGGCCAGGCCCCGAGAGCCAGAGCTCGGTGGCTGAGATCTCCACCATTGCTAAGGAGGTGGACAAGGTCAACCAGATCATCAACAATTGCATTGATGCGCTCAAGTCTGAGTCCACCTCCTTCCAGGGTGCCAAGTCTGGGCCTGTGTCTACAGCCGAGCCCCAGCTGGTGCTGCTGTCCGAGCCGCTGACCACCAAGCACGGCTTCCTGTCGCCCGTGTACAAGGACACATTTGGCCATGGCCTGCAGCGGCACCACAGTGTGGAGGCGGCCCCTGGGCCCCCGAGGGCCAGCACCTCGTCCAGTGGCTCCACACGTAGCCCTCGGGCCTTTCGCACTGAGCCCCCCGGCGTGCACAAAGCCACAGCCGCTGAAGCCAAGTACATAGAGAAGAGCTCACCAGCAGCAGAGGCCATCCTCACTGTGACACCCGCAGCCGCTGTGCTGCGGGCCGAGGCCGAGAAGAGCCGCCAGTACGGCGAACACCGGCACTCCTACCCTGGCTCCCACCCCGCCGCCGAACCGCCCGTGCAGCCCCTGCCGCCGCCAGCCCACGAGGGCCTGGGCGGCCGCAAAGCGTCCATCCTGGAGCCACTGACCCGGCCGCGGCCCCGCGACCTCGCCTACTCCCAGCTGTCGCCGCAGTACCACAACCTGAGCTACACGTCCAGCCCTGAGTACCCCTGCAGGGCCTCTCAGAGCATCTGGGAGCGCCTCAGACTGAGCCGGCGCCGCCCCAAGGACGACGAGGAGTTCATGGCGGCCGGCCATGCCCTGCGCAAGAAGGTCCAGTTTGCCAAGGACGAGGATCTGCACGACATCCTGGACTACTGGAAGGGCGTGTCCGCCCAGCACAAGTCCTGAGCCGTCACGGAGGTGGTGGCCCTGCCCTTCCCGAAACTCGTGATGCCACTGGACCAAAAAGGATACAAGATCCACTGCAGCTACTGGAAACTCAGAGACTCATGGTGAAACACAGCGTGTGCGTAACAGGGTGGGAGCTGTGTGCGGGGACAGCGGGAGGGGACACAGAGTGGGTAGGTGTCCCGACACCCATGTAACCCACACTTGGATTCCCCCATACACACACACACACACACACACACACACACACACACACACACACACTTATGCCAGGGACTTCGGAAAACTGTGTCTTAGGGGTGGGGGTGGGGTGGGGATTTTTTTCATTATCTTTCCTCTTGATTCGTCTCTGCCTTCTTCCTCTCTTTATCTTTATTTTCTTCCTTTTTTAAAAAAAATAATAAAAATAAAATTCTTAAAAAAAAAAAAAAAGACAAGACATAGAATACCTACTGTGGGGCCTGGCCAGGGGCTTCTGGGGCCCCTCATACAATCTCTCAGTCTGTGGTTTTCTGTGGATTCTCTGTTTGATCTGTCTCTTCGTTGCCACCTCTGGAGGCCACTGCGGAAGACAGAGTGGATGCGGCGGCCGTGTGGCCTCCAGGAGAGTCCTGAAGCCTGGGGACTGGGTGAGGAGAGATGCCCGTGGACGGGTCGAGGAGGCTGGGGTGGCCCTGATGGGTAGCACTGTGTGTTCCCCCGGCCCAGTCCCTGTTGTACACTGTAGTTGTTCTGTTGTACAGAAAAAAATTTCTATATTTGCAATGTTTGCTGTAAAATGAGAAAGAACAACAAAATAGACTCTGTCTACTAAAAAAAAAAATCTGCAAAAAAAAAAAAAAAAAAAAAAAAAAAAAAACCCACAGGATCTCAAGAGACTGCAAAAAAAAAAAAAAAAAAAAAAAACATCAATTTGTCCTGTGTCTTCACTGTGGGCTTTGAGGGAAAGAGTTGGGGGGTTCTTTGATGTCTAGTTTGGGAGTGATCTTGCTGATGCTGACCACAGTGGGGTGCAGGCAGGAATCCACAGGGTAGGAGAGAGTCGGCAGCTTTGAAGGCGAGAGCTGGTAAGGACGGATCCAGAAGGGGCTGGGCTCTGGGTGGCCAGGGGCTAAGTGGTGTTGAGGCTGCCACAAGGCACATGTGCCCACCTGGCAGTGCTGCCACTTGTGTGAGCATGTGGGCTTAAGACAGCCAGGGACCTGCATAGACCTGTAGTGGCCGGAGCCCCACCTCTGGGAAACCCTGACTGTGGCCCCTTGCCTGGCTCCCACTGTCCCCAAGCTGCTGCCCAGAGCCCTCCCTTCACCCTGCTCTGGGAGGGAGTCACATAGGAACAGCATGGACTGCTCATGGTCACCCCTCATCCTGCTTGCAGTAAGAAGCCCTCTGCCCACCCTAGGGAGCCCCCAGAGATCCTGGCAGGGGTGTGAGGGCTCTGTACCTAAGGGTCTCACTCTGTTCCCTCCTGCATGGCCTTGGGGTAGGTTCTTCTGCTTGATATCAGGGCCACATCTGCCAGCCTCCCTTCCCTACCGGGCTTGATCTCCTTCTCTCATCTGCCTAGTGGCCCCTGGTCAGTCACTGAATACTATCACCTCTCAGGTCCAAGGAAGTTCATTCCTGATCTGAGCTTCTGACAGAGACCCAGTGGGACCTGAGGCTGGGACCAAACCTGGGTCCTGAGGGCTGAACCACGGTGATGGAGGTCAGTTCCAGGCTCTGATGGGCTCAGAAAAAGCCGGACCAGGGATGGGAGCCCAGTGGGGCCTAGGACCACTTTACTTAGCAGCTTCAGGCTTTAGGAACCTTCCTGATACCAAGTGAAAGCTCACATAGCCACAGGGTCCAGCTCTGGCTCTTGGACCCCCAGGTCACAAGGCTGCAGATAGGGTCACCCTGATTCTACAGGCTGCTGGTTGGTCCTGACATCGGCATGAGGTCACCCATTTTATCCTGTGAATGCAAGGCTTCCTCAGAAGCTCAAGACCCAAGTGGGCCCATGTGACACTGTGCCACTGATCTCCCCAAAGCAAGTCATTAATGAGGACTCTGTGGGCCTGAACTTCCCCCAGATGTCCACATTCATGGAGGGTCCTGAGGCAGCCAGGGACAGGAGTCTCTGTTGAGTCTAAAGATAACCAGGCCAGGGGACCAGGCAGGATCCACAGCAATGGGATGAGCCCTGAGGGCCTGCCTAGCCCAAGGTCACACAGCCACTTGGCGACAGTCCCAGTCATGGGACAGGAGGTGACCGGGCCGCAGCCCACTGCTTCTCTTCACCAAGGAGATAAAATAGGCTATTTATAGGGGATGGGGAGGACAGACTCAGGACAGCCATTCTGGTCCACAGGCTAGACGAAGCCAGGGTGTGCTGGAATAACAGAGCTGTGCCAGGCAGGGGTCCAGGAGGCAGTGGAGAGCCTAGGAAGGACAAGGAAGAGGTGAGTGCAGGAAGGCGCTGCAGGACTGGGGACTGACAGCTCAGAAGCCCTGAAGCCTGCAGAGCTGGGCAAATGTGCCTTAAGATTTGCCAACACCAGCCAGTCTAGGGACAGAGACCCACATGGCACTGTGTCTTATTTGAAGGAGGCAGAGTGCAGCTCACAAGGCATAGAGGAAAAGATACACATGCTACTAAGCACTTAATGTACACAGCTCCATGCCCGGTATTCCCTAGCTCAGCCTGTCTACTTGATGTGGATGAGGTGGCCAGCTCAGGGTGGCACAGGGTGTGGGGGTTCCTGGAGAGGGGAAGCCTGGGAAAGGGGGAGCCACAGGGAGGGAAGGCAGAGGAAGCAAATGAGAGAGAATGGCTGGAGCTCGGGACACAGGGAGACTGTAGCCACCATGAGTCACACAGCCTTGTCTGCCAGTGTAGGTGCTGATGCCCACACTGGTGGCTAGGAGGGTGGCAGGAGGGGGTGGCACTGGTTATTTACTGCCTCAGGAATGCCTCACTATTGCTTGTGCATCACAAGGGGAACTCAAAGTCAGGGACAGACAGGACACCATGGGGGCAGAGAACTGGATGAGACCCCTGAACACAAGGCCACAGTGAGCTGAGTGCCCACAATCATTCTGAAGAATAGGGAGGCAGAGAGCCCAGGGTGATGCTCCTGAGTTGTGTGCAGTTATGAAGTGTCTGCTGTATACCATATGTGTTAGGAACATTAATGACGCTGACCCTGCCCTTGATCATATCAGCCATGACCCGTTGCCCAGAAAAGAATGTGGGGGGGCACACAAAGAGTTACTTCCAGGGTAGGGGTATAGGGGACTCACAAGGGACACGGCAGTCACATGGACAGCACTCCTGGGCCCACGGGGATCAAGGGAGAGATGAGTTTCCACTGAAAGTGGGGAGGGGAGAGAGGTTCCTGGGGCCCTGGAGGGGGACAGGAGTGGTGGGCACATCTGGGCTGGACACCAGCCACTGGGGTCCTTGGGATGGAGGACCTGGTGGCCTGGGAGGAGTCCCCTGAGCTCAGCTGGCAGGACTGCCCATCAGGGTGCAGAGTTGGGCCTTGGAAGCCAGCAGTGGCATTGTAAAGAATAATATATTTTATTGATTGCCCTTATCTGAAAAGTAGTCCTTTCGGGGCTGGAGAGATGGCTCAGTGGTCTAAAGCACCTATTTGGAACAAGCTTGGCAAAGCACAGGGACCGCGGTTCAATCCCCCAGCACCACATGCCAGCCAGCCCCGCCCCCAGGTGGGCTGAGCTGGCCACACACACACACTAAATGAATAAATAAATAAATAATTAAAAAAAAGTAGTCCTTTCATTACATAAACTTTACAAAGTAGTTAAGCAGAGGCCAGAGATAGCCCAGTGGTCTAAGTGCTTGCCTAGCAAGCACAGAGAGCCAGGTTTGATCCCCAGTGCCACATGCAGTGCCAGTCCCGCCCTGAGCACACTGCGCTGGCCACTGAGATAGGGTGTGGTGGTGCATGCCTTTAATCCCAGACCTGGGGAGGCTGAAACAAGAGGATCACTACAAGTCTGACCTGTGTAGTGAGACCCTAGGCCACATCCATAAAAATTAAGAAGAAGAAAAAAGAAAATAGTTAAACATAAAAAGAAAACAGAAGTCACTTGAGATCACCCAGGTTACTGCCGAAGAGAACTGCGGTGATATTCTGGCCTCTGGCCTCACGGTGCTTTCTCTGCACAACAGCATGAGCAGCATCTTACTGGGACCCTCTGCTCCCCTGGAGGGGTGGACTGTGGGACACGAAGATGGGGCATGGAAGCAGCTGTTGGTGACGTGTGGCCAAGAGCGGGCAGGCGGGACCACAGCAGGGTCCTGACGGGGGGTGTGGCTTGGCCAGCACCTCAGACAAGGGAGGGGGTGAGCACCTCACCAGCAAGGTTGGGAGCAGATGCCCCTGGCACCCCAGGTACTGCAGGGTCGTGTTACTCAAAAACCAGGACTCCTGTTCCACAGTCGGGAGCTGCTGCAGAGTCCTCACACGGACCGCAGCTAAAGCAGGCAGTGTCCTGAAGTGAACGCGCCACTTCTGTGTCCCTCATGGGCTGCAGAGCTTGGGTTTCTTCCTCAGTAGCAGGGCTACTTGTCTTTTCCTCGCAGGCACCCTCCTACCTACCCTGCTGCAGGCTGAACCTTCACAGGGACACAGCCAGCCCAGGATCTTGGAGCATGCGTCTCAGAGCAGAGTGCACGCTCTTTCTGCTTCTCAGCTCTGGGGGACGCACTGGCTACCCAGGTCCCTCTGGAGCACTGCAGTGGGGAGCAGGTGACAGCAGCCCTGGTCAGACCCCAGGACAAGCAGGTGGGCTCTCACCCAAACTGGGGCACAGAGGGACCACCTTCTGCATTCTGCTCTCGCCAGAGGACTGCCAACTGAGTGTGGCTTGGTGACATGCGTCTGTGATCCCAGCTACTTGGGAGCCTGAGTCAAAAGGATGGCAGGTTTAAGGTCAGCCTGGGCAACTCAGTGAGAACCTGAATATAAAAAAGTATTTTTTTTTTTTTAAAGGACTGGGAATGCAGCTCAGTGGGAATGCTTAGTACGTGCGAGGCCCTGGCTTCCCTCCCCAGGATTCCCTTCTCCCTCAAAAAGCTTTCAGTGTTCATCCAACAAAATATACAGATCTTTTAAAATAGCTTCTGTTCTTCCGTAATGTTCATAATAGCCTCATTCATAGCAGGCCAAAGTGGAAACAACTGAATGTCCATCAACAGAGGAAGCGACAAATTGTGACCCCACCATAGAACTAAACACCATTCAGCAATAAAGAGGCACAAGTCATCAGCATGCGGAGCCCTGGGAGGGAACCTGAGGCCGCTGAGCCCAAAGGAGCTGATCACAAAACAACGCACCCAGTGAGTCCCCGACCTGTTTTTAACGTGCTAAGGAACCCAGCTCACCCTAATGTACAATATTTTTAGTTTTTCCTCATCCCAGTTGTTCTTCCTTTTGAGCAGTTTCTTTCCCTTCCACAGTATCTATTGTGTCTTTTGGATTTTACTTCCTCTTTCAGTTTCTCACACTAGGGAGACAAGGGGCCGGGGAGATATCTTAGTGGCATATGTACTTTCCTGGCAAGCGCAAGGTCTTGCGTTCTATCCCTAGTACCATACAATTAAAAAATTAAGTAAAATTTGAAAAATAAAAATTACACTAGGGAGACAATACAATGTTTACACATGTTGGCCTTATTTATTGTACTTATCAGTATGGTCTCTAGTTGCATCCATTTACCTGTAAAAGCTTCAAGTTCATCTTTCTTTATAGCTGAGTAGTACTCCATTGTATGAAAATATCACATCATTTTTATCATTCCTCAGTTTATGGGCATTTGGGTTGTTTCCAAGATTTAGCTATGATAAATTGAAAAAAAGAGAATATATATGTGTATATATATATATATATGATAATTGTACCACTAATTTCTATTGGTTTATTGAAAGCAACAGTTAATACTTAATTTTTTTGATCAATTTTGCATGCAACAACTTCAAAGCAACTACTTCAAAGATAACAATGTGCAATGTAACAAGCATTATTAATTTCTTATTATTTTGTTTGGAAATTCTGTATCATATTTAATGTTTTGTTTTTTAAAAACTTTTTATTCTATTTAATATTAAAAAAGTAAACTAAAATTTATTTTTAGTTTCTATGTATCTGCTTATGTGTGTGGGGGTGGAAGTGCTGGGGACTGAACCCAGGCCTTTGTACCAAGTCACATCCCCAACTGCTTTTTGTTTTTCACTTTGAGAAAGGTCCTAAGTAGCCCAGGCTGGGCTCAAACTCGCAATCCTCCTGTCTCAGCCTCCCAAAGTGTCAAAATTACACATGTGTACTGCCATGCCTGGGGTTAGCTGAAGTACTTAATGCCCTAGAATTCATATCTGCTCCACATAAGAGCCAGGGAGCCTTGGCATTTCCTTCTGTATGGTTGACCAGAAGCTCAGCACAGCCTGAGCAACCCTCGTGCCTGCTGCTAGCCTCCACCGGTGCACACCACATCTCATCCACGATCCCAGCAGCCCTCGGACCCGAGTTCCTGGGACTTGCTCTCCAGGGTCTCCATCTGAGTGAGTGGGGTTAGTGATGTGGTGAGGCTCTTGGTAGTTCTTCGTGTCCTACTGGGCTTTTGTATGGAACTGCTTGAAATGTATAGACAAACTTAGAGGAAAATTCCATCTTTTTTTAAAATCACATTCTCACTGCTGGGACAAAATACCTGACACCTGCAACTTAAAGGAGAAGAACTTTATTTTGGGTTGTGTTTTAGAAATTTAAGTCCTTTCATAAACAGGAGCCTGGTGGAAGGGCCTGGAGGGAGGAGAGCTGCTCACATCATCATGGACCAGAAGTAGAGAGAGGAGAGGAGCCAGGAGGGAGATGTACCCTTCTAGGCCAGCCCCCAGTGACCTGGTTCTTCCTACCAGGCTCCACCCCCAACCCCAAGCCAGCTATGGCTTCCCCACAATCCAATCACCTTCTATGAACCTCTTAGCCCACAAGGCTTAGGGGGGCATTCTAGATGTAAATCATAACACATCTTTGCAACATTAAGTCCTCTCGTGTAGTGACATCCCTACTCTCACCATCATTCAAAGACTTTTAAAAATGTACCTGGTGTAACAAAGTGCTTCTTTTTCTTTTTTTCCAGTGCTGGGGATGGAACCCAGGACCTCACTGGGAGCCACAGCCCAGGCTTTCTAATTTTTTATTTTGATACAGAGTCTCACTAAGTTGACCAGGTTGACTGTGAACTTGAGAGCCTGCTGCCTTGGCCTCCTGGAGTGTTGGGGTCTCCTGGCTTCCCCTTTCTTTTCGTTCCTGTGTGCATCTGTGCCTGCAGGGCACCTCCTTACCAACAGGTGCCCATATCCTCCCACCCAGCCTGAGAAGGAACCACATCACGTGCCAGAGGTGGGACATGTGACCCATAGAGATGGGGTCAACACCCAAGCAAGATGGCCCCTCACGGAATCCGGGGATGGGTGGGTTGTGGGGAGAACATGCTCTTCCCTTGGGAACTGCCATAGTCGCAGGGAAGATGAGCCGGGCCTGGGAGTTGCCCGTCTGAGAAACATGAGGGAGCCATCGTGCTCTTGGTTGGCTCTGCTCTGAGCCCCACAGCAGCACCATGGGATAGAGTGTGTGCCGGCCAGGGAGGGAGGCAACTGGTTGGATCCCATTATTGCCTGACCAAAGGTGACATCCAAAATGGGGAGTGCTGCAGCTTCCTGGCTCCTTATTACCTCTTCTCACGGGTGAGGAAATCGAGGTCCAGGATAGTCAGGAAACTTGTCAGCTGTCCTGTGGGGATCAGCTGCGTGTGGTGGTGCACACCTGTAATCCCAGCAATCTGGGAGGCTAAGGCAAGAGGATTACAAGTTGAAATCCCCCTTGAGGAACTAGCAAGACCATCACAAAACAAAAAATAAAAAGGGCCGGGATTGCTCTGGGTCCAAACACTAGTACTAGAAAAACAAAATAAAGGATCTCTGTCCTTTTAGACAGAGATCCTTCTCTGGACGTGGTTAGAGAAAGACATGGGATGGGACAGGGTCAGAAGGCAGGAGGTGGGCTGGCCCAGCACCAGCCCTGAGGATGGCGGAGGGGCCCACACCCAGGATGCAGGCGCCTCCACAGCTGGAGAAGGGAGGAGAAGGATCCTTCCTGAAGCCCCTAGCTGGAGCCAGGCCCAGGCCCGGGAGATGCACAGTGGTCTTCTGACTGGCTCACAGAACCACGAGACAGCAGTGTTTATTAGGCATCTAAGTTTGTACCCACCTGTCTGCTGCCACAGCAACAGTGTAGCTTCTGCTTCAGCAGTGGAGACTCATTCCAGGGGTGCTGGAAGGTGGGGGCAAGGATGGGCCCAGCTGACCTGTGGGGCCCAGGTGTAACTCTACAGAAAAGACACAGTAGAGGCAGGTGATGGAAAGTGCTGGTCGGAAGCCCACTGTTCTTGGCTTGCTAGGGCTGCCATAGGGAAGCGTCACCCAGGGACGAAGCAGCCAACAGCAATGTCCTGCCTCAGACAGGAGCCAGCCAAGCAAAGTCGGCAGGCTGGAAGGAGTCTCTTCTGGGTCTCATTTAGCATCTGATCACCCTGGCTGCTTCTGGGGATCTGAGCACCTCGACCACTGTCTGCACGTGTGCGTGTACGTCTTGATGTCCAAACCCCCCACCACTTTTTTTTTTTTTTCTTTTCAGTACAAGGGATTGAATCCAGGGCCTTCACACTGAGCTACATACCCAACCCTTCTATTTATTTTGAGACAAGGTCTAACTAAGTTCCCCAGGCTGAGCTGGAACTTGCAAACTTCCTTCCTCAGCCTCCCCTAGTGCTGACTTTACAGATATGAACTCCCTTCTATAAGGATGCCAGCTCTGTTGGATTTGAACCAGCCCAGATTAATTTTATTGTCATTCCTTATAGTTTTACTGCATAACATATATGCCCATAAATACAGTGTTTATTTTTAATTATTTTAATTAGACATAATGGTGTCAGAGGGCATGGATTCTCTAGCAACTGGCTTTTTAACTTGGAAATCTTAAGATCTACTTATTGTTGGCTGGCTGTAATCACGTATCTCCAAGTCTGTGCTGGAGTCTGCTGTGTGAGTATTTGTGGACATAGTTGATCTTCCACCTGTTCATGGGCAGAGAGATACTGCGTTTGTCTCAGTGCGTGGTGACACAATGGCCTTTCCTGTTCATGAGTGCTTCAGCCCTGTGCAGAACTCTCTTAGGCTGCAGTGGGATGGAATCGTTGAGTCTCATGGGGTCTTGGTGTCTGGTCAGATCACTTGAAGTACACCTCTGGAGCAGCCTCCGCAGCCACTCCTGTCAGTGTGGGACACACAGTGCTTCACGATGACTCTTGGTGACAGCCTGGTGTGTGCAAACTGGTATTCACACCTCAGCTCGCGTTCTCTCTCTTGCTCTCTCTCTCCCTCATTTTCTTTCTTTCTCTCCTTCACCTTCCTTCCTTCCTTCCTTCCTTCCTTCCTTCCTTCCTTCCTTCCTTCCTTCCTCTCATCCCTCCTTTTTTATTTTATATTTTTTTGCAGCACTGGGGATCGCACCCAAGGCCTCTGCTCTGAGCTACATCCCCAGCCCTTCTTTATTCTGAGACAGGGTCTCACAGTTTGGTCAGCTTTCTTGTCACTGGGTCACTCTCCTCTCTGACACCTGCATCTTAGAGGAAGAGAGGTCCATTCTTCCCTCCACCGGGCCCTTCTGCTGTGCCACTTCTGGCTTGGATTCAGCCAGCTCTGAACTGAGTTCTCATTTGCTCACTGTTTCAGAGAATTCAGTTCAGAGCTGACTGAATCCAAGCCAGAGGTAGCACAGCAGAAGGGCCTGGTGGAGGCAAGCTGTGCAGGTCATGCTAGCCCTGAAGGGGAGAGACAGGAGGAGCCAAAGACCAGAACGCATCCTTGGGCTGGGGAGACAGCTCGCTAAGCTGTCTAAGCGCCTGCCTGGAAAGCGCAAGAATCCGGGTCTGATCTCCAGTGCCACATACAGTATGGGCCAAACAGGGCGTGGTGATGTGTGTCTGTAATCCCAGCGCTGAGGAGGATAAGACAGGAGGATCACTACAAGTCTAAGTTGTGTAGCGAGACCTTCTACCAAAGAAAGGAAGAAAGGAAGGAAGGAAGGAAGGAAGGAAGGAAGGAAGGAAGGAAGGAAGGAAGAAAGAAAGGGAGAAAGAAAGAAAGAAGAAAGAAAGAGAAAGAAAGAATTAAAAAAAAAAAAGAAGGAAAAGAATGCATCCTTCCAGGCTGTCCCAGGGACCTGGTTCCTCTTGCCAGGGTCCACCTCCTCATGGCGCATTTAACTACTGAGCTCCCCAATGAATGCATCCACTAATGAGTGCAGCATCCCGTGACCCAGTCCCTCCCCATGTGCCCCACCTCTGAGTACAGACTTTTGGGGGACACGCTGGATTTAAACCATGATACTCACTAAATCACTAAACTGCCCAGACTGGGCTCAAACTTGTGATTCTCCTGCATCAGCCTCTGTGACTGCTGGGGCTTCAGGTGTGCACCATCCCTTTCCAACACCATCTCAGTTTTCCTCCGTCAAATTCTGACAGATGCGGTGCTGTTGGCTGTCATGTTTTCTCTTCTGGGAATAACTGTGTGTGTCTGTTGTTCATTTTTCCATTGGGTCACTAGCTTTTTTTTCCCCTTTGGTACTGGGAATTGAACACAGGACCATGTGCTTACCAGACAAGTGCTTTGCCACTGACCTATATCCTCCACCCCTTTGGGATTTTGATCCTTGGACTGTTATGTGTGTGCAAAAATCATTCCCAGGTGTGACCTTTGTTTTACCTTCTTGGTACTAGCTTTGGATTCTCATCCTCGTTCTAACTGAATATGTTCACGTCTTTGTGGTGTGTGTCTAGTAGTACAGTGTGCTTTTTGTGTCTCATGCTTTTGGCATCTCATTTTTACTCCTTGATTTGTTTTCTGTTGATGAAATTATTGAATATCATTTGTGTTAGTTTCCTTATGACTGTAACAAAATATTTGCCATAATTGATTTAAAAAGAGGAAAGGTTCACTTTGGCACTTGAATTTGAAGGGTTTTGTCCATGGTCTGTAGGCTCTATTGCTCTGAGGCTTGCAGGGAGGCTGCCCATTGCAGCAGCGCTGTGTGGTAGAGTAGAGGCACTCACTGATGGTAGCTGGGAAGTGAGAGAGAGGAAGAGGGGAGGCTGGGGCCCCAGGACTCCCTTGGAGGCCACCTCTACTGGGCCACCTCCTGAGGGCACCACCACCTCCCAGTAACACAAGGCTGGAGATGAGGCCTTGAACTCCTGGGCCTTGGAACATTCCAGACCTGTCCTACAGGAATAACTGCTGCCTGCCCTCTCCTCCCACTGACCACAGCTCTACCTCTGGCTGTCAGTCTATGTGGCAGACGTCCAGTCAACTGTCTACTGCCCCCTGCTCCAGGACAGGGTCAAATTATCCATACTGTACTGCTCTAGTGACCTAGTGACAGTGTGTCTGATCACTTAGAGACCAAATCCCTGGCCCTTTTCTTCTTGGAGAGGTGTTGGCTGTTTTCAACTCTTCGTTCTTTGAGTCCCAAGTCACTTTGTCAAGTTCTGTGTGAACTCTTGTGTGCTACTGAAAGTTCACATTGCTCATGGGCCGAGATATGAGTTTAAGGGAATTTTCTTATGTTTCACTTTGCTGAGTATTTTCATTATGGATGGATTCATGTTACTCTGTTTTTTTAAAAAAAAATGCTTTCCTTTCACTTATTGAGGTGATAAAAGATGTTTTTCTCCTTTGTTCTGTTTCTATGGAGAAGTGAATGTTAAAGCACACTTCAGTCCAGGAATAGACTCAATTTTGACATAATATGTTTTGTATATACTGATGTTGTCTTAGCACATTATGACCAGATTCCATATAGAAAACCCATTAGGGTGGTAGTAGCCATTTATCACATTGCTGAAACAAAATACCCGACTTGCATAATGTAAAAGAGGAGAGGTTTATTTAGACGTGTGGTGTCAGTGGGATCAGTCCATGGCTGCCTGGAGCCAAACAGGAATCCCACGGAGGGAGGGCATGGCGGAGGAGAGCTGTCTCACTCCTGGCACCTAGAATCAGAGATTAGGGGGACAGCACCAGAGAGGAAGGGGCTGGGAATCAGATCCAGTCCCCAGGGTGACAACCCTGTGACCCACTCAGACACCGCAGGGAGTGGGCTGTTCTCATCTCCTCAGCAACTCCAACTCTGAAGCCAGTCAAGTTGACAGTCAAAATTAATCATCACACTGCGCGCGCGCGCACACACACACACACACACACACACACTGCTAGACATCTTGAATGTGTTTAGGGTTTTGCATATATGGTTATTAGAGAAATTGCAGTTAATTTTCCTTTCTCTTGCTGTCTTTGTCTACGTAGAAGTGCAGATTTCTTAATTGTCACAGAATTAGTAGACAAGAGTTCCCTTTTGTTCTCTTTTCTGGAGATTTTGAATGAGATTGGAATCGTCTGCGCCTGAGATGTTTTGCTAGAACTTGCCCGTAAAACAAGCTGAGGCTCGTTTTTATATTGTAGAACAATTTCTTTCTTTTTTTTTTTTTGTAGAACAATTTCTAAAATATTGATTAAATTTTGTTGTTGGTATAGTACAATTCGGGCTACCCTCTGGAGTCTGTTTTGGGAATTTGGAGTTTTTTGGTAATTTGTCTATTTCTTCACAATCATTTGCCAAAAAATCTCCTATTTTCATAGGATATTCTCATCTTAGCTTTTTAAATTTTATTTATTTATTTATGGAACTGGGGATTGATCTCAGGCCCTTGCACTTGCCTGGCAAGAGATTATTCAACTGAGCTACCTCCCGGCCACATCATATTAGCTTTTTAACCTCTACCACGGTTGGTACTCATGCTCCCTTTTGGGGGCTCGTTTGGGCTTTCTTTTTTCTTAACTGATCAGTCTTGCTAGAAATTTGTCAACTAGGTTTGTCTTTTTAAAAAACCAGCTTTGCAATGAGAAGAAAGAGGTGTACTAATAGTGTTTGGACAGGATATCCTGTCTGCTTCTTGTACTATGGATAACAACTAAGAAGATAACAATGTACAGTGTATTGATTATCAAAACTGTCCTGTTAATCAGTTTTGAAAATGTCTCATTCATATTTTTTTCTCAATAAAATTTTAAAAAATGGTGAATAAAAAAATAAAAACCCAGCTTTGTCTTGGTGTTTCCCATCATATCTTTATTTTCTCTGTTATTAATTTCTGGTTTACATTTATTACTCTCCTCCCATTTTCTTTTCATTTATTTTGTTGTTGTTTTTCTAATTTGTATCTTCTTCAGTACCAGGGATTGAACCCAGCTCCTTCACACATCCCCAGTCTTTCTTTTCTTTTCTTT
>NW_004524607.1:12191897-12204660 GCF_000260255.1 Octodon degus
GGCTGTCCACCACACTGGGTTCATTTTCCAGCTTTTTATTTATTTATTTAGTACAGGGTCTACAGGGTCTCGCTACACAGATCAGACTCCTAGTGATCCTCCTGTTTTCAATCCAAGTGCTGGGATTACAGGTATGCACCACCACGCCCAATCTCAATCGCTGTCTCAATGCACCCCTGGGGTGGGGCCAGCATGGCATGCTGGGGATCAAACCCCGGTCCCTAAATCTGCCTAAGCAAGCACTTTAATCTGCTGAGCTATCTGGCCGGCCCATATTCCAGTTTTTTAAATGAAATACTTAAGTAACTAATTTTTAGTTTTTTTCCTTATATATAGATTTATGATTATAAAGCACCCTCTAATTACCATACAGTAGTATATTTATTTTCATTTTTTTGTATTTTCATCATTGTTTATTTAGTCTTAAGTATCCTCAAATGTTCATTACAAGACTTTTTAAAACCCATGAGTAAATAAAAATATACTTACAAAATTTCAACTTTACTAATACTTTTAGGTTTTAGGGTTTAATTCTTATTGACTTTAAATCTGTTGTATGTGATCTGAGAACTGTGGTTCTTTGAGACTAAGTCTCGAGCCTCTGAGACCTAGTTTATGATCTGACTCATGACTGATTCTGTAGCATCTCCTTACCAAGCAAGCGTGCTCCCCATTCATTCAGAATTCTATAAATAGTCTGTGGACCCCACTTGTCACGTTGTTGTCCTAATGTTCTAAATCCTCACTGATTTGCATCTGTTTATTCTGTCAGTGGCTTAGGCAAGTGTGCCAGTTGATCTCCCAGTGTACTGAGGAATTGTTTCTTGGAGTAATTTCTTCTGTAATTTGTTTTCCTATAAAATTAAAGTTATGCTAATAGGTCCGAATAAAGCTCAGCGGTTAGGAATGGTGTTTGCAGTTTGAATACTTCTTTTTTTCCTTTTTAGGTGCATCTCTTTTAAACTTTGTCTGCGTGTGTGTGTGTGTGTGTGTGTGTGTGTGTGTGTGTGTCTGAGTGTGTTGTTGACCAACACCCTCTGATTGGAAGATCAGACTCGCTGTGAATATTGTGTTATTCCCGCCTTCCCATTTCGCTCCTTGCTCCCTGTCTGTCACGTTTGTCCTGTGGTTTCTGATCTTTCTTTGAGCTCTTGAAATTGATTGAAGTTTCTGGGTTTTGTTTTTCCTTTTCATTTCTTTTTTCTTTTGTCATCTACTAGCTTGCTCATTAAATATATATCATGCAGGGGTTAGTCATGAAAATGCACACCCCCGATATAACAAAACATAAAATGAATCAATCTTTTTGCCCTTCTCCAAAAACTGTTCCAGAGCTCCACCAAGCTGCAGCTGCAACCTGTGTGGCCTCAGGAGTCTCCTGTCCATCTTAATCTGCTCTGGTCCGAGCTGAGCCCACAGAGCCAGTGTCCTCTGGTGGCCAGGACACCCAGACCCCACGTGTGTCTATGTGAAGTGAGGCACCTACAGGTGCCTCTCTTCATGCCCTTTCTTGCCAGCATCTCAGGCCTTCCTGCATCACATTTTCCCCTCATTTTTATACAATAAAGCTGGTTTTACTGGATATTTACATAACTTCACTAATAGCATTTTTCTAGCTAACCTTTGAAAGGAGTTTCCTGTTGCTTTTCCTGTCAAAACTGAATGTTTGTGGAGGGGTGCAGTGACCCCTGTGTTTGATGCTCGGGGCAAGATGCACGTGCTTCCCTGCCTGTGGGCTCCTCCAGCCCCGAGGTGCAGGGTGCAGCCCTCTCCAGGGCCTTGGCTGCAGCCTGTGCTATCATTGGTGAGAACTGTAGGCATTGGGTCACTGACTCTTCCTGTCCCTACACCACACTCAGGGGTTCCATGGGTAGCCACACGGCTGTTGCCTACATTTTATCCCACACAACCACCCACAAGCACTGCAGATCCCTATGCCTTGCTGTCTGCCTTAATCTCAGGGGTTTCCCACAGGGCTGGCTACATGTGAGCTGGCCTGTCCATCTTCATCCTGACAGTGGTCCAGGTGACACACGGAAGTGTGCCAGGTTATCAGGTCCAATGGGGCCTGGGGGCTCGTCCTGCACCTCACCTCCAATTCCCTTTGTGAGGCCATCTTCTGTGGCACCCGAGTTTCCTCCCAGAGCAGACCCCACGTGTTCCAGCCTCCTTCCCATAGTGCCTCTGGGTTTTTCCTGCTCCCTGCATCTCTGCCTGCTAAGTTCAGCCCCTCCCCTTGCACCCCAGAGAGTAGGTTCTGCTTCTTCTGTGGACCAGATTCCACCCATGAAACCCAGGAGCCTCCATCATCAAAGACTGCAATCCCCCCTCTCGAGGAGGCTGGGCCTGAGATTGTTCCCCTCCCCTTTTCAGGACTTTCCTGTGCTTTTTCCATCTGTGCAGATCCAGTTTGTTAATTTTTATTTTTAAATGGTTATTTATCAGGGTATAATAGTGCATGCCTGGAGCTGGGGAGATGGCTCAGTGGAATAAGTGCTTCCCTGGCAAGCGCAAGGACCTGAGTTCAATCCCAGGTTATACACACACACCCACCCACCACCCACTCCCCGCCCCCACACATAGTGCATGCCTGCAATTCCAACACTTGGGGAGGCTGAGGCAGGAGGATTCCAAGTTTGAGCTCATCGTGGGCAACTCAGCAAGATCCTGTCACATGCTTGCTTTCTGCTGAATGGATCTGGATTGAAAAGTTGAAAAAAAAAATCTAAGTTAGACCTAATTGAAGCAGCAAAATGAATAGAAATGAGTGCAATTGAAAAGAAATAATAGAAAAATATCAATGAAATAAAAAACCTGGCACTTTTAAATGATCCATTAAATTAATAAATATTTAGTGATCCAGAAAAAGAGGAAGAGAAATAAATTACTAATATCATGAATGAAAGAGAGGACATAATTACAATGCCTATGGAATTCTATAATATCACAAACAACTTTGTGCTCATAAATTCCAAGACTTGAAAGAACATATTGCTTGCAAGCCACATACAAAGTACCAAATCTCGCCAAAAAATAAAAATAAGCTAGATGTCCTGTATCTACTTAAAATATTAAATTCATGCTTTGAAACATTGCAAAAATAAACAAAAAATCTAGGCCCAGATGGTTTCACTGGCAAATTCTGCCACGTATTTAAGAAAGAAGTGACATCAGTTTTACCCAAACTCTTTCAAAAGTAGAAGAAGCACACTTGATGCTCATTTTATGAGGCCAGCACTGCCTGGATACCAAAAGCAAAGATTTTACAAGAAAAAGAAAAAAACTTCAGAGCAGTGTGCCTTGCTAGCAGAGGTCTGAAAATCCTTCCCGAAAAAAGCCAGAAAATCCAGCAATGTCTAAAAAGTATTGTACAGTGCTGCACACTCACATGGGGTTTATCCTAAGAATAAAAATTTGGTTTTGCATTTTCAAAAAATTACTCAATGAAACTTACCTTATCAACAGAATGCAGAAGTACTATGGTTAACTTCATAGATGCAGGAAAAGGCATTTGCTGAAACACAGTGGCTCCCCAGAGCTCTACGACAGTGACAACTAGAACTGTCCTGTCAATCAAGTGTACCTAAGTAACTTACAAATAACATCAGTCAGTGGTGAAATATTGAGTTCTTTCTCCTTTGGTTTGTGAACAAAATAGAAACACCCACACCCACAACTTTTGCCTAACATGCCACAGAAGACCCTAGGAAATGTGATTGGCTTATTAAGCAAGGAAAAGAAAAAAGTCATAAAAATTGGATTTGAGGATGTAAACTGCTTTTAGGGCAGACAACATGACCATGAACTTCATAGACTGAAAAGTATCTACAGGGCTTTGCTGGTTGGCTGTTGGCGGCGTTGCCTCTGACCCCGTGTGTGGCTTGTGGAGTCTGCGTTTGCAGCTACGAAGGGTTTGGCGAGGTGTCTCACACTGTTTTGCTGCTGCAGCCTACCAAGAGGCCAGAAGGCAGAACTTACTCTATGAATCTGTTAATGAATGCATGGAAGGTGTTTATAAAATGTATGAAGAACATCTGAAGAGAACGAACCCCAACAGCCCCTCTATCACATACGATATCAGTCAGCTGTTTGATTTTATTGATGATCTGGCAGACCTCAGTTGCCTTGTTTACCGAGCTGATGCCCAGACATGCCAGGCTTATAACAAGGACTGGATCAAACAGAAGATCTATGTGCCCCTTCGTCGACAGGCGCAACAGGCTGGCAAACAATTGAGTTGAAAACAGTAAGGGCTGAGGGTGGGCTGGGAGTGGGCTGGGAGCGCAGGGGTGTGCAGTGCACTGCGGTGGGGTGCTGTCCTGTGAACGCAGGGGTGTGCAGTGCGCTGCGGTGGGGTGCTGTCCTGGGAGCGCAGGGGTGTGTAGTGCGCTGCGGTGGGGTGCTGTCCTGTGAGCCTCTTTCCATTTTGTTACACTCTAGCCAGGATTGAATGCATTAGATGAAATGTGAGGTGTGAGGTTCTTCTCAACCCGAAACCCTCACTGAGTGCTTTTTCTTTTCTTTTTATTTTTTTACTTAAACATTTTTATGATGATTTAGATGGAAGTTGTCACTTGTTGATGTTGGCTCCAGTCCTTCAGATTGTTGCTATCTGCTTTATAACATTCACTGTACTAATCTTTTAAGATGGGGTAGGGGATGACAACAAAATTTAGTTATACCATCAAGAAAAAGTCTTAGTGAAAAAAATGAATGTTCTTTAGTTAAAAAAAGAAAAGAATCTACAAACTTAAAGTTAATAATAAAACTTGCAAACTAAATAGGTTCAATGTACTAATACAAACATCAATTGTATCATAATATGTAAATATTGTACTAAAAATGGATTTAGTTGCAAAAACTTAGAAAATAAAATTAAGGAAAGTGCACAGTATCATGAAAATAAGAATCAAATAACAGGGATCAAAACCTAATGAAAAAATTTTAAGCTCTTTATACTGAAAACTACGACATATAGCTCAGCAATAAGTAAATGGGGGCGGCATATGCCAAGTCCATGGATTGGACCAACCAATATGGCTTGCATGTCAGCTGTCCCCAAATTAATCTGCAGATTCAGTGAAGTCCTAACTGAAGTTACAATAAAATTTTTTACTGTGAGTATTTAGGGTTAAGGAACCTAGAACAGCTAAGATAATTTGAAAGGAGGTTGTTAGATTAATCTTACTACCATATTTCTATAGATAGCGATAGTAGTTATCTAAACGTAGTGATAATTTGTTAATATATAAATACAAGGCTACAGTGATTGAGAAAGTGTGATGGGACCTAAGCCTGGAGGTTGCTCTCTGGCAAAGGCGCAGAGCAGTCTTAGGAAGCCTTTTCAACCAATGGTTCCAGAGGACCGGGTAGTCCGAAGGGGAAAAGCGGACTTCAGCCTCCTACAACACAATATTAATTTGAGATGCATAATATGTTTAAACATAAAAAATATAAAGAATAAAATAATAAAGAACATCATAGAATATTCTAGAATAAAATATAAAGAATATTTTCATAAGCTTGGGCTAAATAAGGATATATTTAAGCAATACACAAAAAGCACTAACCAGTAAGAAATGACCCATCAGACAATTAAAATCAGAAGCTTTTGTGTATGAGGAAGTGCTACTAAGCAAATAAATAGCTGAAGCCCCAATCTGCGAGAAGGTATGTGTGACACATAGCTGGGGAGACAGCTCAGCACCATGTGCGCCTGCCTGTTGAGTGTAAGGTCCCGAGTTTGAACCACGGTACCACATACACAAAAAGATGTCTATCTGTGATACATAGATCTGATAAAGAATTCATACCCAGAACACATTAAGAACTGCCACAAACCAACAAGGAGAAGAGAAACGAGCACACTTAAAAGTGGGCAGGAGGAGGACTTCGTGCAGCACATGGAGGAGCTTGGAAGTCACAGCTCCATGCTCACCACACTGAAGCACCAGGTGAGCAAACTCTCCCTGGGGGTTCTGGGAGCCATCAGGAAAGTAAGGTCACAGGGAAGACCAGGGCCATCAAGTTGAGCAAGGACAGCAGGACTCACAGATAGAACCTGCCTGAGCAGAGACCTTGGTGGCAACCATGCCAGGTGGGGCGCGGGGGGTGGTGGTGGTGCGGAGAGCATGGTGGGGCCCCAGGGTTTGGTCTGTGGAGCTTGTTTCAGGGGCCCCAACACACACTTGAGTTTTACTTCTCAGAGCTCAGCTCAAGTTAGAGACAGGATCAGAGAGCAATCCCCTGGCTTCCGGCAACTGGAAGGAAAAGACACCACTGCGAAATATGTAGAGCAGCTCATGCTTCATAACCAGGCCTGCCCTCTGGAGCAGCTCGGGACCTAGAGCCACCCCCCACTCCTCAGGCCTTAGTGCCCGGATCACCTTGAGGAAATGGAGAGACTTTAACAGTGATGTCATGAAAGCAGACACCAGCCTGGCATGGTGGAGTGTGCCTGCGATCCCAGCACTCAGGGAGGCTGAGGCAGGAGGACCCTACAAATTCAGTCCCACCTGGGCAACTTAGTAAGACCTTATCTCTAAATAAAATATATGAAAAGGTGGAGAAGCACTGGGTTCAATCTCCTAGAATCACCACCAAAAGAGAGAGAGGGGGACACAAAGGGGGGACAGAGAGAGAGAGAGAGAGAGATTGGTAGAGAGAGAGAGGGAAGGAGGGAGAGAGGGAGAGAGGAAAAAGAACACATAATGGCTAACATGTATAAGAAAAACTCAACATCATCACTTAGGATTACCATTAGGGTTAGGGTTAGGGGTAGAGTGAGGTTAGAGTTAACTAAAACTAAAATTGTTGGACATGGTATGCTCCTTAGATCAAGCAGTTCCATCCTGGATGTGTCACACGGAAATTCTCCTATGTGTTCCCTAAAGATGTGATGAAGGACAGAGATACTTCCCGTCCTGCAGCAGCAGGGTGGGTGACCTGAGCCTCTGGCAGGGGAAATCCTACATCGGGATGACTGAGCACAAATCACCCAGCACCAGCAGGCCGGCTGCGCGCCACCACAGAGCAGAGTAGAGGCTGGCACAGGGGAGGACATGGCACAGGGTTTCGTTCCTGAAAGCCTGCGACAGGCAGAGCTCCTCCTTCATCTGAAACCGGGCCGAAGGAGGTTTCCAAGGTTCTGATAATATTTGTCTTAGGTTCTGCAAAACCGGAAAATTCATTGAGCTGAACTCTTATAGTTTTCCCACCTTGACTCAGATTTGCATGACTCCATTAAAAATTTGCATGATAAAAACTCTTAGGAAAATAGGCTTAGATGGGAACTTGTTATCCAGAAGAAAAGATCTGCCCAAAGTCTACACCAGTGAGATGTTAGATGTATGGATGGGCTTTGAAAAAAACAGCGTCCGCGCTGCGCGGACCCAGCAGCCTCACCCTGTGGCCCAGTCCATCACCCAGGTAAGCACTCTCCCACTGGGTGTCGAGTTCAGTAATTAAGATCGTTGGGCATCGGAACTGCAACAGACCCTGTGACCAAGGAAAAGAATGAAAGCCCAGCGGCGGACCCACTCAGACGTGGAAACCTGATTTATGGCAGTGCAGGACCACTCGAGAAAGGAGCTTGTTTAATAAATGCTGCCGAGACAATTTGTTATTCATGTGGAAAAAATGAAATTGAATTTCTGCCTCACATCATAAATAAAAGTCACTTGAGGAAGACAATGTAGGAGATTATCTTTATGTCCTCGTAGTGTTGGGAAGCCTTGCTTAAACAAGACGCTGAGGGTGTTGAGCGGAAAATACAAGATTGATAAATTTCACTGTTAACATAGAAAACTTTGCTTACCAAAAAATAACATAAAGAGGGTGAAAAATGCTCACCCTCACATAAAGAGGGTGGAGGAGATATTGTCCACACATACGCCAGTGGAGGATTAGTATCAGAGTATATAAAGAGCCTCCCACAAATCACTAGAAAGACAGGCGATAGGAACAAACATGTCACAACGCCAGAGAAGGTGAAAAGGTTTTGGAGTTCTTGAGTATTAAAGAGAACGAGAATGTATGTTCAATGAGTCACTTTGCTCCTGCGAGATTGGCAGAATTTGGAGATCTTGAGTCTCAACCAGCTCTTGTGCCCTGGTGTTGGATGTGTAAGATTCTCTGGGCCCCTGGGAAAATAAGGCGCCTTTATCTTGGAAAGCTGAACTTCTGCAGGTGGTGTAACCCAGCCATTCCACCACTGGTTAAATCTGAGAGAGCTGTTTGTATATGGACCCAAGGTGAGATGAACTGGAATATTCACAGGACTCCATTCTTAGTAGCAAAAACCTGGAAATAGCCCAAATGTCCATTTGATGGATGACTGGGTAAATATGTTTTTGGTATAGCTATATAATGGAATTTTACACAGCGGTAGAAATAACTCAAATGGATAAATCTTAGAAATATAACAGTGAGTGAGAGAAAGCTAAGTTGCAAAGAATTACATAGCTAGCAAAACAAAAGCCTACTTGGTTTAGCATTTTATGTATGTGATAGGTACGGAAAAGTTAAAGGGCTCACAAAAATGGAATTCAAGATAATGATTAGCTCTGGGGGTTAGAGGGAGCAGGGCTGAGTGAGGAGGGAGCCACTGGGGTGCTGGAAGGCCCAGGGAGGGCTCACTCAGAGTCAGGCCTGCAGCACTCTCCAGGACACTTTCCATGATCAAATTAACCAGCCTCAGAAAAGAAGCATTCCTGGGCTCAGGCATCCTGGCCAGTTCCTGCCTGTGTGCACACTTCCTCCTGCAAGGAGCATTCCAACGCTTTTCTAGGCCACCTCTGAATTAATCAGCTGTCCTGTTGCTGAGACACAGCACCTGGCCCCCTCCACGTCAAGGAGGAAAGGTTTGTTCGGCACCCAGGTTCAGTGGCTTCAGTCTATAGTTGCCTGGCTCCAAGGAAGATAGGACAGGGGCCAGAGAGATGGCTCAGTGGAATAAGTGCTTCCCTGGCAAGCACAAGGGCCTGAGTTCAATCCCTGGTTCCGCCAAAAAAAAAAAAAAAAAAGTTACGACAGGGTGGAAGAGCCTGCGCCGACAGCTGCCCACCTCATAGTGACCAGGAAGCAGAGAGAGAAGGGAGGGGCTGGGGTGTGAACGCCTTTCTGGGCCACATCCCTAGTGACCTCCATGTTCTCCCATCAGCCCCACCTCTGAATGTGAGGCTTTAGGGGGACATTTTACATCAAAACCATAACATTTCATCCATGGGCCCCAAAAGGCTCATGTCTACCTCACTACACAGAATGAATTCATCTCTTAGAGTTGCCAAAGTCTGAACAGTTCCAGCCTTGCTGCAAAGTCAAGGCCCAAAGTCTCCTCTGAGACTCAAGGCAAACTCTGTCATAACGGTATCATCCAGGAAGATCCTAGCGATGACACATGTTCCAAGCTCCTGCAGATCCATGAGAGCCTCGCCACTGCCTTTAGTGTAGGGGAGACAGTCAATGTCCGAATGTGACAGCGTCTCCAGCTTGGGACCTTCCTTCCTAAGCTCTGGCATGTGCTGCAGTCACCTGGTGCCCTATTCATTTGGGAGGGTGGAGGTCTGAGATGAGCCTCATAGACTCCTCTTGAAGGAGGAGTTGCTGTTCTCTGTCTTTGAGGACATCTCCTAGCACTGTCCCTCCAGTCTGCTGTCTCCTCCCAAGCCCCTTCCCCTCCAGGATAGTGAGAGCTTCCACATCAACCTTTGTGGCTCTTTTTGCATTGGTGACCTGAGTGGCCCTTTCCTTCTGCTCCTGCCTTTGTGGCTCCAACTCCCCAACCTTGACCCTCACTTTCTGTCTCTGTGTTTTCCTTTTCTGGGTGGCTTGAAGTTCTTCCCAGATCTTCGCTAATGAGAAGCAAGCCTTAGAGACAAGGACCTCAGTAGTAGCCCCCGGGAGTCCTGGTGAATCTGCCCCTGAAAGACACTTGTGTTGGGACACTTGTGTCCCCGCTCCAATCCTTGGCTGGGGGTGCAGATGGTGCTCATACAATAGAGAGCAGAACAGGGACGTGCATCCCTCTTGACACTGAGTCACTCTGCAGCCACATCCTGTGGCTGAAGTCCCCTCTGAGGGCTCCTTTGATGCTCGTCCTATGTCGGGGACTGTCCCACCTGGAGGGGCTCTCACAGATGGACACGAGCTCTTGTCCCACTCTGCTTCATCTAATGATCAACTCACTAATCTTACAAATCTATTCAGTGTGTTCCCCTAACTACTGAAACAATCAATGAATCTGAACAGAAGAAACGAACTGATACAGTTTCCCAGGTATTCAGATATTGGTTACAAACTCCAATCAAATACTTGTTTAATTAAAATTGTAAGCTAAATGCATCAGATTTGCTTAAATTGCTTTACAAGTAGGTAAAATGCTGTGGGCTAAATTGTGTCCCCTCCAAGCTCCCATGTTGAAGCCCTGCCTCCAGTATGACTGGGGGACTGTCTTGGTGACAGGGCCTTAGGGTTAAACGAGGTCCTTAGAGTGGAGTCCTGATCTGAGTTGACTGTGGCCTCACAAGAGAAAGATTCTCCCATCTTTTCTTGTTTCTTCTCTTTCTTCTTTCTCACTCCTCCTCCCTCCCCCTGGACACCTGAGAGCAGACATCTGTAAGCCAGGAAATGGCCCTCACCAAGGGCAGGCAGCTGCATCTGACCTTGGACTCCCCACCCTCACCCCCACCCCGCAGGGCCTAGAACTGTAAGTCACTTCGGTTGTTTGGAAGCCACCTGGCCTGTGATATTTTGTCATTGACTAAGGATTAACAGCAGACTAACTTGGCATGCAAATGATTGCATGGATTTACAAACAGAATGTCAGAGGCCAGGCCTCCAGGGAGGTGATGTCACAGTGGGTACGTGACTGTGACCGTAGGTTTTTGTCAAAACACCAGAACTAAATGCTCCATAGGGTGAGATACACTGCCTGTAAATTACACCTCAGTAAAAACACAGCTTTACAGTTTGCCTGCGCTGAAACTACAGCTGCAAAAAACTCAGCCCCACGAGTCTGCATGTGGCTCTGGTTCTGCTGCTGTCTTTCAAAACCTGCAACGGATCCAGCTTCCTAGAGGCACCAAGTGCCCACTGGGAGCGCCATCACTGGCCTGTGAACACACAACCCCATCCCCACGCCTCCGCATCACCTACACTTGTCATCGGCCTCCTCTGTTTCCACACTGTCCAGGACCTGCACAGTTACACTCTAAAGCTGCTTTTTGTATCTGCTTAGTTGGGAGCTCTGCTGCCCATACCCCACTTCCCGGAAGGCGTTGAGCTTGCTCCAAGCATCCTGTGCTCCTCCCTGGGACACTGGAGGGTGGAGCTGCCAGAGGGGCTGGGCTGTGGAGGGAGACTAGGTGGGCGGTGGGCGGTGGGCGGTGGGCGGAGCCTTTGTCACTGAAAGTTCGGAGAGCTTTCCTATCACCTCCGACCTCACCAAGCTCACAGAGCTTGTAATGGGTTAACTGAATATTGTGCTGTAACTGTGGAAAACTATTAGGTTCCCTTATGTTTCCTATATCTACTCTAAAGAAAGAATGTTCTCACTCTCTGTTTAAGGCTGTTTAGGAACAAGTAACTGAGTAACTGTCTCCCTCCCCTTCCTAATCTAATTCAACAGTTAAAAATGTTCTAGGACTACGAAAAATTACTAAGACCATAAGATCACCCTGATTTGATTGCTTTCCATACAAACATGCAAATTCCGCAGCCAAGACTGTTTGTTCTGTCAAGTCCCATAAGATTAAGTTCTTTCTCGCTCAGAACGTCACAGGCCCCGCCCCCAGTCGAATCCGCAGGCCAGAATGTGGTTTTTTTCGCTTTAAAAGACCAGCCAAACCGTGCTGCACTACTGGTTAGCGTCTCCCTTCGTGAAGTGGGGCTAATCATCGCCAGCCTGGCTAATAAACGGCTCTCTAAAATTTAATCTGTCTTGCTCTTGGCCTCTTATTTAATTCGAACTCGGCACAGTTTGCACCCATAGAAAAAAAATATCCAACACTCCATGGCTCATTCTTGAAGCTGTACCTTCTATCCCACGCTGGTTAGATTTGCTGCTTGTCTCATCAGCCACCCAGTGTGGTTGTCTTGGTTTCTCTTTGGAACAGAAGCGCACCTCCACAGTGTTCTCATGTGACCCACTGCAGCACCAGCCCTGAGGACACCCCACGTTTAACTGGCAGGTCCTGAGCAGGGTTTGCCCGTGGGCATGGCTGGCGGCAGGCAGCAGCATCATTGGTAACCGCTAAAAAATTGAGGGGCGGAATTGGGATTGAATCCAAGGCCTTTAAATTATATCCTTAGCCCTGTGTTTTAATTTTGAGACACTCACTAAGTCCTGAAGTGCTGGGGCTGGGCTGGACTTGTGAGCCTTCTGCTTCAGCCCGCAAGTGCTGGGATTAGAGGCACTGTCACACCTTGCTGAGTAATAATCATACTGATAGGTTTTGGCTGTAGGATAAATGGCTGAATTATTATGATGGTCATCTAATATGGCTGAAGCCCTTAAAACAACAGCCTATCTTCTCAGCGACCACTTCCCCCCTTCTTCTCCAACTCAGCCCAGGGTACAACTTCCTTTCACCTTCCTTTCACCTTTCGCACCGCCTCAGGGAAGACCCCAGTGAGCTCCTCAGGTATTTGTAAACATCCCCCTCAAACTCCACCCCCAGCAGAAGGCCATAAAACCCTCAGCCTCCCTTTGTTCCAGTTCAGAGAATCCCTTATCTTCTCTAGATTCTATATGTATCCTCAAGGC
>NW_004524607.1:12204864-12371453 GCF_000260255.1 Octodon degus
AAGCTTGTTCTAAGTAGGTGCCTTAGACCACTGAGCCATCTCTCCAGCCCTGCCTGTTTCTTTACTGGGAAGCTGAAGATGCCTGAAAAACCTATCACATACTGAGAGGGAAATAGTCTAGTTTTCCCACAAAATGGGATCAGATAAATGAGGTACAGTCAACAGCCTGCAGCCACAGTGACCACACTTCTGAAGAGGCATGGTGACAGGAAGGATGCTCGGATTGTCTCTCCCAGCAAGAACAGAAGTAATTCGAAACAGCATACAGAGCACCACCCCGAAGCCACGAAAAATCACTGTGTCCTCGGTGTAAGTACAGGCTCTCATATCAATGGGTATATATTGATTGATTTATGTATACATACATGGGTCAAGATTTGCACATTTCTCTATACATATATGTGTGTATATGCTTCACTGTGCAGACACAAAATACATGTACACCTAGTAAATATCTGTCTATGTACATTGTCAAAAAGAGTTTAACACTTTACAGAACTAACAGCTGTCTTCACTGGCTGGTGGGACGACCCCCTCCATGAAGTGGAAAGGGAAAGCAGGGAGGAGCAGTGTGGATTGGATGCTTCCAGGTGACTCCTGTGGGGCTGAGGCCAAGGGGCATCTTCCTGAGCTTGGTCCTGGCCGTGGGGAGTCCTCTGTGCTGGGGAGACTGGTCACCTCCAAGTTCGTTCTGACCACATGTGCCTGGATCTGGTGACTGTGTTCTGCTTTGGTCTAGTGCCGGGCTCCGACCCAAATATCAGCCTCCCATAGTTTTTAAAACAGTATGTGTGTGTTGGTATGATTACACATGCACACACATGTGTGCGCGCACACACACACATACACGATATCTAACCTGTATGTGTAATGTTTTATATTCAGTTCAGTGGCTACTTATGTTGTGTCTATAACTATATGCACATATATTGGACACGAATGCTGTATGTACAACTCTGCATATATAGGATATAGAATTAGGTGCTATTATGATTTTGATAAAAACAAGTGCCTCAAAGTCATTCATGTGTTCAGAGGTGGGACCTTTGGGAAGACTGGACTGTAGGGCGCTGGATTCATCAGTGAATCCATGTTTGAGCTCAGGACTCAAGGCTGTCAGGAGGTGGCCTCTAGCTGGAGGAGGTGCTGTGCCTCCCTTTGGCTCTGCTGCACCCCATTTCCTGGCTCCCAGGAGGTGAGCACCTTGCTGTTGTGTTATCTTCGCCTGGAGGCCAGCCATCCGTGGACAGAACCTCCTAAAACTGAGAGCCAAAATAAACACCTCCTTCTTTAAGTTATCTCAGGCATTCTGATGGAAATGATGGAAACCAGCACATGAGCACATAGAAGTGTTTTTTATTTTTAATTTTTTTGGTGGTACTAGGGATTGAACTCAGGACCTTGCTCTTGCCAGGCAAGCACTTATTCCACTGAGTTATCTCCCCACCCCAGAAGTGTTTTATTTCTATTTCAAGTGGGTATACATATTGCGTATGCAATTATGTGAATACTATAACTCTATGTGATATGTGGTATTTATATAATGGCATATATCTACATTGTGCCTATCTATCACCCTATGTAAATGCCTGTCGTTTGCACATTGGGGGTGGACGACATGCCCATAAGTGTGTGTGTGTGTGTGTGTGTGTGTGTGATGTACCTACAACCCCATACCTGCTGTATGTACCACTACACAGGAGAACCTACTGTGCCTGCTGGCAGCAGCTCTATGAGTACAGTGACAGTGCCCCACTTTCCTACACATTGTGTCCATGAAAGAGGTGGCCAGGGGTAACAGAATGGTGACAGGAGATAAAAGTGAATAAGTATGTTATAAGCATGTATCAAAAAAGCCACAGGGAAAGCCAATATTATGTACATATTAATATGCACTAATAAAAATACATTATTTTTGTTTTGTAGAACTGGGGATTGAACTCAGACCCTTGCACTTGCCAGGAAAGTGCTTATTCTACTGAGCCATCTCCTCAGCCCACGAATAAAAATACAAATTTGAAAAGTGTGGTCAGGGCCCCAACCTGCTGCTCTGAGTGGCTGCTGGGAGGCCCTCATGGGGTCACAGAGCAGAGGGTCCAGCCCAGAGAGTGGCCAGGTCTGTGCAGAGGAACCGGCTGAAGATGCACATCCGGGAGCTGCAGGCTAGGGCTGGGTATGTTCTGCTCATGCTCATACGCAGACACGCACATGTTCATACGCACACATGCACCATACACGCGCACATGTACAAGGTGCAGAGTGTGTGTTTGCACAAGCACAGAGAGATCCAGAAGACAAGACATCTAAAGTGTACAGAGACCATTTCTGAATGGTGGAGTCTGAGATGATTTTCATTTTCTTCTTGAGACTTTTCTATATTCTCTAAACTTTTACAAGGTCTAAGTATGAATGTTGTAAGCAAAGATTTCCCAGAGCATGTTTGTTTTCTACATAAACCTGTCTGGCCTCCTCCTGTCCCAGGGCAGCTACAGAGGCTCCATGAGGGCTGGGAGCTCTGGTGCCCATGCTCTGCTTTCTGTGCAGCAGCTGCCTCGGCTGAGCACCCTAGGGGCTCTGGCTTCCAGACTGCATGTCCACTGCTGAGGGATAGCCAGCCAGCCCTGGACCATACCAGCCAGTGGGTCATCCAGCAGCTTGGAAGGGGTTAAGATGCCCCACCAATGCAAATTAGATTTAATTAATCCTTTTCATCAGCTGCAAATATACCTTCTGAACCCTATTAAAAACATGAATATGCAAATTAGACCTTTTTTAATTCTCATTTTCAAGGACCTGGTGTTGGGGTTTGATTAGTAAATTCCGCTAACAGCTTGTAAACCTGACGCAAAATTTAATTTCCATTTTAAGTTTTTTAAAAAAGAGCAAAAAGATCTGGTGCTGCTGCAGCTGGAGCTGACCATGGGGTTCTGTAGGGAGCTCACATGCTGCCCTGGGGTGCTCTGGAAACCACCAGCAGGTCCCATTTTCTGGCTGTGGAGACTGAGGCCCAGGAAGGAGACATTAGCAACCACCTGGCAGGTCAGGGTTGAGTCCAGGCCAGGGTATGTGGTGCTCAGCAGGGTGTGGGATGGACACCTGTCCAGTGTGGCTGTCGCTCACTGCTTCCCTCAGCCCCTCCACCCAGGAGGGGGCCAGGTCTGGTTGTGTCATGCCATATGTGGGTGACCTTCAGGGTCAGCCCTTCTCCCTGGGCTGTTTTCCTCTTTAGTCAAAGGCAGAGGCCGCTTAGAGCTTTGACACACAGCATGGATTCGCCCTGTGGGCATTTGCGTAGCTGGGTTGAGCCAAGACTGCTGGTGCTGGAACCACAGAACGGGCCTGGCCTCTACTGAGCCACGGGAACACTGGCATGTGGTCAGTCTGACCCAAGGTGGCGGCCATGAAAAGACACTCAGGATCCAAGGTTCTTTACCAAGAAAGATCATGAGATAGCTTAGTTGTTTTTCTTTCTTTCTTTTGCTCCGAATGCCTTCAGGGCAGGTTTGGCTGGCTTGAGTTGTGGGGATGGAACCACAGCAACCTGAGCCTGACTGCTTTGTTGAAGCAGCCACTTAAAGAACTGAGCTAAGAGGCAGGCCCCCCCCCTTTTTAAAATTTTGATCACATGTTGAAATAAGAAAATTTGGGATATACTGGGTTATATAAAATATATTTATTAAAATTAATTCCACTGACTTCTTTCAATGTGGCTACTAAAATTTTTCAAGTTGCAGTGTGGTTTGCCTGATATTTTTATCAGATGGGCGCTCTTCCCCTAAATGAACGAAAACATGTTACTATATATACTATGATATATACACAATATATGTATATTATAAATAAATTATGCATTAAATAAAATGTCAGGCAGACATAAATGTCACACAGAAGGGGAAGGCTGGCTGGGGTGCGAGGCAGGGCTCTGTGTGCGCAGGCGCCAGCTGCTCTGCCACCCGAACAAGACCTCGTGATGAACAGGACGATGATGACGATGATGCCAGGGAAGATCCGACGCCAGGAATCTCTTCCTCACTACCCCGGAGGCTGACGTCATAGGTCCAGGTGTGCAGATGCCGTCTTCTCTCCATCTCTACAGGCTCCTCCTTCTTTCTGTCTGTGTCTTACTCTTTATCCTACTATAGTCAGATTAGACAAGGGTCCAGTGAACTCATTTTACCTTAATTACTTGCTCAAACGTTCTGATTCCAAATACACTCATGTTCTGGGTGCTCAGTCCAGGGCATGAGCATGTGAGCATGGGGGATACACTGAGCCCACTGTGGGAACAGGGACACTTCAGTGGAGACTCTGGGTGTGGCTATGCATGCCTGAAACTCAAGCACTCTAGGAGGCTGAGGCAGGATTACAAATTGGAGTCCCTTGTGGGGCACTTGGTGAGACCTTCTATATATATAAGATTCCACTGACTTCTTTCAATGTGGCTACTAAAATTTTTCAAGTTGCAGTGTGGTTTGCCTGATATTTTTATCAGATGGGCGCTCTTCCCCTAAATGAACGAAAACATGTTACTATATATACTATGATATATACACAATATATGTATATTATAAATAAATTATGCATTAAATAATGCATAATTTTATATATATAATGTGGGGGTGTGGCTCAGTGCAAAGGTCTAGGGTGGTTTTCAATCCTCAGTACCCAGACAAACAAAACAAAAAATCAGCTTCCCAAGAGGAAGTGCTGTCCAATACAGGACACTGAGCACAGCAGGCTCCTGGGAGGACATTTGCTGATTTGGTCTTGAAAATTAACTTAGTATTTTGTTTGTTTTTAAAAATAGTGGATGTTTAAATGCCTGGGTGCTCTGGCTCTGGTACGACACTGCCACTTTCTGTTAGAACGGAAGTCTGGTGTTTCTGGGAGCCGCTGTCTCCAGAAGACAACAGAAGCTAGTGAAACAGATCGGTGGATGCATCCACGGCAAACTTCCAAGACATATTGTTAAGTGAGAAAACTGAACTGTGGAATAATACACAGTTATTTTAAAAACCGCACACACACAATCAAATGAAACCAAGCCTGGCATTTTCGCACATCCGCACGTTAGGTGTGTGAACCCACCCAGCATTGGGAAGAAGCTGGGAAGGAGCCAAAGGAAGGTTTTTGTTTAATTCTACATTTCTCCTGTGTTGTTGGAGGCTTATTTGTTGTGTTTTAATCGCAAAAATGCATTAGAATTGTGTACTGAAAGACAAAGAAAAAGAAATGTAGAATACAATGGATAGGCAGGTTGGACAGGCTTACACCCGGATCAGCCTCCTGGGTCCTTGTCCTTGGGATTCTTGCTTTGTGACATTGGGTGAGGCTCTTCCCCTCTCTGGGCCTGAAGCAGAAGTTTAAGTAGTCTGTCCTCACAGTACAGGCATCCATGTGTACCCTCATGCAGACATGACTACCCCCAAATGTTCACCTGTGCATGCACAGGTGTGTACACAATCATTCACACACAAGGAAGTCACACATGCATGTACACCCACACTCACAGTCATGGTAGACATACAGGACACACAATGGATACACTGCATCCCTCTGTGTAGTAGTGCACACAGTTGCATTTGTTCACGTACACAACTGTGTGCAGACAGGCCTGGCAGTGTGTGCACACAGGATTCTCCGTGTATGGCCCTCAATTCCTGACCCTCAATTCCAAGTCACCCATCTGAAGCTGTCCTGGGATAAAAGCACAGGCCTCTACTTCGTGCCCGTGACTATATGCAGGAAGGAAGTGGACCCGGTGCAACTCAGAAGATAGGGCTGGCTGGGCTGAGTTTGCATCTGGGAGAGTGGAGTGTCAGTCTGGCCTATGGACCTGTGTGTGACTATGTGCCTTGGGCACAGGGGTGCCCTACTTAGGGATGAGTTTGCCATGGTAAAGAACTTTGTGATCTGAGAAATTTCCTCCATCTAGAGCTTTGCTCTTCGGATCAGGCATCTACATCACTGGGGTCTCCTGTAGCAGATTCTGATGACGCCATCAGTCTGCCTGTCCACGGCGGCACCTGCTGGTCCCCAGGCCATACACTGGGGGTCAGGAGCTGCAGAAAAGCCAGCAATGTGCTGGTTTTCCTGAGGTCTTGTGTTAGGCCCCACAGGAAGGAAAGAAAACGTAACCAATTCCACTCATGTCTGACCTGGGCCCCAAATCTGGGCACTGGGGGAGATGGGCAGGGTGCACTGAGTGGGTGGCTGGGGTCCCCAGGAGGCCCCAGTAGGCGGCGCTGTCCTCCCAGCCTGGGGGAACTGGAGGCGCTCTGGGCTCAGCAAATCCTGTTACATCCTGGCAACTGCAGTTTATCGTTGCGGCACTAATCCCTTAAAATTAGTCATTAGCGGCTTAAGAACCATTTAGCTTTGGGCACACACTAAGGAGCTGGCAGAGGCTGGGCTCTGTCAGGATCAGAACTTTTCTGGCCCAGATGCAGTGGCCAGGTAGGGCCTGGGCCTGTACACTCCAAGCTGCTCCACGGCTATCAGTTTGGGGTGGCAACTGCTAGTCCCTGGGCCAAACCCTGCAGGACAGGGAGCTGTAGAAAACTCTAGAGGCTTTGAGCTGAGCACTTGGAACCCTGGTAGGATGTCCATCCCTGGGGAACCCTCTGTGAGATTTTACCTATGAGGCATCCACCCAATTCCAGACACTGAAGGTAGGCGGCAGATGGCCCAGGCTCCATCTGTCAGATCAGGTGGGGGCCTGACTCCTGAGGTGACACTGGCTTGGGACAGCTGGTGAAGTCCTGTAGCTACCAGGGTCTGAAGCCATGCAGTCTCAGGGTATAGGCATGAGCCAGGGACCCTGGCCATGTGGACAGGATTCTAGAATGGTGGAGTCTTCAGCCCTGGAGTCCAGAGATACCAAGTACATCTTTCAGATCCTGCCGGTAACATCCGCTCCTACCTGCATTGGCCAGAGTCAGCCCTGGTCTTCAGACTCAAAACAGGAACTTAGGGGCCCTGCCTGGTCCACTCCCTGCAACACACACACACACACACACACACACACACACACACACACACACACAGGCCTCACAGCCTAGCTCCTTGGGCCACTGATTTTGCCTGAGGCTCTGGTCTGGACATGTCATTACTGCTTGTGACTCTGGCTTCAGCTGGCTTCACCCCAGCAGGCAGGTCCAGGTGGGACACCCTCACCCTGCTGTCTGCTGCTGGCTGGACCTGCTCAGCAGATCTAGGCAAGGTGAAGGTAGTGGGCTAGGCCTCTCTGCCGCTCTCAGCCCAGGGCCATGCACACTGTGGCTGTTTTGTCACCCATGGTGGCTCTGGACTCCTGAGTGGCCCCTAGAAGTGGATGTAGGGATGCACAGGCCACTCTGAATATTGTTCTATCCCTCTGCCAGCACCAGGAACAGAGCTGTGTACATATCAGGGGCTTAGTAATGGCTCAAAGCAAACACTGAGCCCATGCTGGTGTCCACCAGCCAAAAGCAACGGGGCAAGAACAAGGGGGAGGGCTCCCAACTCAAGCCCCTGGGTCCCAGGGCTGGGGGTGTCAGCCAGGCAGGCCCCCTCTTCAACCCTGGTGTGAGTGCGTATGCTCATTCCCGAAGGCAGCCCCACCCCACTCCCTGAGCCTAGAACCCTGGCCCTGAGGGACCATGCCTGGGTCTCCTATCCAAGGAAAGGCTTGGCACCAAGGTTGCAGATGTCCAGCCACTAAAGGGATGGGTCAGGTCAGAGCTTATGTTGCTGTAGAGCATGGTCAGCAGAGCACGGGAGGACTGGGGAGAGGACACCTGTGCATCCTTGGCTGTGGGGACCCCCAGAGTTCAGGGGGTGCCTTGGTTACTTTTAATGCCAAAGCTGTCCCAGTGCCCACTGTGTGACACAGCTTAACCCTCCTGGTGAGGAGCCTGTTATACCCTGGAGGGAGGAGCAGTTCAGACAAGGTAGGCGGCTGGCCTGAGGTCACACTTGGGGCACAGCTAGGCAAAGGCCTCAGGTTCCCAACCCAAGGCCAGTGCTGTGTGAGGCCTCTCCATGGACACTTTTGCTCCCAGGGAAAGTGGACGATTCTGCCCACGGCCTCCCAGCCTGGACACTGGTCCTGGTGACTGGGCACTGAGCAGGAAGTGCAGTGGGCCCCATGGGCTGTTGATATCCCAGCAAGGAGCCTGGCCACTTGGGGCCCATTTATACAGACAGCAGGTGGGGGCAAGGGGAGAAGAAACTTTATTTCATGAAGTAGGATGTGGGGACACTGGCCCCAGGGGACCATGTCTGAGTAGCGCAGTGGCCCTGGGAACTGACTCCAGAGTAGGATGAGGGTGGGACCCCAGGTGGCAGGTGCTGTCTTCCCACAACCACAACTGGGTGCTGTGGGGTTGGGCCAGCCAGGATGAGGGCAGAGCAGGGTTGGCTTCCGGGAAGCCCACTTGGGCCAGGTTATGCTGGTCACACCATGTGGCTGCCTGCCTGGTCCTGGGCACTAGGCAGTGGTCTGGTGGCTGAAGAGCTCGAGGGTGAGTGCGCTGAGAAAGGCCGGGATGCTGTCCTGGCGCAGCAGGTGCAGCTCGATGAGCTCGGGCACCGAGCGGGAGAATTCTGTCTCTAGCAGCTGCATCTTGGAGCCCGACGGGCCTGCGGCCTGCAGGGGAGAGACAGCAGGGGGTGAGCAAGGGAGGGCAGGAGCCAGGGAAGGGCCCCTTCATCCCATCTTCAGTGAGTGTGGTTAAGGTCACCTGCAAAGGTGAAACCAGGCAGTCAACCCTTGGGCTCCCCAGACAGACAACAGGCTCTCTGTCCCCTTGATGGAGAGCTGAGAGAGAAGAGGTAGTCTTAGAGTCAAGCCAGCAGACCAGGGAAAGGTGGCCCCCACCCAGTGCCTGCTGGGGATCCCTTGCCCCTGTAGAGTTGGGCTTCCTCTTCCTCTGCCCTAGGGTGGCCAAAGTCTGTTGTACACACAAGATACCAGGGAAGGTGGGATTCTCAGCCTAGTTTAGGGGAAGGAGCAAGGCCCATAGGCTGGGGGCTCCTGGGGCAGTGGACTCCCAGGGCAGGGGTCTCTGGGGGCTGTCTAGAGGTTGCTCTGGGCATAGGGCTTCTCTGTGGGGCAATGAAAATGTTCTAAGGAGATGGAGGAAGCTGCACATCCAACATGCTAGACCCAAACATACACTCTATTGGGAGGACACAGGACACTCATGTTCCTTCTCCCCACCATGACAGGGAAGATTGGGACCCTGGGCCAACTCTCTCCTCCATGTTAACCTGGCTCTCCACTGGGGCTCCCTGGAGACTTCTAGCCTCCTGGCCTGGGGTCACCTCTCCACCTCAAGTGCGGCCCCTCCCCAAGCACTGGGGCCTTGAGGTGCATGGGCTCCTGGAGCTGCCACCTGTCTTGTTTGTTACCTGCACTTTCCTGTTTTCCTGTTCACGCCTCCGCCTGTTCCCATAGCCCGCTAATACATTTAGCCTTGTCATAGTTCAACACAAACCATTTTTAAACAAAAATAAGAGAAACCACTCTGACCTTTTCCCAAGAAAATCCTTTCATTTCTGCCTTCTGTTCTCGACTCTGAATGTTTTCCCCTAAATGTCAGAGGGGCTGACTCTCAGCAGCTGTCGGGGAAGCTAGCAGTGGGGAAAGCAGGTCAGGGAGAAGTCTCTGGAGTCCCATCCTGAGGACCTGGGCTATCTGGTGTGGTCCCGAGCACCATGTCTCCCCTGAACCCCAGAAGGCTCAGAACCCTGCCTCCTTTATTCAGAGCAGGCAGCTGTCACTACTGTCTGTGCTGGCCAGGAGCAGGCAGGGGCATGGCGCCTTCCCACTGTGGCAAGTCCTGGGAGGAAGAGGCCCCTGTGATACAGAGGGGGGCTGAGAGGAGGGCAGGAATGCCTCATCCATACCCCAAATCTGTGTAGATCCTAGTGTCAGCAAAAGCCAGTTCTGCCTGCAGGCAGCACCTCCTGCCTCTGCTGCCCTGGGCCCTCAGCCCCCTCTGGTCTTGATTTCCCCTGGTGTACCCCACCCCCTTTACACTGGCAGATCTGCCGAGGCAGCAGCCTCAGCCTTATCAGAATGTGCAGATTGAATTATGCCCTACTGATCAATCTTGGATCAGCTTCTGTCGTGTTCAAATACCACCCAGTCCCCAGGTGCCTTGTAAATCACCATAATTAGGGGCTGTTCACTTAAAATTAGAGTGCAATTTTTTAAAAAGCAAATTGCCCAGTAAGACATGTTGGCTGTGGCTGGAAATATTTATGGGCTGCTTGCGTGCACTGTCCCCAGCTTCCTCTTTCCTCCATTTGGGAAAGACTGGCAGCCTGAGGCTGGCAGGTGCCTGGAGGACACTGAGACAGCTCAGCCCTAATGAAGACACTGGGCTGCCTGGTGGGTGGCAGCCACCACGCTCAGCCTGGACCTGCCTGTCCTGGCCTCCAGTCTCTACCTCCAGCTGACAGCAGAGCCTGGGTGCCCCAAGGCCTCCCTCCCAGGCAGGAGGGCCAGTTTCTTCCTGGCAGAGCCCTCACTGACAGGAAATGCAAGAGACAAGTGCCTTGCAGTGCAAGGAGCACCCACAGCTCGGGAGTTAACCGAGTGCTGCATCACCACTTCCCAAGGCCTGGCAGTGTTCCCACTGGTGTACACAGCAGGTACTTCGTAAAGTTTCTTAGGCAACTGGGGTGCTGAGTAGGAAAATAGCCAAAGCTAAGAGACCTTAGGGAGCAGAGACAGACACTCCACATCCCTTCTGTCCCCACTAACTGCAGTTGTGGTGTGGCACCAAAGTGACAAAGCATTGACTATCAAGGGCAAGATCTCCTCTCAGAGGACATCAGTGAAAGGTCCACAGATGAGAAAAGCGGTGGAGGAATAGCTTAAGAGTGTAAGCCCATTGCAATGTTTGCAACCTTGAATCGTGGCTTGAATAAGCAAAACTGAAATACAATAAAAAAGAAAACATTCAGGAACTGTAAATCCTACTACTTCAGATACCCATGTGGTATTTTAATATTGCTTATATGTGAGGGAGAGTTTTGTGGTTAGGTTAGCAAAAATGTCCCCACTACTTGCTTTATTTATTTGGTACCTCAGCCCACCCTGGGGGCAGGGCTGGTGTGGCATGTGGTGCTGGGGATCTAACTTCGGTCCCTGCGCTTGCCTAAACTTGCCTAAGCAGACACTGTCAACCACTGAGCTATCTTGACAGCCCCCCACTGCTTCTAGAGGAAGTGATCACTGCAGGGCTGAATGGTGAGATGCCGCTGTGCTGGGGCTCCACATCAAGCAGCCCAGTGCTCATGACAAAAGAAGCCAGGTCAAGGGGATGTGGGCACCAGGAGTTGTAAAGGAAAGATGACAGGAAAATAACACATCCTTTAAGCCCAGGGAAATTAAACAGCCCACTTCTGAATAGACCAAGGGCCAAGGAGGGTTTCTCAAGGGAAATAAGACATACAGAGAATTGAAGGAAAATTAAGATGCAACATCATGAAACTTGTCATTGCACCTAAGGCAGTGCTTCCAAGGAAAGTGACAGATAGACTGAAATGCTTACAGGAAAGGCTTCAGTTCCTGCCCAGAGAAACTGGACAAAGCAAAGAAAACCCAGGGCACACAGAAAGGAGCAAACACAAAAGCAGGAATAAACAAGATCTAAAGCAAAAGTATTACTGAAACAAAAACTGATTCTTTGAAAATCTGGAATAAAAATGGATAAACTTCTAACAAGACTGTTAGACCAGCAGACCTTGAAGCTACTATAGGAACATAGAGGAAATCTTACAAAAATTCTGTGTGCACACAATCCTGGATGGAGCCAATGCCTTGAAAACTACAAATACCAAGACAGCCAGGATGAAACATGACCTGGACAGTCCCATCACAATTAAAGAAGCCAATGCATAATCAAAAAGCTCCCCAAAAAGACATCTCTTGTCCCAGCTGGCTTTATAAGAGAATTTTACCAAACACTTAACTAGGAAATAACACCATTTTTTATAATCTTTTTGCAAAAATGAGAAGATATGTAGTCACTAATTGGGTGTCCAAACCAAAACACGCGCGCGCGCGCACACACACACACACACACACACGCACGTGTGCGCACACACACACATACACACACAGAAATGCAGACCAGTTTTTCTCATCAGCTTAGATGCAAATTCTCCAACAAGTATTAGCAAATCGAACTGACCATTATATAGAAGAGAATGCCATACCAAGACCACATGGGATTTATTTCAGGTATGCAAAGCTACTTCAATATTTGAAGATCAATTACCTACCACATCAATAAGCTAACACAGAAATCTCATCAATTAATAGATGATGCATTTGAAAAAAGCTCAGTAACTACTCAGAACAAAAACTCAGTAAAGTAGGAACTGAGGGGATTTCCTCAACTTGCCTCAAAGCACCCCCAGGTAACCTAGAGTAGATAGCAGACTTTATGGCAACAGGCTGGCTGCTTCCCTGAGACCGGGGTCAGGTGAGGGCCTGGGCTTGCCACTCACTCAGCATGGTACTGAGGTCCCAGCCAGGACATAAAGAGAGAAAGAGAAACACAAGGAACAGACATGGGAAAAGCAGCACTGAAACTGCTCTGCTTGTAAATGGCAGTCTGCTGATGTAAAGAACCCTACAGAAAAATTGCAACCAGTAAGCAAGGTTGTAGGAAACAAGATTACCACCCCCCAACCATAATTCTATAAAGCAATAGTGAACAAGTGAAAAATAAAATCAGGGCAGTACTACTTACAAAAACCTAATGTCTGTATCCTAAAGGTTGTAAAATGCCAATAGAAAAAATATTTAAATAAAGACATACAATATTCATGGATTGGAAAACTTGATTTAGAAAACATATATATTTTCCCAAAACCCATCTATAGGTTTGCTGTAACACCTATCAAAATCTCAGTAAGGTATTTTTGTAGTCATTCATATGCCTATGCTAAAATCTGTATGGAGAGTCCCAAGACAGCCAGGCAATTGTGAAAAAGGGGAAAGGGGAGGAGCCTCCACAGGGGAAGGTGCATTGTGGTTACTATACTAACTGCATAGCTGCCGTGTAGGACAGATGTGGGCAGCAGTGGGACAGGTAAGGAGAGCCCAAGAGAGACCACACAGACATGCTTGGCGGGAGGGTGACTTTATGGAGTCCCTTCTATAAATGGTGCTGAAGCAGCTGGACATCCAGTTAAAAAAATTTTTTTTAAACTAAAGCTCACACATAATATAGTATTTAACTCATAATACACCATGAAGTTGAAGGTGTAACATATAACTTAAAAAACAAACAAACAAAAACCTCAGGAACTGGGATCAAGCAAAGATTTGACTTGATACAAAAAGCACCTTCTCAGTCCCCCTGCTGTTCTTAAGTCAGGCAGGACCCAGACATGAGGCAGGGGCCTTATACCCTGGAGGACAGCTGCCTATGCATGGTGTTCTGGGTCTGCAAAGCCCTATGTTGAGGGTGGCTTGAGCTCACCCCTGAGCTCTTCAAGCCTGTCTGCAGATGGCTGAGGCTGAAGAGGCAGGTTTCAGGGCACCAGGTTCAGAGGGAAGGTGTGTGCACAGCAGTAGCCATGGCTGAGACTCCCACACTGACTCCCCCACCTTGTGCACAAGGGGCAGTGGCTGTTTTGCAGCATGAGCCTGTCAGAACACCTAATGCGAAGTAAGTGCCTCCTGCCTGGGCCCCATCCTACTGCAGGGCCTGGATCTTCTGTCACTGGGGCTGCTGCAGCCTAGGGAAAAGCTGTAGCCAACTCAAAAATGTCTGCTTTGTGAGGAGAGGCAGTGAGAGGACTTCAGTGGCTGCTGCAGGAAGTGGCCTGGTCCAGAGCAGGAGAAAGCTGAGGAGGAGCTCAGGAGACACAGTGCTGGCAGGAGCAGCCCTGGGTGGTATCTGCCAAGGGGCAAGGTAGAGGGAAGCCAGGCAACAGCTCTTCTTGCAACATTATAGAGGCCACGGTCTCTCAGGTGAAAGGTCTCAGATCCCTGACTGTTATGGTTTGTGTCTAGTTGTCCCCCAAAGCCTCATGAAGTTATGGGGTGGACTTCTAGAGTTTGTGATTAATTCATGACCCAGTGCTGGGATTATGGGTGTAAATGCTGCTGGGATTATTGGTGTGCTATACCCAGGTTTGGGTGGATAGCCTGAATACAATCTAAGGGAGACAGACTTGCTTTCTGTTGCTCCTACTCCTCCCTTTGGCTCATGTTTTGCTGTTTTTCTACTACCCTGAACTGCTGCCCTCTGCCATGTGCCAGTCTGCCTTGGAGCCAGCCAAGTATGGACTGAGATCTCCACTAACTATGAGCTAAATAAACCTTTCCTTCCTTAATTTTGGGTGTCAGGTATTTTGTCTCAGCAATGAGACGAAAGTAACTGAGACACTGATAAACCCCACAGAGGCCAGTGAAGGCTCAGGGCATGCGGCTTGAGGCTGATCTGATCTGAGGAAGGGGAAGAGTGTGACCCACCCTGGGTGCTCTCCTTCTTCTGAGTGTGAGGGAGCCAACACATGGAAAATGAGGGAGACAACTGTGGGGGGCTGGCGTAATTTCCCCAGCAGAAGCTTCTAGAGAGCCAGTTTCCTGCCTACCCTGCTCCTCCATCCTTGACAGGAGATAAGGATACCTGGGCACAGACACTGTGTGGCTTGGAGACCACAATGGCCTGGTCGGGACTGAGCCCTGGACCTGAATATATTGGGTGGTGATGCCATCTTTAAAAAGCAGCTGTCCAAACTGAGGGATTGTGGCACCCTAGGGTCATGCTGTCCGTGTACTGTCTGACCTCTTTGGTCCTGTCTTCCCCTGGGGCATGTGTATAGTCCTTGGGGCTCTCTAGAACCCCTGCTCCTCTCCCTACCCTCCTGCCTCAGGACCAGCCTGTCCCCCTTGTCCATGAGCACAGGTGGGTCAGGCAGAGCCATCAGGCCACTGTCAGTGGCTGCTTTCCTGCCTTGACCCCAGCATGCACAGTATGATGGCCACATGAGGCAGGGCATCTATAGTCCTAGCCATCCTCTTTAGGAACTGTGGCCTGAGCACTACCTTCTCACTGGCCCCAGGACATGTGTCCCCAGCCTGCACTGGCTCATAGTCATGGCCTCCTCCCTAGGCCCAGACCCATGCAGCTCCAGGGGCAGAGCTGAGCCTGGTCCTGGAGGATCTCTACATTCATAATGTGTCAGCAGGATCCTTGGTTCACACAGGGTGGGCGACACAGCCAGCCAGCAGGAAGCCTTGGCAGATTCTGCATGCAAGGGGACATGGAAAAGGACATGGCATTGGCACAGTCAGGAAGACCCCTGGCAGCACACAGAACATCTGGCAGGAAGTTTCAAAGGGCAGATGTGGGCAAAGACCTGACTATGTGTGTATGGAATGGCTGCCTGGCGATGCATGGGCTGCACGAGGGAACCTGCCAAGTGGACCTGAGGGATTATGCCCACACTGGCAGAACTTGCTGCCTGGCTCTTCCCTTTCCTCACAGGTGGCTCTCAAATTGGCAAGTCCTATTCTTGCCTCCTGAGCTTCACTCCAGAGCTGTTGGCACCATTTACAAAATGGGGAGAGGGCACAGGGCCAGCAGCCAGGGTGTCTCAGGGCCGTTTTCCCATCAGAGAAGTCCTCAGAGTCCTCCAAGTGTAGCAGGAGGGGAGGGCTGCAGAAACCCTCCCAGGGCCCAGCCTCCCCATCCCAGGTATGGAGTCCCTCTGTCCTTGGGGTCAGAGCCATCTCCTCAACATGGGCTGGACAGGACCCCTCTAGCTCCTATGCCTGGTGAGGGGTGAGCAGGACATGTGAGCAGCTCTGTACTGCGTAGCTCCAACCCAGACAGGTCTCTGGCAGTGGCCTCTCACAGAGCTGTCATACTTGGGGCAATGGCTCAGGTGGCTAGAGTGGCAAGGTTAGACACTGAGGCGTGGAGGAGTGGGCATCAACCTGGCTGTCCCTCTTGCTGTGTGAGCCTGAGCTGTGATGTCTATGCTGGGAAAGGGGACTGCTACCCTGTCCCACGGGGCTGGACTCAGATGACACAATTCATGTCCAGTGTTAAGTGGGCAGATCACATGAGGTGTGGTGTGGCCTTACCTTGGTTGTTATGGCTTGTGTCCAGCTGTCCCCCCAAAGCCACATGCAGTCATAGATAAAGATCTTCAGAGGTGGCTGGATATAGGGTGTATGATGCTGGGATCAAGGGTGTTTGATTACTAAATTAGCCCAGTGATTGGTTTGGCATAGTTTTGGGGGGGGGATAATGGGAAGACCCTCCTGGGTGTGAGTGCTACCTTCCCTAAAGGCAGGTAGTCTGTATAAAATATAAAGGACAGAAAAGGGCTGTTGTGGTCAAGGTGAAGATAGCAAAAGCAGCAAGAGGTGGGGAACAAGCCTCTTTTCTTCCCTTATATTGTAAGCAGGCTATTCCCTCCCATGGTGGGTGTAGTCATCACACCATCTCTGTGCCCTCCTCTTGTACTGGCTGAGGATGAATACAAAGTGAGGACCCTGGCTCCCTGTTGAGTTGCTTAAATTTTTAAATTTCTCATGTTGACACAGTGAACAACATCCTAGAGCCATAAGGACATGTCCTTTATACCCCAGGAGAACTGCTGAATTACATAGTTGAGCTTCTCAAGTGGCCACAACGTATCAACCATAACTCTACGCCCTGCTGGCTGCCTTCTGCCTGGCTCAAACTGTTTCTCCCCTGCAATGCCACCCTGCCTTGGAGCCAGCCGATTAGGGACTGAAACTTCTACCACTGTGAACCAAATAAACTTCCTCCTTTAGCTTTTGGTGTTGAGCTCTGTCGCAGCAAGGAGAAAATAACTGAGGCATTGGTCATCGGTCAACGAGCCCTACACACCACCCTAGTCCTACCCACAGCTTCCAGGTGACTTCTCTGCTCTCTGAGCTGGTGTTAGGATACAAAATGCCCCATAGGCAAAAGGCAGAGGCCTCAGTGCCCGCCATCACCGTTGCTACCAGCTGCTGTAGAATCCAAGCCACAGCGGAGGTAAAAGTTGGTCAATTGTAGCCAACTTAAGAGTTAGTGTCACAATCAGTGCATGACATTAAGTCCTGTCCTTTCATCTCATATGTTCAAAAAACTAGGGAGAGATGCAAAGATACAAAAAAGAACTAAAGTGACTTAAAGATGAAAATGACAACATATGAGCAGAGGGAAGGTGAGTAGGGTCGAGGTCAGATGCTGCAGAGAGAGGTCAATGGCCCTCAAGACACATGAGAGAAATTAGCCAAATCAGGACAGAAAACGACAAGTATATCACTGCGCAGTTAGACTGTCAGTATGGCCTACCACATATGTCCCTAACGTCTATAAGGGCAAGGCCACAGATGGGGTATGCTGACATTTCTGACCAGCTCCCAATGGCAACCTGTCAGTCTTCCCCCTTCAATGTGACCTGCTTTTGATGACAAATGTGGTCAAGTGCTGAGACCATGTTACATTTGGCTGTGACTCTGTCTCAACCCATTCCAGTTCTCAGGGCTGTACTGAAGCTGCCGTGAGTCATGGTGCCAAAGGTGGCCTAGCCACTAGCTAGGAGGAGCTGTGGCTATCAGCCCAACTGTCCACATGAAGGAACACATGTGACAGTCAAGGGGGAGTGATCAGAGCTGACCCTCCTTTTGGAGACCTGCGTGATGGCAGACTTGTTCTCAGGGTCTGCAGTGTGATCAGTTACAGAGACCTGTAAGCAGTATTGGAGGGTGTCCCCCAAGAAAATAACCCCAGGCACCCTGAAGTGTGGAGACAAGTATAAACACAGAATTCTCAGCTCAGTGACTCCCAAGCAGAAAAGAGGTGAAGAAACCTACATCCAAACCAAATTGCTCAAAACCAGGAATAAAATCTTAAAAGTATCCAGGTAAAGAAAGATATCTCCCTCTTTAGGAGAAGAAAGGGTTACCTCCATGTGGGGACAGGGGTGGGGAAACACAGTGACAACTTCTTTACAGAGGAATCAAGAAAAGGATGACAGTAGATTTTGCACCAAAAACAAAGGAAGACAGTGCAACAGCAGCTGTGAAGAATAAAAGAAAAACCAGTTGATCCAGATCTCTACACCAATGAAAATGTCTTTCCAAAAAATGAAGATATCTCCAGACACGCTGGGGTGAGAGCGCTCATTACCTGCAGACTGGTCCTGCAGGTCCGCTGAAGGAGGGAAGTCCTCTGACAGAAAGAAAATGGGTTGGGAACTGGGACCCACACTAAGGGCCAGGGAGACTTGTCCTCTGACCGAGGCCAGAGTAAGGAGTAAGAAGGTGCAAATGCATATGCATCACACTGAAAAGGTTACATGTCTTTAAAAGTGGCCACTGACATAGACATAGTAACAATGTATCGTGGGGCTTATAATATGTACCTAAGTAAAATGTGTAAGAAGACTATAGTAGGAAGGAAAAAAATGGTGAAAATGGATGTTGTATCATTTCAAAGTTGACTGTGATAAGTTAAAGATAGACATTGTAATCCTAAAATAATCTGCAAAACAGCAAGATAGGGAAATGTAGTTAGAAAGTCAAAATAGGAGATAAAAGTAGTTAGAAGTCAAAAAAGGAGTATGTAAGAAATGTTCAATTAATATTCAAGGCAGAAAGGAGTGGAGAAAAAGGACAAAGAACACACAGGACAAGCAGAAGATAATAGACTTAACGTGGAGACCAACTTAAATGGAAAAGGTCTAAAGACCCCAGGAAAAAGGCAGAGATTGTCAGATAGGAATATAATAAGCTGCTTATAAGAAACACATTTTAAATATGAAAACACAAGGAGATTAAAAGTAAAAGGATAAAAGTATATCCCAGGGTAACCAAAAAGCCCAAAGCTGTACTGGCTTTACTAATATCAGACACAGTAGATTCTGAAGCAAAAATACTAGGCAGGATAAAGGTATCAATTTCTGCACGAAGCAAAAACTGATAGAAATGCAAGAAGCAACAGACAAATCCTTGTAGTCAGGGATGTCAATATTCCTTCTCAATGGCTGAGATGATAAGAAGGCAGAAAATTGGCAAGGATGTAGACAACCTGACAACTCTTTCAAAAATGTCACCTCATTGTCATTAACAACACACTCCAGCGGAATACTCATTCTCCTCAAGCATACACAGAATACTCACCAGAACCAAAAGGCAAAACTTGAAGCTGAGCCATGGTGATGCACACCTGTAAACTCAGCACTCTGGAAGGCTGAGGCAGGAGGATCACAAGCTTGAGCTCAGCCTGGGCAACTTAGTGAGACCTTTTCTTAAAAAAAAAAAAAAGTTCAATAAATTTAAAGATTTACATCACTCAAAGTATGTTCTTTGACCACAGTGGACTCATACTACAAGTTGATTACAGAAGGCAATCTGGATACCTTGAAAGTATTTGGAAACTAAAGAACATATTTTTAAATAACCCGTGGGTCAAAGAAGACACCAAGTGGCCTGGGAGATGGCTCAGTAGAATAAGCACTTGTCTGGCATGTACAAGGGCCTGAGTTCAATCCCCAGTTCCACAAAAAAAAAAAAAAAAGACACCAAAAAGGACATTATTAAGTAATTTAAACTGAAAGACAATAGAAACAAAATTCCAAAATTTGTAGCATGTGATTGAAGCAGAAATCAGGAGGAAATTTATGGCATCAAATGTCCATGTTACAAAACAAGTCTCAAATCAATGATTTCAGCTGCCACCTTCAGAAAAATTCGATATAAGCAGGAGAAAGACATACAGTGAAATAGAAATTGGTGAAATAGACAATAGAAAAGCAACAGAAAGATAAAATCAAAAGTTGTTTCTTTTAGAAGCTTAATACAATGGATAAAACTCTGGCCAAAGTGATCAGAGACAAAAGAGAGAAGCCACAGATCTCTAACATCAGGGGTGAGTGGGGCAGTGGGAAGGCGATTCTCTGATGTCACAGGGACATCATGAAATTCAGGCCAATAAATCTGACATCTTAGATCACAAGGGACACATTCTTTGAAAGACACAAACTACTGCAAAAGAAAATGAGTCCAAACAGCCATACGTGCATTAAAAAAGCTGACTCTGAAGTGGAGAGCTTCCCACAAATAAAGCTTCAAGGCCAGCTGGCTATCCTGGTGAATGCTGTCCTGCACTGAAGGAGAAAGCAGTACCAATTCCACAGACACTCTTTCAGAAAATTGCAGAAAAGGAGAAATGATTCCTAGTGCATTCTATGAGAACAGCACTGCTACGATACCCAAAGCAGAAAAGAAAAACAAACTACAGAATAATCCTCAGGAATATGGGAACATCCTAAACAAAATGATGAACAATTCATGTCTGACAACACAAAAGAAGATTACGTATCATGAACATGTGAGGTTTACCCAAAAATTCAAGCTTGACCACTAGAAATTCAAAGTAACTTAGCATGTTAAAATACAACAGAGAAACCATATGGCATCCCACCTAGTGCAGAACAAGCATAGGACCAAACCCAGCACTCATCTCTAAAAAAAGACCCTGTTAAACTAGGATTAGATGAGAATTTCTCAGCCTGCCAGGGTGTCTGTGAATGATGCAAACACTGTCTCGGTTACTTTTCTCTTATTACTAGGACAAAAGACCCCATACCCAAAATTAAGGAAGGAAAGGTTTATTTAGCTCACAGTTTGTGAAGCTTTCGGTCTGGACTCAGCTGGCTCCAAGGCAGAGTGCCACATAGCAGAGTGCAGCAGTTCATGGTGGCAGAAAAGAGCAAACAAGCAAGAGCAAAAGGAAGGAGTAATGGCAACAAGGGCCACAGAGAGCAAGTCTGTCTTCCTTATGTGGCATTCAGGCTATCTGCCTTGGGTGGGTGTGGAGGACCACCTGAGCAGCACTCCTTGAAAAAAGAGTGATTGTCTCCATTTTGACTGAGCCTGACCCTATTTCCTTGTATTGTTATGTACAGAGCTGGCTAGGACTGCTGTTTATCCTTCAGTTGGCCTTATGCGATGTGTATTGGTCTAACCGAGGTGCTGGTGATAGTCTTTGAAGGTGGCGTGCGTGTTTCCCTGGTAACCTATACCTGCTGCTCTTTAATGTGAGCTGGGTTGAGATAGGACGGTAGTGCTAATGCTCCGCGGTGGAGCTGGGATCGAGCCTCGAGACAGAGGCCATGACTTCCTGGGGCTTGAAAGGCCACACCAAAGCTGAAGCACCAGGCTTACCAAAACCTTAGATATTATATAATGCAAATTACTCTCTCTGCATATCGCAGAGGTAAATTTAGGCCACCCACCTAGCTCAGCTCATAGTAGTCTCTTTCTCACTATTCTCAGTCAATCCTCAAGCCACTCCCCCACTGAATAAAACGGGGTGAGGCCCTGGGTCGCTCTCTTGGTTCCAGAAAGCCATCTTCATGGCTGGACTTAGAGCCCCTTGACTCCCCGATGATTGAAGATATAATTTAGTGTCTTTATTTTCGCCGTGGTTGCATTGTAAGGGGTAGATTGGAATCAATTTGATGGGATTCCAATAACGTAACTTTGGGATTAAAAATAGTGGCTTCTTGGACAAGACAAGAACCTGGAAGTGTCTCCTACAGGTGGGTGTAGCACTCACACCCGTAATCCCAGCACTGGACTATGAATTAATCACAAACTCTAGAAGTCCACCCCATAACTGCATGAGGCTTTAGGGGAACAACTAGGCACAAACCATAATACCCTCTGTGATTAGGAATGAGTGCTTTTCCTTCAGATTCAAATAGACAAAAACTGGGCATGGTGGTGCATGCCTATTATCCCATTGCTCTGGGAGGCTGAGGCAGGAGGATCAAATCCCAGCCTGGGAATCTTAACAACTTAGTGAAATTCAAGACCTTGAAAAAGGTCTGGGGATGTAGCTCAGTGCAACAGCCTTGTTTTAGTCCCACTCCTGCCAATGTCTATACAACATGTCTATCTCACCTTGTCTATACAACAGTGCTCTGGACATTCTTGCCAGTGACAGAAAGGAAGAAAAAGAAGTCAAAAGCATCCAAGAGAGGTGGAAATACTCCTGCCTGGACTCACAGACATTGTAGTCTATATGGAAAGCTTGATTAAATACACTAAGAGGCTATAGAACTTAGGCACAAGTTTAGCAAGGCTGTAAAATAAGGAGGCCTATATACAAATGAGTCTTTCTTGTACTGTATCAACAAACACAAGTTAAAAAGAAAAAAAAAACTGCCCTTTACTATAACATCAAACTATGAAAAACTTGGGGATAAATCTAAAAAGATATGCCACATCTGCACACAAAAACCCAGAAGGCACTCCTGAGGAGGTGACCACAAGTGGGGACTCACTGTTAAGACATCAGTCCTAGGGCTGGGGAGATGGCTCAGTGGAATAAGCGCTTCCCTGGCAAGAGCAAGGGCCTGCGTTCAATCCCCAGTTCCGAAAAAAAAAAAAAGAAAAAGAAAAAAGAAAAGACATCAGTCCTCTCCAACAGGGTCAACAGCCAGCCTAACTGTCATCAAATCCTAGCAGATATTTTATGTAGAAATTGAAAAGCTGAGCCTACAGTTGGTATGGAAACTCAAGGAGCCTAAAATTTCCAAACGACTCTGAAAAAAAACGAAGCTGGAGAGGCACAGCACCCGATCTGATGATGATGACGAAGCCAGTGCGATGAGGCCCAAAGACAGACGGTTAGACAGACCTGCAGGCAATGACAGGTAATCCAAACACAGGCTCACACACTGATGGACAGCAGCAAGCAATCTGTGACCAAGTACAAAGACAGGACAGTCCTTGTGACTGAGCATGCTGGTGCCACGGGATGTCCATGTCTTACACAGAAGCAGGCCCTGCTCCCACCAGCGCCATGCAGAGCACTGGCTGCAAACACAACATGGAAATCTGAAACTTTTGGAAGAAAAAAAAGGAGAAAACACTTGTGATGTTGGGTCATATGAAGATCCCTGAGCAATGACGCTAAAAATACTCTCAATAAAAAGATTGAAAAATTAGAACATTTAGCTCCAGAAGGATACAAGTTTCATTTAACACTAGAAACTCACAAAGTAATTCAATATACTGACAGTAATAAAGAAAAAAATCATACTATCATCTCAGTAAGTGTGGAAAAAACACATGACCAAATTTAAGGTGTATTTTTATGTATGTGGTATAAAATAGGGTTTCACTATGCAGCTTGGACTCAGAGCGTTCCTCTTGTTTTCAGCTCCTCCAGTGCTGTAATTACAGGCAGGCACCACCATGCCTGGACTCGGTCAATGGCTCGGTACACCCGAGGGCAGGGCTGGTGTGGCATGCGGTACAAGGGATCGAACCATGGTCCGTGTGCTGGTCTAAGCAGGCGTTTAGTCCACTGAGCTATCTTGCCGGTCCCTAAGATATACTTCACAAGCTAGAGACTAGGAGAAAATACAGCAATGTACATAATCTGAACAGGATTTGTGTCTAGGATATACAAAGAATTCTAAAAAACATATTGAAAAAATATAGCCCCAAAAAATTATGAGCAAAAGATCTGAACAGATGCTGCACCAAAAAATGGCACATAAGCACATGTGTAGGCAGAGGGTTATCATTAGTCATTAGGGAGAGGGAATCATGGCCGTGAGGAGACACCACTGCTCTATTAGAACATCTGAGATGGAAAAGCCCAACCCTGTCAAATCGTGGGAGGCTGTGAGACACTCATTTTCTCCTGCTGCAGACCAGACCTTCTATAGAAACTACTTTAGGAGCTGGCTGGCAATATCTTGCAAAGTTAAATATCCACCTACCACATGACCCAGCAATTCCATTCCATATATTTAGCCATGACAAAGGAGATAGGTGTTCATGCAAAGACCAACATGTGAGCATTCATTGATTTCTGACAGTCCCAAACTGTAAATGACCATGTGTTCATCAGCAGCTGGGTAGCCAAGCAAACTGTGGCACTCAAGGGATCACTACTCAGTCCCAGAAGGAATGAGCGGTCAACACCCAAGACAATACCCTCACAGCAATCTGTGGAGTGGAAGAAGCCTGACCAAGGCCCCAGCCCCATTGTCTGATCTCACTCACACACACGATGGAAAATGTGTCCCAGTGTACACCAACAGGAAGCGTGAACAAGCTTGGTGGCTGCCTGGAGACAGGGTGGTCTGGAAGGGGTGGGAGGGACCACAAAGTGTCCAGGGATCTGTCAGGGGTGCTGCTATATTTGCTACCTCCATGGTGACAGCTGCACAGGGGTACACACAGGATGTGGAAAGGCATAAAAGCACGCAACAGGAAACATGCCACGACAGGAGGTGTGACCTCTTTCACTGCCCAGAGGCAGGTGGTGCTTCAGAGGTCTGGCTGTCACAGGCAGAGCTGGGGACCTATTCTAGTCCATGGAGTCTACAACTGGCCAGCTCTAATGGCACAGGAAGTGCATTCTTCACCGTTCGGGCCCACAGTACCTGGAGAATGGTGCTTTGAAGACTCCTCCCTCCAGAAAACTGAGCAAAGCCCACTTCAAGTCTGGATTTCAATTTCATGAGTGTCAGGCGGCCCATGGACCGTCACCACCTTACACCTACCCCAGGTAGGACCGGAACCCTCATCTCTGCTCACATTCTGAAAAACGTGAAATGGTGTATCTGTTGTGGGAGATAGAGGGCCAGTCCTCAAAATCCCAACATAAAATTACCATATAACCCAGTGAGCCTGTTCCTGGGTGTCTGCTGGAGAAATGGAAACATCCACTCATGCTGAACCTGACATGTGAATGTTCATAGCCCGCTACTCCTAAGAGCCAAACTGGAAGCCACTTAAGTGCCCACCAAGATGAGTGGATAAGTAACACATGCTCTAGCCATATGATGGAATGTTATCTGTCAATAAAAATGGAAGTGCTACGTGTGGTTGAAACTGGAAAACACAGGGTTTGGCAGAGGCAGAAAACCACAAGCTGGACAACCCTGCCCCACTGTACACACAGGGAGATCCACAGCAGAGCCAGGGAGAGGTGAGCCAAGGCTGGGACAGAGGGGATGTGAAAGGAGGGAAGCGGTGCAGACTTCCTTCTGGGGCAGTGAGAGTAGTGGCTGCTGCAATCCCAGCATTCTGGGAGGCTGAGGCAGGAAGATTATAAATTTAAGTTCAGTGTGGGCTACTTGACAACTCAACAAGACCCTGTCTCAAAATAAAAAGGGCTAGCGATGTAGCTCTGTGTGAAGGCCCTGGGTTCAACCTCAGGTTCCATAAAAAAAACAAAACAAAATAACAAACCAGAAACAAAGCCCCCCTCCCCCACTACAGGGCACAGGTTCCATCATTCCATTTCCTTGCAAGGTGGTGGCGGCCCTGGAAGGTAAGGCCGTCTTTCCGCATGCCTGGAAGCATAGTCACCTACTAAAAACAGGCTGATAAAGAATCTCACACCCCAGATAAGTCTTATCTCCACTTGTGGTCACACCCTTCCCAGGTACTTGCTACCTGTCACTTGGTCACATGTAACACTCAGCCTGCAGTGCAGGTCATCTGGGGTCATGTGTGATTGGCAGCCACAGGACATCTAGTCTAAATTCCTGTCCTTTCATTGTGGGGACTTCAAGACTCACAGAGGCTAGGGCACCAGGGTCTTCCACTGTGTACAAAACAGTCTGGGAAGGGTCTCCTTCTTGTAGCCCCATCCACTATATCTGAGGTCCCAACTGGATATGGTATGAGACAGCTGGTCCTGGACAGTCTAGATGACATGAACAGGGAGCCAGGAGTCAGCTGAGGGCAGAGTGACTTTTGAGCCAGGTGGTGCCCACACCTGTAGATCATCCTGGGTCAGGAACATGGACATCTTTGGATCACCTCTTGCTTGCCAGTGGCTGATGGAAGCAGACTTCTAAGGGGGGCTGTACTTTATGGTGGCACGTATTGCTCCAGGGGTCCTGATGGTACCTGAATGACAGCCTGGCTGCCATCAGCTGCCGGAGAAGACCAGTGTTGCCGACAATCGGCATATTTTACTGGTTCTGGGTTAAAAATAACCCCGTGAATGACATGTCTTTCAGAGGTGAATCCTGTGGTCCCTGATGGAGGGCAAGGACACGTTCTCCTCCCTTTGCTTCTTACCAGCTTGAAATGGCTGTGTCTGGCAATGATAGAGCAGCTGATAGGCCACGTGGCTCCTCAGGAAGACAGAGGCGGTGAAGAGTTATTCATGGCCCACTGGTGTGGGCATAGGAGGCAGTTGTTTCACACTGGTTCAGTCACCCGGAGCTTCTGTCCTTATAACTCACGGGAATGGGTGACAGTCTCCCCTGTCCCTAGGGGGCCTCACTTGTCCTTGATGGCCTCCTTTATCCTGGAGTGGGTGTGGGGTTGGCTGGCAGGCAAGGACACTGTAAGATGAAGGCAGTGTTTCCATGACCTGATGTAGAATCCCGTCTTCCAGAGCTTTCCAGGGTAGCTGCTTTGACACTGGTGTGTTTGGTTTTTGTCCAGATCCTGGCTGGAGTCAAGTGAGGCAAATCTGTGACTGTGTTCAGAGGTAGCTCCTGCAATTTCTTTGGGGCAGTCCAGAGGGGCCAGAGCAGGTGAGGCTGTTAGGAGGGCCTTGAGTGTAGCGGCTACTTGACTCAGAAGCTGCTTTACTGCATCCAAAGGCCTTATTGCACATAGCATCAGGAAGAATTGAAGGGGATGCTGGGATTCTGAAGCTGTGGGCCTTGTCCCCACCTGCCACAAGGACTGGGCACTGCATGTCTCAGCAGACTCTGGCTGAGGCATCATGGGCTCTGGGCCTCACTCAGTACCCTCACCTGTGGCTGGGAAGGTCGTACTTGTCACTCTGTGCAGGTTATCTGCCCTCTGTGTCCCAGAGGGCAGATCTGGTCTGGATCCTTGCTGGGCTGGGTGTCCATGCAACCCCCAGCCACCTTGCATTTCTGCCTTGACCCATGGGGACAGTTCGTTCATGCGCTGGCACTGGCATTATCTGCAAATTGCCTGTTTTTCATCTCTGGCAGGTCTGAATCTGATCATGAAAGGGAGTTTTCTTTCTTCTTTTTTAATTAGTACTTGGTAACACCGCCAAGCTGTGAGTTTATGGCTTTGTAGATCTTGTGTTTTTGACACTAATTACTCACAAAGGCTTCTTAAGCTGCATCTCAACTCTGCAACTACGCTGCCGGTAATTAAGCAGGAACGGAAGCTGGAGAGGACTCCATGTTTCACGCATGGCCCTTCCTGCCTGGCTCCCAGCTTCTGATGGGCTGGAGCCACAGGAGACCCAGCCACCGCACCAAGGCTCCAGCCTCCAGGGTTCAGCGCTGAGCCACTACATCTTGCCCAGTCCTCAGCTCAGGTCTCCATGGCATACTGTAGATGGGAAGGGTTGTCAGAAGTTTACGTAGGAGTCCCACAGATGCGGTGCCCACTGTTGGCTATTCCAGGGCTGCTTCACTGCCTCCTGAGACATTCTGGAGTTACATCTTTGGCTCAGGTTAGATGCATCCATCCTCTTTAGGCAGTGTCCTACATACGCTTCCTCCCGGCCACTGTCTGGTGTTCATGGAGCATCTGTAACTGGCCTCTCCACTGCTCACTGGGCTCTCTGCAAGTGCAGGCAGCACTCAGGACCCCACTGGGCTTTGAGAGCAGAGCCTCTGTGCTATATGGTCCTGTGTGCGGCCCTGTCTGTTTCCTCTCTATGGCTTGGCACAGACTGACTCTGGCTTTCCACCTTAGATAGGGGACGATTTTGAGTAAAGCACAAGTCATAGCCTCTGGCAGTCTGCACAGTATGGATTAAAGAAAAAAAAAAAAAAACAAAAAAAACCAAATCAGATAACCCCCAAAATCCAGATCCTGGGCTGTCCAAGCATGTGAACCCCTCAGGGAATCTTCTGAGGTGTAAAACTAGAGAAAGATATGGTCACTTTCTATCACAACTACATGAATCTTTAATGGCACAATTTTGAGATCTTTGCTATGGACGCATGGATACTTTCAGCTGCACTCCCCCTAAAGCCACTGGCTCTGCTCTGGGCCTGCAGGGTGACACTTTTTGGTCTCTGTCTTTGTGGGCCTTAGAGGTTCTCTGGTGACACATTAACTAAATAGAGTAGCCTCTTCCTGTTCCAGCTAGAAGACCTAAGCAAAGCCAGCTCAAGTGACTGCACAGTGCTGCTGTGCCACAGAAGCTGAGGATGGCCGGAAGCTGGAGGCTGGGGAAGGGAAACAGGTGGATGCAACACTGCAGCCGCTGGCACCTCACCGAGCCCCGAGAGCCTGTGAGGGGGCAGACACTATCAGCTGGTCACCTCTGACTGCTGGGGCTCCCTTCAATACAATTGGTTAGTCACCATTTAATGTTCTTTATTGCAGTCTATTTTGAGGTGCAATTAAAACATCTTATTGCCAAATTTACATGGTTCCTACTGGGAGATTTTTTTTCTTCTTCCTAATATGAAGGAGTCAAGAACAAAGATTGGGGAGGAGACCTGGCCCAAGCCTCATATCTGAAATGGCAAGCTTTGTCTCAGCCCTGTCCTCCTGGAGAGAGCTGAGGAGAACCGGACCCAGCATGCGAGCAGCCTCATCGTGTCCCACCTGAGTGAGGGTGCAGCCACATGTCACTGAGGTGTGCACCGACTCCTGCTGACCTCATTGTGGCTAAAGACCCTGTCAGCTGTCAGCTTCCCAATTTCTGCCAGTCTCAGTCATTATTGTACAGCCAGAGGCAAAAGTGACATGTGGGAAGTGTGGCTGAGCCCATGCAGGACTGAGTCCATCCTGGAGGAGTGGACGGCAGGGATGCTACTGAATGTATGTGCACATCAGCACAATTTCACTACAATTAAAGGCAATTTCCAAAAAGCCAGCAATTTTGCATCATCTTGGAGGTTCAGAGCCTCTTAAAGGGCTGACCCCACACCATTCACATCTGGTGTGAACTGTATAGATCACAGAAGGCAGGATGCAGGAGGCTGTGACAGGCAAGCATATGTCCTGTCTTTCCCTCCGGGCCCTGTGGGAAGAGGCCTATCATTGATGCAGTGTGGTCGCCTGTGACCTCAAGCTCCAGTAGGTGCTTCTGCAGGGCAGGACAAGGCCCAGATGCCAGGTGGTTAGGACAGGTCTCAAATGGCTGGCCTCCAGGGAGGAGCCCTGGCAGGTGTCCATAGTAGACCCTGAGGTAGACCTAGCCAGATCCTGCCTCACCTACTAAGCATCCGAAGCATCCTGAGGAGGGCAAGGTCAGGTTCTTGCAAGGCTGTCATGTGGTGACCCCTGGCTCCACTCAGCATCTTGGTGCTTCTACAGGGAAGCTGGGAGCATAGGCCTGAGTTCTGATGGGTGGCTGAATCCTTGCCATGTGCTGTGAGGATGTCACCTCACCTCTATGCTCGTTTTCTCTGCTCACGGGAGGAGAACCTGCGCAGGAGACTCCTGCAGGACTACAGCAATAGGGGCCGGGAAGATGGCTCAGTGGAATAAGAGCTTCCCTGGTAAGCGCAAGGACCTGAGTTCAATCCCCGGTTCCACAAAAAAAAAAAAAAAAAAAAAGGACTACAGCAATGACATGTGGCCAGGCAGCCAGAGGTAGGAAGCTGCCATTATTGTGCTGGCAGTGTGTGCTGCTGGATATCAGAGGGTAGGGATGTGCAGGCCTCAGTGATTCATGCCAGGGCCATGCCAGGCCCAGGACCTGCAGCAGCCAAATTGGTTTGAGGCCTGTGGGTTGCATGAGCCCCACTGTACACTAGCCTCTTGATTGAGAGCAAGCAGGGAAGGGGCCTCCTCTGTGTACATAGGAGCCCTCATAGCCAAGGTACTAACCATTTTGCAAGGTCCAGCAGGCCAGCTTGGGGTATGAGGTCTTTCAGCCCCTGCACAGCTGCTTTGATGCTGAGGCAGAGCCTCATACTCCCAAGCCAGCTAGGATCACATGTGGATGGTGCACAGAATGCTAATGCAGGACAGGCTGTGGCTCTGACCTTGGCCGGTTACTCGGCCCTCACTGGCTCAGAAGCAGATAATTGAAGGAGCTTGTAGCTTGGAGATGGATGAACTCCAGTGCCCCTGGCTCTGTCTTCACATTCTTGGACATCAAGAAACAGGAAATAGTATTCAAAGTGGTTGGGATAGATATATAGTTGCATTCTCTTAATGAATAGAATGATTTTTTCTAATGGTGTTTGTAAGTAGGATCACAAGTCTGCATCTTGTACAGCAATTAACCACTAAGAAGAATATATGCAGTGTATTATTTGTTGAAACTGTACTTTCGATTTGATTTGAAACTGTCTCATTGCTATATGTTTATCAATAAAACTTTGAAAAAAAAAAAAAAGAAACAGGAAATGATCCTGAGGAGGTTGTACATCCTCCCTGCTCAAGAAACCAGCCTGCCAGCCACTGAACCTGGTTCCCAGCAATGGCAAGAGCACTCCAGGATGGGGCCCACCACCAAGGGATGTGCATATACTCAGGGCCATTGTGGAAGTGGTGTCCATGGGTGGCCTGGACTGTGGCTGAAATCCTGAAGTATCTGGGATGCCCTATCCTCTTCAGACAAGAGGGAGCCTGCACTTGGGGGTCTCCCCATGGCCAGGCTGTTCTCCTACTCTACAGGGCTCACACCTCACTCCAAAGGCTGCAGTCCTGGACACTGCTAGTAACATCCTGGGATCCTCACAGCCACCCTTCCCTCAGCTCTACAGGGACATACAACATGCCAGCTGGGGCAGAGGCTTCTCTAAGGAAGGCACCTGCCCTTCAGCTCCAGTGTGGGCTCCAGATCATAAAACTCTACCATGAGGAGCAACTTGGGACCATGAAGCTATCTCTATCATGAGGAGCAACTTGGGACCATGAAGCTCTGGAGGGGGTCATCAGAACAAGATGCTGTCCTTCATCATGGGGCCAGGACTGCAAGCTGGGACCCCAGCTCAGGTACCTGCAGGTCGAGAAGGGGCTGCTCCACTGCACCCCAGAGCAGCCCAAGAGGGAAGTGCTCCATTCTCTGCAAAAGAACTTGACTGATGCAATTTGTGTGCACAAGATGTGTGAAGTGCATTTTCCATTTCATCAGCAGCCTCGGTCTGCATGGAGTTGCTATTTGCTTTCTTCAGACACATTTCATGGGGCTCAGATAATATGGGATTTTCTTCATTTTGCAGTGGGAGAGGAGAGTTCCTGTCCTGCTGATAATAATGCATTTTCATTGACCACATTCACTTAAAAAAGAAATTTCAAAACATATTTTGCAGTTGATTTGCTTCTTGGCCCCAAGAATAGAATACTTATCATTTCCTCACATCCGGCAGGTATCTTCCTGTGATTTAATTTCAGAAATGATTTTTTTTAACGGACTCCTACATTCCTATATGTCCTAAGAAAGGGAAATTGGTCCTCTGATTCAGGGTGTTTGAAGACTATATATCTTTTTCAACTTAAGCATGTTGTTTTCTATTTACTAAGCACTTGTATTCTTTCCAGACACATCAAAGTGTGAGGGAGCAGCAGGGCTCTGACTCACTTGGTAGCAGATGAGCTCAGGATGATCCAGCCCTCATGGGCTCAGAGGCTGCAGAGACCCCAACACCATCTATTCCCATGTCTCAGTTCTCACAAAGCAGCAGCTGCTGGCAAAGCTCCCTGGGAGGCTCCTTGGGACACCCCAAATCCTGAGCTGCCCTCAGCATCCTAAAGCAGCTACACTGACCCTTCTCCCCAAAGCACTGGATGGCATACAGCACTGAAGGTGCTTCCAGGTCTGGGCCCTGGACTCTTGGAACCTCCCAGGAAAGGCAAGGGGCAGTAAGGTCTAGGTGCATTGCTTCTGTCTCTCTGGTGCCCACAAGACAACCTAAGCCCAACCGATGCTGCTCATGGGTACAAGCTTGCACCCCTACACCCAGAACTAGCATCCTATGCTCCTGGGCTCCAGGCCTGCCCCTGGGGTGAAGGGCAGTATCTGTCCGGGTGTGTTGTTCATACCTGGCTGGGAATGCAGGACCGAGACTGGCTGTGTCTTCCTTTGTCTCTTGCTGCTGCACTAATCTATGTCACCAGGGTCACATATTCCATTGACATGAGCTGCTCAATGGGGGCAGCTCCTCATAGAGAGGGGTTAGGAGTCTATCTGGGGGACAATGGGTCCTAATGATAGACTGTTTAGGGACCAGAGAGAGAATATCAGGCCAGACTTGCCACTCAAATTAAATATCACTCCCATGACAAGGCTGGCAGATTGACTCTATCCTGTGTCTCCTCCCTAGACATCACTCATGCCTACTGTAGCCAAACAGGAGTTGGGTCAGAACCATCAGGATCACTGCAGGCCTCAGACAGGTCACCACTACTTTGGTTATGGAGGTGCCAACGGTATGTGGTCAGCAGACATGCAGAGGACAGAGGTGTGACAGTCTGCATACAGGGCAGATGCAAATAGCCCAGGGCTCTCCATGTGTTTTGTTTGGCCTGAGGTGTTTTTCAAAGATTTGAACTATTGCTCTAAAATCCAGAAATTAACATAGAAATGAGGGGTTTCTGGCTGCTTTGAGTACTAGAAACACCAGTGCCAAAACCCATGCCTGTGCAGGACCCCAGTGCTCCACGTTGTGCTGGGCCAAAGGGATAGCCACATGCTATGCTGAGTGTTGCTCCTGCCATGGAGGAGAAGGCTGTCCTTTGCCTGAGGCTGGTGGGCAGGGAGGAGGCATGGGAGCTGTTTAAGGCTTTGTTTCCCAGGCTCAGGGAAGGAGGAAGATGCTACTCACTTCTGGGTCTCCAGCAGCAGGGAGCCAGGTGTCCCACAGGCCCTTTGCAGGGCCAAACATGCAGGAGAACCAGGCCCAAGATGCTGACCTGGGCTGTGCCTTAGCAGGATGACTGGCTACACACAATTACTGTAATATAAAAATAATATTCTTCACAAACAATTTGTTGCTTCAGAAAAACACAAAGATGAAGGTGGCTGTTCTCCAGTACACTCACTCAGAATTACCAATGTAGGGACAGCAGTCACAGTTCTTATTTCCCCAAGCCTGTGTGAGTGTGCACATGCATGTGCAAGTATGTACACACAGGACACATCTTTGTGACCTTACTACTACTTGGATGTCCTGCTGCACACTACACAAGCTCATGATGTCACAGCCCATACAATCTTAAGGACCACTGTGCGCTCGGTTTGTCAGTGACCAAAACTGTGACACAGTGTGTGACTGGATGCATATGAGGCATGAGGGAGCCAATTCTGCACGCCGTTGAGTCTGGCTTTCCTTCTTTTAGTAGCACTTAGGAGGTGCTGTTCTGTGTAAAATTACTCATAAATGTCCTTTTTATTAGCAGCAAGATTGTCTAGTTGAAGATATGCCAGTTGATGCGTCACCCTCAGTGTGGATGGCCTAAGCTCTCCACTTCTTTGCTTCTACATGGACAAGTTCTGTATAAGAACTCAGAGATCCCTGTGTGAAGCACGTGGGAGGAAGGTGGCTATCCAGGCTGTGCAGGGCATATGACGCTTGGGCACAGGCTTTTGAAGACAGGGCCAGTGAAGTCTGTGCATTGTCTGGAACCTGGGTACTTTGGGCAGGACTCCAAGATGATACCCCTCATGGGCTGAAGTGGAGCTCCAGCCTGCACATGTGAGCAGGAGAGAACGTAACCTGGAGCTTGGATGCAGTGACCTAAGCACGGAATATGGCAGTAGGTCCGTGCCACTCTGCTACTTCAGGTTCCCTACCCATGCTGCCAGCACTCAGCCTTGGGGCACAGAAGTGGCTGCAACAGAGCCTACGTAATAAAACAAGAACCCGTGCAGCAGTTGCTGCCTTCAGATAGGCAGCCACCTGTTCTCCAAGGAGGAAGCAGCCCCATTTGATTAGGAAAATATTTCTAGTGGAGCATGTGACTTTTGGGGGAAATACAATTTCCAGAACAACTCTCTCAGGCATCTTCTCTCTTGACTCTTGCCTGCCTAAACTTGAGGCTGTGTGAACATGCAGAGGTTGGGACAGTGCCTCCCTTCTGGGCAGCCCCTTTCCTAGGGGGACCCCAAAGTCCTGTAGGGCTCCAGTGGATAAGGGGGTGTGGGACAAGAACATGGCCTGGCTGAGGGCTGGCTGACCTTGCACAGAGTAGGTGCAGAAGCACGAGGCGTGGTGCCAAGTGCCAGCCACCACACTGGGGGAAAGTGGGGCCTGGGTATTAGGTTCTCTTGTATAAACCTCCAACATGATATGACAGGCTGGTGGTCAAGTGAGGCACACAATAAATGCCCAACAGATACCAGCTACTCCCACTGCTGCCAAAGATGGCAGCCAGCACCAGAGGACACACCTGTTTCAAGCGCTGTAGGATAATTAGAGCTCACCTGAGGATATTGGAGAGACAGACAGTTTCCTGCAAGTCACTAAGGACCAAGCCAGAACCTGGGGGCAGAGAGCATTCAGGAGTCCAACCACAGGAGCAGCAATGGGCATCACTGGCCCATTCTGCCCCTGGACATCTTGGAAAGAACAGCCTACTCTGAAGTCTATACAGCTTCCTGGCTGCAGGACATGAGGACAAGAAGGCATGTCTAGAGGGCTGCACACATCCAGGGCAGAGCCAGCTGACAAGGTCAGAGGTCACCTGTAGTGGCTGGGGGTCTTGGACAGTATCTGAGGGAGGGTGGGTGACACCAGGTTTGTGCTTTGGGAAACCTGTCAGCAAGGCTGAGTGTGAACTTGGAGGAGGTCCCAGGGCTGGACTCTGGTATCTTTTTTTTTTTTTCTCAGTACTGGGGATTGAACTCATGACCCTGCACTTGCCAAGCAGGTCCTTATTCTACTAAGCTATCTTCCCAGCCCCTGGACTCTGGTATCTGTTTGTTGGTTCTTGTGGTGTGCTGGCTGCAGTCGGGCCCAGGTGGATGTGAACGGACATGAAGGTACACGAGAATGCTGTCTAGATCCCGGTGAGCAGGGCACAAAGGCCAGGGCACTACTCCATCATCTTTGTTGAATGTGAGCACCCAGCTGGGGCCTGGACTCTGCCTCTATCCAGGCAAAGAGAGCCATTGGAAAATGGGCCTCAGGGCAGCAACGAACACTCAAGTGCCTGCCTCCCTGGGTCTGGCACCAGGAGCCCCTGCTGAGGCCCTCCAAGGCTGAGATCTGTTGATTCTCTGGTCTTGGGTGGAGAGACAAACAGGGCAGGGCTCCCCGTCCTGGCTCAGAGCCAACATCTGAGAGAGGTCTGGGTGACATTATGTGATTTAAAAGTTAATTAAAATGAGTGGTATAAAGTATAACAGCCCCAGGTGTTTATTTTCAAAGAGCATTTGGAAGGAAAAGGGGGGAAAAAATCTAATAAAAAGCCTGTGAGGTGTTGCATTAGGAAGTAATCGCGCCACTAAATCACCTGTGTCTGTAGCAAACACCTAAGGGCTCTGCTTACTATCCTGCCCTGTACCTGCTGGGTACAAGAGACCTGAGGGGCTTCAGCTGCCCTCAGAGAGGCCTCAGGTGTAGCCACCAAGTGAGAGAGGACAGCAGGCCGAGGAATCTGGAGGCTGAGACCATGGGAGTGCCCAGGAACTCTCAGCTCTCTTGCACAGCTGCTAGTCACTTCTTGCCTTCATTCTGCTCACAGGACATTCGCTCTGTGCACTGACCATGCTCCAGAGGGTGGTATGAGACAGTGAGGTCAGGGCATGCCAAGGAAGGAAGCTGGGACTCCAAGCTTCTGTGGGGCAGGGAGGCAGTGGGCAGCGGAGTACAGCCTCGGCCTGGTCTCTTCTAAGTGGTGGAGATGGCCTGAGTAGGCTCCATGTACACATGTAGTGCTGCTACCTGCCTCTGAGATCCCACAGCAGCTGAAGGGGCTCCTGGAGGATGGGAGCCTGGTGGGCAGCACACAGGATGGCATCATTCCCACCCAGCAAACCTGTGCTCCTTGGAGACAACACAGAGGAGGAGAAAAAGTGCAGTTGGGACATTTTCACACCCAAGGCCTCCATGCACACTTCTGTGGCCTGACCTGGCCCTCACTCCACAGTGTGCCCCGCCAGAGCAGACAAGGCTGCCCTCCAGTCCCACATAGTGGCACCCTTATGGCCTAGCTCCCTGGGGCTCCGAGGGGGCCAGAGATCCCACAGCAGCCTCCAAGAGGCCTAAGAGCAAGTGGTGAGAGTCCCTGGAAGCTTCCACCAGTAAATGGGCCTGTAAGACTGAGCACCCAAGGACCAGAACTGCCTGATTGGTCTTGCTCAGTCCTGTTATTAGAGCCTCCAGAAAGCTCTGCCAGGAGTTGGCCAAAAAGTCCATCTTTTGGCAATTTATCAGGGTAATAAATGACTTTTCCTGCTGTCAGTGGTGCTGCCCCCCAAGTCTCACATGGTGTGCAGAGTGCCTCACGATTAATACTGCTCACAGTGAAGTGTAATTGCCAGCTCCATCACAGTGCCGGGCACATTTATCCACTCAATCCACTTGCCCGTGGAGGCCACATCCGTCAGGAGTGTGCTGCCCCCAGGGCCGCAGCCCACTCTCTGTGGTCCCAGCTACAGCTGAGCGTACTGCCAGCCACGGCAGGTACTGAGCCACAGGCTGTGAAGGCTGTGGCTGCCCAGGTGGCTGGATCCCTACCCTACTGTGGTATCTGTCATGTTGGGGACCTGTCTCAGTGTCTTCAGCTGCTGCAAGATGGCCCTTATTTCTCAAAGTTTTGGGGTTGCAAGTCAGAGGCCACAGCAGCAGTAGGTCGGAGTGCTTCCTGCTCACTTCAAGGGGCGCAAAGGTGAGGTAGCTCTCTCTACGGGTCTGATCTTGTTCCTATAGGGACCATACCATGGCCTTGCTTGTCACCTCTTAAAGGCTTTCCTTGCAGAACCTTCATACTGCAGCAGGTTCAACATGAGAATTAGGGGACATAAACTCTAGTCTACAGCATTGCCATCACTGGCTCCCAAACCCTATGTCTTTCTTATATGCTAAACACATTCATCTTTTTTTTTTTTTTTTTTTTTTTATGGAGACAGGGTCTCGCTATGCAGTTCAGGCTGGCCTTATACTCACTTTGTAGCCCAGGCTGGTCTCAAACTCCATAATGATCCTCCTGCCTTAGCCTCCTGAATAATGGGAATTACAGGCATATGCTAGCATGTCTAGCCAAAACACATTAATCTTGACAGCCCCAGTCTTGACTCCTTCTAGTACCAAGCTATAGACAACAGACTCAAGTCCCATTTAGATATCGTCTAAACCTGAGACAGAGATTTATGGTAGACAGGGCAAGTCCCCCAGTCCCCAGCCCAGTCTAAAATGGACAGGCTACACATATGCTCCCCAAACTCCACAGGAAGACATGTGCATGACAGATACTCCCACTCTAAGAGAGAGAAATGGAAAAGAGAAGGACATGACAGCCTAAGCAAGCTTGAGACCAACAAGGCTAGCACCCCTTGACTTCACAGCCTGAGCTCTGCACCTCAATGCACCGGTGAGGGAACTCCATCTCCACAGCCCTCTGGGGACCCTGCCCCTGGGCTCCTTGCTGAGGCCACTGGGCCATTTGAAAGTCTCCTCATGAACATGAAGACACAGCCCTGACCATTTGTGCACCTGCTTAGGGTCACTACCCTCATGTTGAAGATCAATTAGCTCTATGCCCCCCTCCCAATCAAACTCTGCAAGTCCAGCTCCCCCAGTACTTCCAGTACATTCCCCTTCCATCACTGGTGTCCATTCACAGCAAAAACTGGCTCAGGATTTCCCCAGATTTCAAGTGGCCTCACATTAGGCCTCAATCCTAGAAAGGCCCTGTCCTGAGGAAGGGAAGTGTTTTCCTACAAGCCCACCCCATGAGCAGTTTGCCCTGCCGGATAAGGAAGGGGGAGGGACCCTGCACAGCACCCAACCATCTGCCTGCTAATTTGTTAATTATTGAGCAGATAATTCATCATCTTGGCCCGCTTGCTGTCTGCTTATTACCTACAGTCTGCATCGACTGAGCACCATGTGAACAGAGATAAGTGTCATTAATAAAGAAACGTTCAGGAGGAGGCTCCCATTGGCTCCTGCCCAAGTCTCTGAAGCTCCCTCAGCAGCCACTGAACTGAGGCCTCCACTGAACAGGCCTTGTTCTGGACTAGCCCTAATCAGCCTGCAGTGGCTCCAAATGCTTACATCCCTTTAGGCTTGTGTCAGGTGCTCCTGAGTGTTCCAGGGCTCAGGCTGCAGTGGCTGGAAGACTCAACCCCCCACCCCACCCTGTTCACTTCAGTGGAAAGTGGGCAGGAGTATAGGACACTGCTTCCCTCTCTGGGGTGTTCCTATGCCCAGCACATTCTGGCCTTTGGTCCAAGCAAGGAATGCGCCCACAGCAGCTCATTTTCCATTTCCTTCTGGTTACCCACAAGTGCCCTAGCTGTGACCTCCAGAGAGCACTCTGGATGCCCTCCTGAGCAGTGTGGAGGGATGGAGTGAATGGGCAGGAGCCAGGTCTGCTGGGGTTGGATTTCCATATTAGCATCTTGGGCTCCCTCTGGCTAGTGATGTCCAGCTGTGTAAGTGACAGCTGTGGGAAGAACTGCACCCCCCCCCCCCCATTAACAGCCTGGCTGGGAAGGCTGCTGCAGTCCTGGCCCACTTCCTTGGCCTATCCCATCCACAGCCATGACAGGAGACAGTGTCTGTCCAGACAAGGTAAAGTTCAAACGCCCAAGCTGCTTGTCTAAGCAGCCCAGACTCTTGGGGTACCCCTTTCACAGGGCAGCTTGCATGGTGGGCAGCACACTGCTGTGGCCTTGTCCTTTCCTACAGAGGAGAGAGAGGAGGGTGAATGGGCCATGCAGGTAGGTGGCGCCAGGGCAGCACGTGCCCTCTGCTGTCTGGCTCTCATGTCCCACCAGCCCTTGTCTCTTGGGTCAGAAAGGCAAAAGGAAGAGGGCTACAGGTGTAGGGGACAAGAAGGTACTTGGGACAAGCTTTGAGTCCTACCACACAGCCCTGCTGGCTAGTGTCCAGCCCCTGCTGTCCTCAGGGACATAGGACCAGTGTCCTGTCACTGGGCCTGGCCCATGCTGGAGCTGGCTGTCCCCCAGAGCCCACTCTTTCTTGCATAAATTAATAATGACAGAGTAAACAACATGGTTTTGAAAAATGCATGTTTCCGTGTGATTGCTTTTTTTAATTGGTTGGTTTAACATTTGAAATTTGATTTAATTTCAACTTGCTTTTCCTCAGCACGCGGTCAGGCTGTGAGTGGCAGAAATCATTACCAAGTGTCCTCTTTAATGGTGGGCAGGGGTCCCAAAGCACATGTGGGATTTTGCTGCCACCTGGGAGGGTCCTGGGATTTGTTCCTCCCAATGCCCCTACCCCAGTTCCAGGCTCCCAGAGGTGAAGGCAATAGCACCAGGGCCAGATGCACTGCCTCTCTTGCTCACACCAGACCTGGCCAGGGGCACAGACCTGGGGCAGGGCAAGAGGCCTGAGCACCTGGCATCCTCATTTCTGGAAGTTGCCTCCTGCCCCAGAGAGGGTACCAAGGTGAGTGTGAATTCCTTTTCACCTGGGACTGAGATGACAGAGGCTGAGAGGGGACTTGCCCCTGTGAATACTCCACGGGGGGAGGATCTCCCTGGCACTCAATCTCCTTGGCCTTGTAACTACTGTGAGGGAAGGCTAAGCTCCTGCAATAGCAGCACCAGGCCATACCTCTGTTTCCTCTCACATGTACCACAACCTTCCGGTCCCTGTGAGTGGTTCCAGGATGTGGACAGCAGGCCTCTCTAAGTCTGTGCTTCTGGCTCAGTCTTAGGACTTTCCTGGTGTCTGCACCTGCTTCCTTTCCTTTCTATGCACAGAGTACCAGCACATGCCTCCTCCCATGGGCCTAGTGGGGTCACTCTTGCATGGCCTCCAAGCAGCCAACCTCACAGAATACCAAGCCACCAAAGGAAAGACCACCAGCCCTCACCTTCCTCCTGTGTCCCTAAGTGGTGATGATGGAGATGCCCCCAAGGGACAGAGGTTAACAAGCTGCAGGATTCCCTTGGCAACAATCTAAGCTATGTTCAGCTTATGCTTCTCCTGAGTCTATCTCCTTTTGCATGGCCTCAGGGTAAGAGGGCAGGGTCTGCCAGAGCCACAGTCCAGGTGACTGCTCAAAGGACTTGTAGAGCCCCCACAGTGGGGGCTTCACCTCAGGCCAAGCATGCCCTGCCTCGGGGGCCTCGGGACTTCAGAGAAAGCAATGGAGCTCCCTCCAGGAACTGGGTATTCATGGGGTCTCTTTGGCCTAAAGCTCACAGACTTGACACTGTTTTTTGGGGATCCTGAGGCATCTGTTTTGAGGACTTTGTCAGCAGGGAGGCACAGGTCACTGGCAACAAAGCCCATCCTCTTCCAAATAACAGAGGAGCCAGACATGACCCTGTGGCCTGTTCAATTCTTTTCTGTGTCTACTGGACTCTACACTGCTCCCTCTGGGCTGAGAGGAGTCCACTTGAACCACCCCTAGCCAAGAGTGCCTGCTGGAGGGCTCACCACCCTCCAGGGCCAAGAGGGCTCTGTTCACAAACTCATGGGCATAGACTACCCTTCCCTGAGCCGCAGTTCTCCTGAGGAAAATGAAGAAAAACATGTTCACGTAACACTATGTGCTGATAGACCTGCCCAAAGGACTACAATCCCCTCATATGAAGGAGCAAATTATAGCAAGCAAGTCACAGCTCCCAGGGACACCATGCAGCATCAAAGAGAAAAAGGCGATGTGTGTGGCTACAGAGTGTATCATTCTGGGAAGGGATCAAATACAGAGCACTGATGGGGGCAGGCCTTTATGTTTAATACACATTCACATGTGTGAACACATGTGTATGTATGATGTACACATGCTTCCAGCACCACAGAGGATTTCAGGAGAAGTGTTTAGGAAATACCTAACAGTGGTTGTCTGTGGCGCCTGGTGATTTTTTTTCTGGGGATCTTCAAAGTGTGCAATTTTGCATTTTTAAAATATGTGCAAACATACGCTGCTCCAAAAAGCTAATTAAAACAAAACATTCAAGTACTCTTAAACAAGAGTGGTCACTGAGCTCTGACTGCATGGACAGCCAATGGCCTGGTGGCAATGTTCCTGAGGTGCTTCATCTCCCTGCAACAGCCAACCCACACCTCGCCACCAATGCTGGCGTTTCCCTGTGTACACAGGGATGCCTCCTCCCCACCTGAGCACTGAGGGCCCAGAGGCTGGACCACTTTGATGCAGAGGCCACTGCAGAGTCACACAACACACCCTTCTCTCGGCTCTCCTACTCTGACTAGATGGCTAGCTTCCCATGTCTACCTGGAATTTCAGAGGCGGGGGAGCCTCACACCCTCATAAGATCGGATGAAGGAGGAAGGGGCAGCGGGAACAATGGACCCTCCAAGGCAACAGGGAGGAGTCCCCTCCAGGGAGCAGCCTGGCAGGTACACACATGCTGCAAACTGTGGCCAGGACCAACACAGGCAATCTGACTTTCTATACCATGTCCCTAGGCATGGCTGAGGTGCTCAGGCTGGATGGGGCACATCTTCATGGAGGGGCATTCATGCTTAGTACTGATGGCTGAGCAGTCACAGGGAGCTAAAAGACAGCACTGCAGGCAGTGGCTGGGTGAGCCCCAAAGCCCAAGGAGCAGAGGCTGTAGGCAGCGAGTACCCAGCTTGAACTCCACTCCCACTAGCCTCCAGGTTCTGCCACCCTTGCCTTCAGGAAGCTCCCAGAGCTCTCTGAACATTCTTCCCAGCTCTTTACGGCTAGTCTTCATCCTTCAGGCTCTGTTTCCATGCCTGGGTGCTACCATCTAGCTGTGCTACCACACAGCTGTCTTTGTGCCATGGATTGCTCGGGTCCCAACAGCACCTCTGGGGGGCACTACACATGGGAATGTGATTCAAGACAACCCCCTCAATTTGGCACAAACATGCAGGGTAGGGGCACTGTGCCTTGTCATAGGCTGGTAGAAGCAGTGGTTGTGCAGACTCACACGTCGAGCTCCACATCTAGATGCCTAGGGGATGATCAACCTTGCAAGAGCTGGTGGATGACCCTACACTCTCTGGGGTCTTTGCTGCCCTCACACAGAGAAGAGAATGAGTTGAAGTGGGGGAGCTGGGCAGGAGGAGCAGGGCCTACTGTCCCTTCCAGAGAGCAGAGTCAGAGCTTAGAGAACGAGGGCAGTACAACAATTTGGGATGAGGCAGCATGCACACACAGAGCAGGCTTAGGGGACAGTAGGAGATGAGGGCTGCCTGGCCACCCTAGCTAAGGGCCAAGCAATCAAGGGTACAGCAATGCAGCACATGCTATATGGCATCTGAGGTGCTATCTCTCTGAGGTTGGGTCTCCTTAGCTATAAAATGGGACAATGGTCACTACTATGATGATTCAGCAAAGACCAGGCAAGCTGCTCAGGAGACGGTCCTTGGTTGTGCCATGCAGTATCTGGGATGAAGCCATGACCTGTAGGAAAGAGTGAGGCTGCTAATGGCAGCTAAGTCTCTGGCAGAGGGTTACTATGGAAGCCCTGAGCCTAATGCTTTGTGTCACCTGGAAACCTCTTCCTGGGTGTTTTTCTCAGCTCCTGGTCTGAAAGAGGGACACTGCACACACCAGATTAAATGACACCTTACTTTTGTTTTACTACTAACTGTAATGCAAAAAGCTGATGATATTCCTGATCTGTATATGGTGGTCAGGTAGCTCTCATGGCCCCACACAAGGAGCTGGACATCCCTAGTGGTCAGCAACAACCTTGCAGAAAGAGAAGCGGGACCACAGCAAGGGGCATTGGAAGGCATATCTCAAATAATGTAAAATGGCTTATCCAGGCAAGGCTGGCCTGTCAGAGAGGAGTCAGGTGGGCTGGACACCTTGGGCAGCAGACAGAAGCCAGGAAACAGATGAGGCAGGAGTGAGATGGAGTGGGCAGGAGGGCTCAGGCATCAGGTGAGAATGTCTAGATGAGTCCAGTCAGGGAATGGTTGGCATCAATGCCTGTTCCTGCCCAGTGTGCAGGCTAGAGGTGCTGGTTCTGTATTTTGCCTGTTCAAATCAGAAGTACCATTGGAGCAGGAGGCAGAGCAGCCCTGGGCTCTGACTGGACCTGTTCTCCCTGCAGAGGCCCCAGGCAGTGCTCTGCTGCTGAACTTGAGCCTGCTCAGCCAGTGATGAGGCTGGGCAGTGCCTGTGTCTCCGCGCCCTGTATGATGGCTCTCAGGTGATCCCTTCCCTCTCCTACTGTGCTGGGAGCTGGCTTCAGCATGCTACAGATGTTTAGCAGGGTCTCTGAGCCCAACTATGCCAAATGAAGAGTCTCCTGTAAAGTAGCCACTTAAGAATGGCTGCCCTGTAGGAAAATAAGGTTCATATCCCCCTCACCCTGCCCTTGTGTCCTGTCCTGTTCTGGGGAGTCTGATGGGATCCTAGAGCAACAGCCTGCAGGATTTGCTCTGGACACTGGATTTGTAGCAAGGCCCAGTTTGTGGGCAGCTGCTTTGCCTCTTCCTTGCTGCTTGATTTCTCAACCCTTCCCAGTGTCAGAATCCCCATCTGTATGGTAAAATGAACCAGATCTGCCAGATTGTACTGCGGAGGAGCTAGCCAGCTAGTTATTACCAGTAACCTGCCCCAGGCTGCAGTTCACTTCAACCATCTTCAGTAAGGTAAACAAACTCCTTATCAAATGTAACTTTGTATCACCACTGTTAAATGAAATACCCCTTGCTTCCTGTAAGTAGACCAACTATGAAAATAATTCAACAGACATAAAACAACCCAATGGAACTCCCATTTATTGCCCTTAGGCTGATGCCAGAGCTACCTGAGGCCAGGCAGAGTAGAGTCCTGGGGTCACACAGGCCTAGGTGCTCTGTGGGTGCTGAGATAGTCCTGCATAGGCCCTGGTGACAGGAAAGCCACATGGGAGGAGGTGAGCCCTGGGCCAGTCTGACCAGAGGGCCTCATGAAGAGGTTGAGTAGGGCCCATAACAGAGGAGAGTTGCCAGTCAGGCCAGAGGAGGGAGGAAAAGGACTGAATATCTAGTTAGGAATCAGCCAAGGGTCCATTGAGAGCCCATTACGGGGCAGCTGCAGCTAAATGCTCACCCTAGCCACAGGCAGTGGTCATCAGCACTGGCAGACTGTGGCAGATCGCCTCCTGCCCAAGGCAAGCCTCCTCGAGAAGGGAGGGAGCTGGGGCTTTGGTCCTGAAGAGGGTGGCATATGGCCTACAGGCAGCCCCTGTGTCCAGAAAGTTTGAGGGCACCAGCTCAGGCACCACCCTGGCCCTGGTTACTAGACTGCACTTATACCATGCCATGTCTACTATAGCTGGCCTGGTTTATAGCAAAGAGCCTAAGGTACAGAGAAACATACTCTCCTTTGCCCTGAAGACAACTGGTTAGGAAACCCAGCACGCCTGGGGCCCCAGGAAACTGCGTTCCCACCACCTGCTTCACGCACCTGGGACTGTGGGCAGAAAGCCCAAGAAGAAGTTTTGAGAGAGAAGCCAACCTAATAGGATCAGATGTGCCCTCTGAGGAGACCCAGGGCAAGGGCCTTGGTCAAGAGGGATGAGGAGCAAGCCTCTTTTTAGAGGAGTAGGGGAGGTGCTTGTCCAGAACCAGCACTGCCCCAGTAGGGCAGGTCAGGGTCTATGTTGTGGGTGGGGTCTAGTGTGGGGATATCTTTCCAGAGCTCCAGGGAACCAGAAGATCAAAGGCCTGGCCATTCTCTTTGATTGGGCCAAGCTCAGAACAGGATGTGTCATTATACAAACTGTTCCTGGCTTCTGAACACCACCCCCATCTTGCAAGAGTCTTTCAGGGGTAAATCGAAACATCTCCAAGACACACCAGCAGCTGGCCAAGATTTTTAGAAGAATAAATGTTTCTTGGGCCCTCCAAAGGAGCTAGCTGGAGGACTCGCTGAGCATGCAGGATGGATGGTACCTCTGTCGTCTTGCTCCTATTCACTATGTCTGCTGTCTTGAGCACCCACTCATCAACCCTTTGCTGCTCAAATGCCTGGGGAGGGGCAGTACCTCAAGCTGCTTGAGGGACAGTCCCTACAAAAGCCTATCCTATTAGGTGTGGGGGATCCAGTGTGGCCCTACCAGGACTCCTGGAAGATGCAGGGTGTCTTCCTGTCCGTCGGATTAGAGCTGACCATGCAAGGCAGAGTCTGGGAGCCTTGGGACAGGTGCCCACCCCTCTCCTTCCATCTTGAAAGAAATTGCTTTCATATTATTTACAAGAGCAGTGCATCACAGAAGCTGGAGGGAAGATGAGTCTTTTACGACCGGGGAGGAATGGAAGCCCGAGGAGGGATATTCAATATTAATACCATCACCTCGGCGTGGAATCTGGTCTTCTTGGTAACCGGAGGCTGTTCACACAGCTCCCTCGAGGAATGCCTTCCACAAACTTGGATGTGAACTAATTAAGTTTGCACAGTTAATCAGGACTGGCTGCCTTGGAGACTCACCAGGCACAGACTCAGAGACAGGCTGTTGTGAGCGAGGAAGCGACTGCTCCCTTTATCTATTTCATGGCAGCCTCCACCTGCAGGCCAGTGTGCTTTCCACTCAGCCAGTCTCCCCCCACCCCCACCCCAAGCCTGTAGCAGAGCCCCTTCCTCCTGTACCCAGGGCCGGGTGCTCCATGCACTGGACAACAGCTTCCAGTTTAGCTGAACTAAATTTCAGGGGAACCTGGTCTAGCAGCCAGGGTCTGACACAAGATCTGCCTCTTAGTGGCATAGGAAGCTGAGCCTGGCCTGGGCCAGGAATCTGGCCCAGTAGAATAAGTGCTTCCCTGGCATGCACAAGGGCCTCAGTTCAATCCCTGATTAAAAAAAAAAAAAAAAAAAAAAAATTTCAAGCCAGGAAAGGAGAGGCAGGGTGACTGTCCTATCAGTACTGAGGGCCAGGACTGTGCTTGGGACTCTACCTGTGCTGTTCAACTGGATCTAACCTCATGACAGCCTACCTGTCACCCATACTCCTGACCACAGTGGGTCACTATGGAACCTGGTGGCCCAGAGCTGGGGGACCTGAGGCTGACCACAGTTTGAGAACCTGAGAGACTCAGCCAAGCCAGGGTGGGAGAGAAACTGCCCTGCAGGCCTGGAGGGAGTGCAATGTGATGGTTCCCTCTGGCTGGCTGGCACCACTAGGCAGTGGGCCAGGAACACAATGCAGCTGTCTCCCAGGAGCTGAGGATGGCAGGTGCGGAGTGCTGTGGCACAGTCCCTGATAGAAGAGAATGGTTTTCTGCACAGAACAACGAGCAAGGCCTGCGCTTGAGCCACTAGGGAATGGCCAGTAGCAGCATCTTTGCTCCTCGAGGCATCCAGGCAGTTTCAGAAACTGGACAGATACTGGAGCCCATACACCCTGTTCTTCAACAGAGAAAAAAGTAGAAGCACATCCTGTAAGGTTCTGATTGTGATTCTACCTGCTGCCAGGGCCCAATTCTCATTCTGGGCACTCAACTAGCTGAGGTTCCCAAAGGCAGGAACAGCAAGGCTGCAAAGCCATTGTTTTTCCTTCTCCAGCCTAAGTCTCCTTTGGCAAGATGGCTAACAAGGGGACATGAAGGGCAGCCCTCATCAGAGGGACTGGGTGGGGCCTCAGCTATCAGCTCCGGACATTAACTGGAGCTGAGCTTGTTTGAATGACTTGTTAAAAATAGATTACAATGCATTTAGGATCTTCTGCCTCGATAAGAATCATATCATTAAAACATTGTCCTCTCCTGCTTTTCTACCACCTCTGGTAATCAGGAGAGACATCAGGTTCTAAGAGACCCTGTGTCCCCTCCTTCCAAGGCCAGCACTTTTGCATGCTGCCCTGAGGATGACAAGAGGGAGGCTGTGAATTCCAGTCCTGATTCTTGAGTTTGACTACTGCTGTCCCTAGAACTAGACACCCTGTCCAGTTCCAGAGGTACAGGGTGGTGGGGGTTCCTACACATAAGCCCACCTGACCCCACAGTGGCTCCAAGAACACATGGTGGCACTGCTGGGATGCAAACTCCACCTTCAAGTCTCTTCCTCTGCAATTCCTGCTCTCTAGGGCAAGCACAAGCTCTCTTGGCCTCTGATGTTGTCCAGCCCCCACCATCAGCTGTGGCCATTGCTTCTGAGCCTCACACAGTTGGAGGCCTGACAGTGGATCTTAAGCAGGGCCTCCTGCCTGTACCAGATACAAACATCTGTCTGATGCAGCAGGGAGAACCAGATGGGAGAACCCAACCAGTCACCATTCCCCAAGGTGACCTGGTCCACACAGGGTGACAAGCACAGGAGCCTGTGCTTCCAAGCCTACTCCTATTTGAAGGGAGGATCTTACACCTGGGCACAGCAAGAAGCACTAGGGGTAGGTGAGACTCTGGGGAGCTGGGATACAATGGCCATCAAAAGGGTGAATCTGTAGGCATGGGGGATGGCACAGACCACAGTTCCACGCAGACCTGAGTGCCAGCTTGGAAGGAGCTGGAAAGTGATATAAGAAGAGCACTAGCTACACTACACTGTGCGGGGATACTGTTCTCCCCCACGGCTCCTGCCATCTGACCAAGTGTGCTCTGAGGTGCCCAGGCACTCTGCTTACCATCTACCAAGCCTCTGCAGTGCCTACTGCCAAGATGTAGTGGCCACCTGACAGTGCTCAGCCCAGGCTGGTCACTGCCCTTGCAGATTTTCGTGGCCCTTGAAACAGCACATGGATAAATATGCTGTGAGCCCAGCTGGGGAGCATGTTTCTGGGCTGCTGCCTATGGGCTGTGTCCTGAAGGCAGGGTCACTGCTCGGGAAAGTGGAGCCTCCTGTGCTCATCAGATTCCTCAACCCATGAATCCCTCCTGAGATTTAGGGACCCCTGTCAGAGGTGTGTCCTTGGCAGAGCAAGGCTTGGGCTCAGCCCAGTCTGCGCTTTTAGAAGTAACAAGAAATACTGCCTATCTGGTTGTCTAGGGCACACGTGAGCCACGCTGCATGCAGGGCCTCCATGCTGGGCCTTGCATTCCTGCATTCTCAGCATCTCTGTGGACTGGAGGCAACTCTGAGGTAGCACCAGCAAGTCAGTCATCTTGCTCCAGGATGTCCTTTTCTGCAGAGCTGAGTGGCTCCCTAGCCCACCTGGGCAGATTCTCTAAGGGTTGACAGGCCTGGGCAACAGATCAGCTGTGTGAGCCCTGGTATTCCCAACATTCTGCCCTGTGACCTCAGGTCATGAGCCCAGTTGTGTGAACCCCTCATCTCCAGCAGAGGGGCCCAGCACAGTGACCCTAGCACATCTAATACTCTGCAGTGACCCCCAACCCATGCATGGTATGGCAGTGCAACTCCAGCGCCCCCTCTCCCCCAGGAGGATGCAGGCCTCTCACACAGCACAGTGAAGTAGTGCGTGCGTGCGTGCGTGTGTACATAGGAGTGAGGCTGTGGCTGGCCCGGTGAACCCATACCCTCCTACTTGGCTGGCTGTCTCCCTTGGACCCTGTTAGGGACAGGCTGGGACTCAGCAGGCCTGTAGTGGGGCCTGAGCTCCCATATCAATACAATTCCTCAAGGTGAGCTGGTACTGCAGGCCTATGGGCCACATATGTACCGGGATCTGGCACTAATGTCTATCTCACATGGCTGCCAAGGGTCTTGAGAGAACCTTAAGTTGATCTGTAGGTGACAGGTATCAGACAACACTTTAGGGGATTGGCTGCCACCCATCATATGTGACCATAAGTGCAGCCCAGGCTCCCACAGACTGCATCCTACACCTGTTGGTGGATGCCTGGGATGGGGCCTGCTGACCCCTGCCAACCTCCAGCTCTTCTTGCTATTCACTGTTTGGGATCTCTAGGCAGGAATTATGTCCCAGTTCCTTGACTCCTGGGGAACCCCAGGATGGGGCACATGACACTGATCAGATGAGTGCAGAAAGAATGAAACAGAGCATGCCACAGTCTCTCAACAGCCTCCCCTGCTCTCCAGCCTTCAACATCACAGGGACATAAAAAGGAGCACTGAGAAACAGGCCAAGAGTAAATGTAATCATGCTCTAACCTGGCTGTGCCATTAATCTCCCAGCCACCGACGAGTAATTTAATTAGAGCGAGTTTGTAATGAGTTACAATCATCAATTAGCACCATTGCAGTGAACACAGCAGAGGGGAGCAAAGGACCTCAGTCCATTCTGGTGCTGACAAGAGCTGGTTCTGTGTGCCACCAGGCTCTGCTTTAACGTCGCCAACTGGCAATAATTCTGAGTGTGGAATGTGACACCCACTAGACCTGCTGGATACTCTCAAAATGCTGACAGGATGGGAGCTCAAGGTGAGCTGCAAAGGCAGGGACCAGTGGGCCCACCCCATGGTTGTAGACATGGAGGGAACCAGGTACCCAGTAGGTGGCTGGGTTCAGGGCCAGCAATTGCTAAGCTAACAGGTGCCTCTCATCACTTCCTGTCCCCTCTACCACTTGGTACTGGGGCAGTTGGGGTGGTGCCAAGCCAGATACTTCATATCTGGCTGGTAAAGTGTTGGAGGCCCAGCCCAGTGAACACCTCTGATTTTGAGTTGGCACTGGAGAGAACACACCCCATATGCCACTCTGAGAGGAGGAGGGCCTGCACGAGCCGCAGGCTTAGGGAGGTGTCTACAGTACATGGTCTAGGTATGCTTCAACCCACCAAGCATGCTGAACTCCTGAACGACGACAGTGTAGCCCCTGTAGCCCAAGGCCTGAGTTTCACATTAGAGCCAGGCACCATCAAAAGGACTCCTACCTTTGCTAACCCCTGGGATGACCACACAAACATTTCTGGAACCCACCATGGTCAATAGGTGGCAGAGGATGATGGTTTTGGAGGGACAGGGCCTGAAAGTCCCAGGTTTGGAGGAATCAAAGAAAGAGAAGCAAAAGTAGAGCTCAGAGACCAAGGGATGAGGCTGTGAGGGGCTCAGGTCTTCCAAGGTGTTGGCAGGACCACCAGAAGGATTGAAACTCACATGCACATTTTGTGATGGGCTTTGGGAGCACCCCCTGTCCTCCTGCCAGGCCAGGGTTCTCCAGCAGGGGCCATTTGCCTGTCTGAGATTTCAGTCAGTCAGTCAAACAGCCAAGAGGGCTCAGGGTGGGGCTGGGTCTCCCAACAGCGCCTGAACAGGCTCTCTCACAGGAGGCTCCAACACCCTGCAGATGCTGCAGAGCCACCTGGAGAGAGAAGCTACTCTGCTCTTTGGGAAGCCAGACCTTTGTCCCACTGCTCAGCAACACCAGCCCTGCTATATATACCAGGAACTGCTGGTACCAGGAGGAAATGGAGGCTCTATGGGAACAGCTATCTGCTGAGTGGAGAGGCGAGGCCACAGGAAACCTGGCAGACAGCGTTCTTTCTTTCTTTTTTTTTTTTTTTTGCTCCGAATGCCTTCAGGGCAGGTTTGGCTGGCTTGAGTTGTGGGGATGGAACCACAGCAACCTGAGCCAGAACTGAGCTAAGAGGGAGCCCCCAGACAGCTTTCTATAGTCCCAAACTTTTCTCAAAGCTGTTCCTGGGAGGCTATGAAGGAAGCCTGGTTCTCATAGTTATTGGCATTTGCTACGGTCTCCAGCATCAAGGAGTATAGAGGCAAGCAATGAATGAACCTCCAGAGGCTATGGGCGGGGGCAGGCCTGCAGGGAAGGTGTCCTCACTTCCTGGAGGTGCTGGCCTTTTAGATGGTGTGAAGGCAATTCAAGACGGCAGAATATTCCTCAACCTGATTCTTCTGGGGATCCCTTCAACCCTTGTCAACAAGGTGTCTGCACTACCCAACTTTAGCAAGAGCCCCACCCCACCCCCATGCCTGATCTCCTTTTTTGTCTGAGTGGGTCCTTCATATTCCATGCCATTGTCTCTGGTGAGATCTGGTCACCCCACCCATTGTCCAGCAAGAATCCTATTGGGTGGGTTTAGCTAGAAGCCCCTTTCTCCAATGCTCCCTCATATTTGTTTTCTACCCACCGAGTCCTTACCTGCCACACTGTTTGGAGTTGAACCAAGCTCTGCACAGAGGTCTCCCTCCTTGTTGCATCAGTCCCAAATATAATCTGTTTTTACCACATTAATTACTGGTTTTCTCTGCAGATGGAGGGCAAAAATCCTGGGAACAACAGGTCAGCTGGCTCATGGGATGCATCCTGGGGACAGCATAGCAAACCCAAGGGCTAGTTTATTCACTGGCACCTTGCAGGGCAGATGGCCTGAGGTTTTTGGGTAAAGACACACATGCATGCGTGGACATGCACCCAGCCTTCCACACAGGCGCAGCACCAGGTGGGCAGGCATGAGGTCCTCACCTGCTCTTTCTATGAGGGTTTGGGGGACTGGGGCCGAACTTCACCTTTGACACTCAGAAGCTGGGAGACCCTGAGCAAGCCAGGTAGCCTCAGAGCCTATGTGCAGTGCCCCCTGCCTTGGAAAGGGTGACATGCAGTATAGCTTCTAAGGGAGGATCTGCAGATGGTAGTATGAGAGGACAAGGAGAACCAGGGGGCCGGCGTACAGCAGGTGCTCCGTAGCCTCAAGACTGGAAAGAGCAGAGCAGACAGATGTGATGACAGGAAGCCCTTGGGCCTGCAACCTCTAGTTATCAGTCAGTCTACCCACTATGTGCTTGGCTGAGCTGAGGGAGGCAGTTACAGCAGACCAGGTCAGACTGCAATCACCCTCTCCCCAGGGCGAACGGTGACCTTAGAGAGGAGTCATCTCTGTGCCAAACACTGTGAAGCTGCAAGCAGATGAGCAATGTGACACTGAGTGCCATACTGAGCCCCTAACACACAAGTCTCTTTCCTCCTCATGATAGCTGGAGGGAGCTCAGGAGATAAGAAGCTCAGGGCTATACAAGCCAAACCAGCAATTGAGCTCACCCAGCAACTCTGAAGCCAGAAGCCTTGTTTTAGTTTTTAAAATCAACTTTTAATAACAAATGAAAAAAAAGAGGTGTACAGAAGTGCAAACCCTGGGATGGGAAGATGGCTCAGTAGAATAAGTGCTTGCCTGGCAAGCACAAGGGCCTGAGTTCAATCCTTGGTTCTGGGGGAAAAAAAAAAAAGTGGAAACCCTGTTTTACCCATTACCAACATCAACTCTTGGGCACCATGCAATCTCTTTCCATCAACTCTCCCCCTCCAGAACCCTTCCTCCTGTCCCTGAATACTGTTTAAATTCTTGCCTTCCTAGATGGTCACATACAAATATTTTGGTTTGAGCTTTGAAGGACAACAGCTTTTATTTTTTTTATTTTTTTTATTTTTATTTATTTGAGAGAGAGAGAGAGAGAGAGAGAGAGAGAGAGAGAGAGAGAGAGAGAGAGAGAGAGAGAGGGGTGTGTGTGTGTGGCCAGCTCAGCCCACCAGGGGGCGGGGCTGGCTGGCATGTGGTGCTGGGGGATTGAACCGCGGTCCCTGATGCTTTGCCAAGCTTGTTCTAAGTAGGTGCCTTAGACCACTGAGCCATCTCTCCAGCCCGACAACAGCTTTTAAATAGTTGCAATGCCATAGCGAGTACTCATTCCTTAATGTCGTCCAGTGTCCAAAGTCCAAATCCCTCCCATCATCTCTTGATTTTTTTAAGAAGTTATTTAAACAAGGATCAAAATACAATGGATAATGTGTGAGTTTCAGTCTGCTGACTTTATGCACGCAGCTGATGTGTCTCCGGGCCTGGGAGTAGGCAGTAAGTCCTCACGGCCAGAGCCATGGCCAACTTCTCTGCTGAGAACATTTACAGGTATCCTCTGCGCCTCCACAATGAGGCACTGAGTGTGACACTGGCAGCTACCCACAATCCTACAAATCAGGAGGGATTGAAACATGGGCATTTGTCTTCTGTCAACTTTATCACCCAGAATGATCCTTTAAAGAGAAAGTTTCCTAGGAACTCACTTGGTTGCTGAGATACTGCATTTGTATGGGAAGGCAGGATAGATATTTAACTTTGTTACTGCTCTTTATCGGAACAGTGAGTGGTTTGCTGCCATAGTCCACAGGCACCAGGTCTGGCTCAACAGCATTATGAACTTAGGGCTTAAGCACATTTGCTCTCTCAGAAGCTGTCAGTCTGCCCACAGCTCACATGTTCTCATCTTTGCCTAGCTGGGACTTTCTTGAGCCATTTCCTGAGTCCCTGTGCTCTAATTGTAACCCTCTGGCAGGTCTCTTGCCTTGTGGGATGACAATGTTGGACTGGACGTATCTCAGCCCTTCTGGTCCATGTCCACAGGCTTGTTTGTGCCAGTGTGTGAGGAAATGGTATGTATGGATCACACTCAGGGTCTGGTCCCCTGAAGCCAGAGCCCTTACTCTCACTGACATGGCCTGGAAGGTCAGGGAGGTGTAGGAGGAGGTGGGAGGCAGAGAGCTGTATGCTGAACCTGACGGTCCCACAGCATGGGCTGAGCACAGTCCCTGTAGAACAGTACAAGGGACATAGAGCTGCTTTCGCAGCCCAGCATCCTCCAGAGGCAGGTGCTGTCACTGATCACCCAGTGGGCCCAGGAATTGACGTGGGAAGGGAAAGGCACCACTATACTGCCCAGCACCTGCTCCTTGTTCAATGAGGGTCTTGTGGAGAGCATTGTGGCTGCAGCCGCCTGCCTGGTAGTGATCAGCAGGAGGGAGGGTACTGGGGAGGCAGAGGTGGAGTACAATATGGCCTTGGGCCTGCAGCCCTGAGAACAAAGCCTAGGCTCTTGCACATACCCAATGTGCTTAGGGCAAGGCACACTCAGAAAGTGCTGGACCCAAGGTGGCCTCTCTTCTCTGCTGGGTGGGAGAGGTAGCACAATCAGGACAAGGTCTTAAGAATTCATGGACTCGGGCCTGGCTCTGCTACTCTCCACCCCAGAGAGGAGCCATGGTACGGACTCTGCCAACCCCCAATGTGGGGAATGCTACTCTTCTGTTTGCACAACCCTTCTGCCCATTAGGTCAGTGGGTACTTCCTCAGGAACTGGCTAAAACCACCCACTTAAGGGGAAGAGAAGACAGGCATCCAGGAAAGAAATGTCCTTCCACTGGCCTGCTCTATTAAGGAACCACCTTGGGAAGGAGGCCCTTGCTCTGTGGGCAAGCCCAAAGCATGGACTTGGTACAACCTTATCTGGCTGCCCACCAATACCCAATCATTCAGAATCTTCCATCAGATGGGTGGGGTGGAAAAGAATGCATGACAATAGAGCAGGTAGCTGGAGGAGGTGTGGTTAGAGGCCGGTGTGGCAGGGCACCCAGGCAAAGATGACATTACTCCAGGAAAGTCTCCAGCAGGTGTAATGTGAGCCCACTCATCCCTACTGAGGGGTGGGTACAGAGCAGTTAAGGACTGATCCACATCCTCCCCAAATTCAGATGCTGAGCCCTACCCTCCCTCATCACTGCACTTGGAAATAGCCTTAAATGGGGACCCTGACCTTCAAGAACCATGTGAGGTAGCCGACCTTCGCTGCTTTAAGATGCAGAGTTTTGTAGCACTATGTTACAAAGGCACAAATTACTGAACTAAAAGAAAAACAGAAACTGCAAAAAGGACTAAAAAGTGAAATGGATCTTTTAGACATAAAAAATACAATATTTGAACTGGAAAACCCACTGGATGAGATAGCAGAATGTCTACTCTGCTATTAGACCTTCCAGAAAGGCAGGCCAGCAAAATTAAAGTAGCAGAAAACACACAGCAGAAAGGAAAAGATGAGGAGAAAGGTACAGAGCCACACTAACCGATAAGATAATGCCACACGGCAAAAAAGATGTAACACTGAAGTCCCAGAAAAGAATGGAGCCACACTGAAAAAATTCTTAAGTGAGGACAGTCAACATCTCCCTAATTTCATAAATTATAAACCCACAAATTTAAGTAATTCAAGGAACCACAGCAAGATTAAGACAAACCTTGAAATCAGGCATAGGAAGAAGACATACAAGGCACTACGACAGAAATGCCAGCAGAATCCTGGTTGGAGATCTCACAAGCCAAAAAAGAAGACAGACATTGAGAAGATGCTAAAAAAAAAAAAAAAAAAAAAAAAAGGACTGTCAATGCAAAATAAAACCCAATAAAGATGGAGATGAGACAAAAGATGTTTTCAGATGAAGAAGAGCTGGAGAAACTTGTTGGTGGCCAACCTACAAATTTAAGAAACATGAAGGGCTGGGGAGATGGCTCAGTAGGATAAGCGCTTCCCTGGCAAGCACAAAGGCCTGAGTTTAATCCCCAGTTCCGCCAAAAAAAAAAAAAAAAAAAAGAAACATGAAAGGAGCTTTTAATGCAGAAGCAAAGTAGCAGATGGAAGTCTGGATGAACATAAACAGCACCAGTGACAGTCAACGGAGGTGCACATTTGGAAGACATTTTGTAGTCATTTAAATTTGAAAGATGATTCTTTAAAGTAGAATATTAATATAAAAGTTTAATAAAAATTACATTAAAATGTGGCAAAAAATACAGAAAATTTCTGTTGTTCTTTCTTATCTGTCAAGTAGTACAATATTACTCCAAGACAGGCCACTGACCTGTGGCCAGTCTTTGTGACAGTCTTTCTCAAATGTGCCTGAGGGTGGCTGCATTCTGGAAGGAGGGTGCGCAGAGCCACAGGTGGGCCCTGTATGCTGGGAGGCCTCAGCTAGCCAGCCTTGCCTCCCTTGCTCCCACAACCTCTGCAAGAAGTGTCCCACACACTGTCCCTCCTTCCAGGGACAGCCCTGAAGTGGGTGTTGGTTTCTGTTGTGGGGGCCAGGGCATGGAAAGCCTGAGGGCAAGGAGGGCTCATCTCATTCTGAGCTAAGTGTCCGCTCCACCAGACATTTAAAATCACCATGATGGGCAATGTGACCACAGACTCTTGCATAGGAGGTGGCACTTTGATTGAAGTCAGGGCCTTTTCATTCAGCTATAGCCTAGAACCTCTTTTGGAAAACAAGTTCTCAATAGGTCATTGAGTAGCCCAGGCTGGCTCAACCTTGCAATCCTGTTTTAGCATTCCAGTGGGCTGGGATTTTTGGCATGTGCCACTATGTTGAGCCATAGATTCTTTCTTAAAAGCTCTCCAATTGGTTCTCACTGCTCTGGGGATATAGAGCCAACTTCCATCCCAGCTACAAGGCCTGTCCCTCCCAGCCCTGCCTACTCTCAGTCTTTCTTAGGGGCTCAGATCTACAGCCTTGTTTCAATCTAAGGAGGTGTGGCCTTCTGGACCCCAGAACCTCTGCACAGCTGCTGGAACAGAAACCAGCTCTTTCCATTGCACTGTGCTGTCCCTTACAGATGGGGGCTGCTGACCACCAGTAGATGGGTCACTTCCTTGGGGACGCTGTCATGTAGCCCACCCTTAATATCATCATTCATTTCTGCCAAGAAATCACCAGGCCTATCTTCAAACACCTCCCACAACCAGGAACTTGGCACTAACTAGGCATCAAGTCAGCTGTTCTTCACCACAGCTGCTGATTCTCGCCTGAAGTCAGCAACCTCTTTGTCCTGTGCTGAAGGCCCCAAGTAGGTCAACTCCTCACAAAAGGTCCAGGGGACCCTGCTTGGGGGCACTTAAAGGTGCCTGGGCCTAGGGGTCATCAGGGTGGCAACATACCCCACAACATCTTTGAAATTCCAGGGCCTCTAATCCTGATCAAATTCTGCCAAGGAAATGAGACCATGTACCTTTGAAGCAACTCCCTGTGAAATACCCAGGGGTCCAAATGGGCAAATTCTCTCTCTCTTTTTTTTTTTGGTGGAACCGGGGATTGAACTCAGGTGCTTGAGCTTGCCAGGGAAGTGCTTATTCTACTGAGCTATCTCCCCAGCCCCTGCAAATTCAAATAAAAGCATCTATCTAGATTGCACTGTCACAGCAGAAAACTGGAAGGCTTTAGGAGCTGGCTTTGCCAAAGGAGCCTGTGAATGGGCCTGACTTCCTCATCCATCATGACTTCCTGTAGGGGAGAGGTGCTGTTTCCTCCCAATATGATCATCTCTGCGCCTACCTGCAGGGAAAACTGAGGTGGCTTGGTCAGTTGATCACTTCCTCGCAGAACTCCTGTGATGCAACTCCTCTCGGCCATCTTTCCCTCTGAGGACAGCACACCACTTGGTGTCCTTCTTGCCCCTGGAGCCCCATCAATGATCAATGTCCATGGCCTTCTCTTGCTTTAGAGTCTGGGGCTCTAATCTTCACAGGTACTGAAGTATGGACCCTGGCCTACATCATCTCACTGAGTTGCCTACATGGAGAGCCAGACGACTCCAGCCCTTGTTTTTTTTTAGAAAGAGCATCGTCTTCAGAACCAATGACATACAACAGTGATGTGCCTGGAACTCTGGTCTTGCCTTGGCAGTGGCTCCTGGCTGGCCCGTGGCTCACCAAATGCACTTCAGTACCACAAATGAAGGACAGCTCCCAGACATACGCTTCCACTGCATATGAAGCAGCAGTATACCTCAAAATGGGTCAAGCAGCCCAGGGCCTGTCTTGATATTACAGGAGGTAAGGTGGAGGACCAGGTCTGTAAAAACACCTACTTGTCTTGACTTTTGTCTCTTACTCAATCTGGATAGCTCTGCCTCTGGGTTCCAGGACTCTAGAAGGGCCTACAACACTCCCTCAGTGTGATAGACTAGTCATGTCCTAAGGACCTGTCCCCTCACTGAAGAATGGATGGATGAGGCCAGAGGAAGTCTCTCCAGATTGTTGGTGATTTTATGAAAAGTGGGAAGAAATAGCAGTGGACAGGAAGGTTGAGACCTGTGGGTAAATCTAATATACGGGGCCAAGTGGGCACTTCCTAGACCCTTGGGCTAGTCAGGCTATACCTACTTGAGTATAACTTGGCTGGAAGCTGCCAGATGGGCCACACACACTACTCCTCCTTGCATGGCAGGTCTTCCCCTGCTCTAAAACTGCTTGATCCTTAGAGCTGCCTGCCTGGGGAGACCAGGGATTAAGAGACCAGGACATGGGGACAACAAGGACTAGGAGATGTAAATCTGGTACTACCAGACCCAGAGCAGCTAGTGGGCTGCAGGGCAAGAACTAAGGGGTGAGAGGCATTTTTAGCTGCACTGTTCTGCTTGCTGTTTACCTCATGCCTGTGTCCACTTGGCGCAGGCAGATGTTAGGAGGTCCTGCTAGGCTCTAGCAGCTGCTGGTACTCAAAAGGAGTAGTTTTGGGTTGTGTCTGTCCCCTGGACAGCACCTTAGCTCTGGTTCTTGAGTGTGGCCTGGTGAGGGCTGGGACAGAGCCACAGTGAGGTAGGTCAACAGGGAGCATCTGCTCAGTGTGAACTGTGACTAGACCCTGGGCCTCTGTGCCCAGCTTGTCCCCTCTGCACATCCCACAGGACAGAGAAGTGAGGGCATCCTGCATGCCTCATACAAAAGACAGAAATGTGTGCAGGGTCAGGAGGCCATGAGTGTTCTGCAGAATGGATGAGCTGCCCAGGCCTTCTTGCCTGGTAGAGGCCACACCCTCAGAGCTGCTGGGGCATTCGAGTCTGTGTCAGGGGCCACTGTGTATGAAAATGACAAAGCAGGATGGGACTATACAGAGAAGCATGTATGTGAGGTAAACAAGCTTCCCAACAATCTGAATGCTTGTCACACCTCATCAGACCCAACACTAGGGCCGGGGAGCTATGGCAGAATGGGGAGAGGGGACTAGACACTGCATGCTTGGGCTGGCCCTCAAAACAGTGACGCTCCACATGTGAGAGAGAGCTCATGGGGCCAACTCTTACCTGTCCACTGCCCATACCCACCCTCAGCCCACAACAGAAAGTCTGGGGCAGCCGCAGCATCCCTTTCTTGAGCCATCTGTTCTTAGTCGGTTGCTATGTACCCTTTGTGGGGAGATGAAGGAACCATCACTGGGGATTTGAAGTTCACAGATGCAGTGGCACAATAGGTGGAGGAAAAGTTCAGCTGACTGTGCTGCAGGTATTGAGTGTCACACAGAGGCTATCCATAGCAGAGACATAGCTATCACAGCAGCCTACCAGGGACAAGGCTAGCACAGCTCCTGCCTTCTGAGTGGCTGTTTGTAGAGCCAGTTCCGTGGGCACAGGCATCCTGCAGGCCTAGGCTCCCCAGCATGTGCCCAGCACCCTTGCTGTGCAGCTGCTGTGTATCTCTGGCCTGTTCCCACTTACACATCTGTGACTCCCTGGCAGGTCTGGTGTTTGTAGGCACAGGTGTGCAGGGGAAGCTGGCCACCTCCTCACCTAGCCCCTGTTTCACATGTGGGATCTATGAGCTTCTAGAGGAGCAAAGTGATTGAAATCACAGGACAGGCACAGCTGTGTTTGCACTGAGGAAAGTGCAGAGCTGAGACAGTTCCTGTCCCTTACATGAGCCCACAGTGTAGATGAGCAGGGGGCTGACTGAGCCCTTGACCCCTAGGTAGGGCTCCTACAGGTGGGCTGGCTTAGGCAGTTCCTGCTTAAGGACCACCAGGGCAGCCTTGATACACAGTGTCTCAGAGAAGTAACACAGTGACACAATGAGCTGAGTCAGGTCTCTCTCACAGGGTGCTGAATCATGCACACATTCCAATTAATGCCAGTCTCTGTTGCCAGAGAGGAGCAGGAGGCTTGGCCCAAGGCCTCAGCAATGCTACCTAGGACCTTCACTGTAGTGAGATCTTCCCAGCCTCCAGAAAGCATCCATAACTGTCAGTACCTACCACAGAAGCACTACCAGCTAGGTGCCAGGCTGGCTAGGCCAGGTGCGTTTATGGACTGATATCTGTATACGTGTGATCTTGCCCCAGCTGTCTGGCAACCTGAGGCAGAAGTCTCCACAGTCCTGCATCCCAGCTCTGGGATCTTAAGTGCAACGTGGAGACACATCTCTGTCCTGTCCAAGCACCTCTAGCCCTTCCAGTCCCTAGCTTCTAGTCCTGAGTGGACCCTGCAGGCTTTGACTCATATTGACTTGTGGGATGGTCTTGGCACCAGAGAAAGGGGCCACAGGGTTAGTTATAAGTTGAATCTACTATGTATGGTCTTGGCCTGAGTTGTAGCTACTGTGTGGCACTGTTAACTGTCACCATGGTTAACACTCTGACAGGATACTCTCCTTCTGGGACAAGGGGAGAGGCAGGGTTCTGCAGAACCACAAGGAGTGAGATGTCCAGGAATTTCCTACTACACGGTGAGCTTTTAAGTTCAGCATCCCTGGACAGTGGTGGACAGCCAGCAGACCCCTCCTCCAGGCCCAGCTTTTCCAAGAAAACTCAGAGATGTTGGAATCTGCCTCCTCTGGAGTAGGCAGGATGCCAGACTCCCACTGGGCTGAGCGGGAGCTGAGATCGTTTGCCTTTCCCCCCAAATGGCAGCCCCCAGGCAACAGCTCCTTCCACCCACTCGGCAACAGAGGCTGGGTCCTGGCTGGGCCGGGAAGCGGAGCATGTGGGCCTGAGCAGCAAACCCTCAATTATCCCAGCACACATCTGCAGAACCTGCTCGACTGGAAACAGGGCACAGCTATTTCTAACTCTGCCTCAGACCCCTTCCTGTCTTTAAATTCATTTCTGGGAAAATAAAACAAACAGAAATGGCTAGGAGTCTGTGGCGTGGTGTGACTTCCTGTTCTTGACTAGATGTCATCATACCAACCTGTATGTAGCAGCCCAGTGGGAATGGGAAGAGGCCATGGGCCCCAGAGATCAGTCTGCTATCTGTTGTCATCCCTCCTTGCCCCTCAACACTGTGTTTGGAAGTACTAATAGTTGAACGCAGGGCTCACGTTTGCTAAGAAAGTACTCTACCACTGAACTGTACCTCCAGCTCTTGTTGCCCAAGTGGGCCTTCAACTTGTGATCCTCTTGCTTCAGTCCCACCTCACCCTTATACGTGAAATCACAGCCCCATGGCACTACACATGGCACTCTATCTCTCCCCTCTGTACCCCTCTGCCCTGCACATCCTGGGAATGCCATCTCCACAAGAAGGGCTCCTGCTAGAATAATCCTGCTATTAATGGAACAGAGATGGTCCTTTCTGCCACTGAGCGTACTGTTCCCCAGAGAACAAAGTGACCAAACATTTTTGTAGGGGGAGGGGGAATATATATATATATATATATATATATATATATATATATATATCCTGTATATACAAAACAGTTAGCATAGATATACAGGTACTTTCTCTTAGTTCAATGAGAAGAAAGTTTTGAACTAATAGTGTTTAAACAAGATATCAAGTCTGAATTATGAAGAGACCCCCCCAAAAAAGATATCATGTCTGCATCTTGTACTATGAATAACTACTACAAAGACAACGATATGCAATGTACTAATTATTGTAACTGTCCTACTAACCAGTTTTGAAACTCTCTCATTGCTTCTTTCTAAATAAAATTATTATTATTATTTTTTTTGTGTGTGTGGAACTGGGGATTGAACTCAGGTCCTTGAGCTTGCCAGGCAAGCACTTATTCTATTGAGCTATCTCCCCAGCCCCTTCAATAAAATTATTTTTTAAAAAAACAAAAAACCAAAGTGACCAAAGATGACAAGAGGGGATAGAGCAGAACCAGATCTGGTGTCCTGGGAAGAGATTTCCACCAGAAAGCTTGATGTTCTCAAACTCCTCTTGGTACCTGGTTCCAATGGCTGGCAGCCCAAGGTGCTGATCAGAGAAGCATCAGCCCAGGAGAGGCCTTGGAAGGGTCAAGGAAGCATGGGCTATTGATGGGGAGGCTGCAAAGATCATGACTCTTTGAGCCTCTTCTAGGGCTCCACATACTTCCAATAGAACCAGAAGGGCCAGGAGCACACAGCGTGTAAACCCCAATCCACTGGGAGAATGGGAGCACTGCTGTGTGGCTCTGTGGGGGTGGAGCAGCCCAGAGGACTTGGTGTCACCAGAAACTGTGTACTCCATCTTTTTTACTTTTGGGTACCACAGATTGAACTCAGGACCGTGTGCTTTCCAGGCAGGCACTTGTGCCGCTGAGCTATATCCCTAGCCCCAAGAAACGGTCATATCTGTGGGCTGGGGCTGAGCCAGCCTTTGGGTTGCCACTGTGAACCTTAGCACCAGGGCCCTGGGCCTTCAGCAAGCACATCATGAAAGTTATCTCCTCCAAGCCTCAAGGATGATAAGCCTGGAATCACTGCCCAACAGATGGGGAGGCAGAAGTGTGCTAGCTTGGCCAGTGTTGGCAGTGTTAGGATGCTGGATGGCACTGCCAGCACGGGATTCCTGCAGACTCCACCCCTGCACAGGTTCATTAGAGCAAACAAGGTAACACAGGTAGTACAGGGTGGGTGGGTGTGTGGGCCTGAGGCCAGATGGCAGCAAGTTCTGCCAAGTAGAAGCTCTCGAGGAAAACAGAGCCAGCACCCAGTGGCAGGACAGACAACCTTCTGGGCCTGGCCAGGCTGAAGTGCAAAGAAGTGGGCCTTGTGTGCCGGATGGGCAGGAGATGGCAAACCTGCCAACTGCCCAAAGCTACCCTCAGGCCTCACTGTGGGATCATAGTTGCCCCAGAACTGCAAATCAGAGCTGACAAGAGGGATTTGGACCTGCTTACAGACCCTGCTACTGAGACAAGTCATCATACCCAGCTCCCTACCCAAAGTCACAGGACAGCGCCCCTTTCTAGGCTACAATGATGACATCTGGCCCTTTACAGGACCACCATGGTAACACACAATCTCTCACTGGGCTGCCATGGTCACACATGACAGCTCACTAGGCCCAAATATTGTACTGAGAACTTACATACTGTACATCCTGCAGAAGTCCTAGGCCAGGCAGGATGGGAGCGTCACTGTAACTGTGTTATTTTGAAGCAAACTTAGGATGGCTGTGGGCCTGGGCTGCACTGCCCACCAGCCATCCTGATGCTGAGGCCCTTGTCACATTCAGCCCTGGAAGGACTGGGTTTATGGAAGAGGCCACCCACATCTCAAACTTCCCACTGGGGAAGTACTCATCAGTATAGCTGTGGATTTTCCCCCCAGCCCCTTGTCCTGAGCCACATGAGGTCAGGTAAGCCTCCTATTCTCATCCTCCCTGTGCACCCTGTTATCACCTGTGGGTCATTCATAGAACAGCCAGGCGGGGCAAAAGCATGCTTCATAGGCAGCTAGAAGGTCTCTCAGGTACGCCAGAGGGAGGTGGTAGGATCCCCAGAGGGAGGATCATTGAGTGGCAGCAAGCTGGATGGAGTGCTGGGGCCTAGCACCCACATGACCCTCCTTATCCTTGGTATCAAAATGCTAGCAGTGGCAACTTTGGAAGCAGGAGTCTGGGTGTGTTCTCTTTTTTGGGGTTTTCTGTATTTTCAACAACCTATAAATATGAAACATTTTGTAATGTTTCCCCAAGGCCTCCCTGGAGGTAGTTTTTATAAGAACACAATCACTTTAGCTAAGGAATGTGTAAAAACCAACTGAAAAAAATCTGTCTCATAATTAATAAACATTGAGGCACTAGTGACATATTCAATAATAACATTCAAAAGTACATCTTCATTTGCCTGACTTAAAAAAGGAATTTCTACAGTGCATTAAGCTAAGTATTCCTCAGCACTCCTGAGTTATTCAGATGTATATAAAATTATATAAAAGGGAAGGAGTACATTTCTGATCACTTATTTAATGGAAGACTTTGAGTATCTGAGTATTTACTTACTTAATCAAAAGGTTGGTGAATTTTAAGAAGCGTAACAACGTACAAACATGACCTGAGAACCTGAGAAGTCTTGTAAGCCTGTGGAGGTGAGCTCTGAAGTGGAAGAAAGTGGGGACCAAGCCCAAGGTATGGCTCTGGTTAGAGGCAGAGCACTGCACAGTGTTATGACAGACAGATGGACAGATGGATGGGTGTGAGGAAAGTCACTGTACTGAACAAGGTGAGCACAGAAGCAACGCTTTATATCTAGATTTCTGCTTGAAATACAGAGGGTGCATGGAGGGGAACTTTAGGATAAACAAGTTGGTTCCTGTTTCCACAGAGATGAGTAGACCAGCTGGTTGTGATGATTCATTCACATGGCCTGGCCACACCTTGGTGGTCCTGACCTCCCAGAGATACTGCTGGCTCAAGCCTGCGAGCCATACACTGTTCTTGGGACCATAGCACCATTCCCAGGCCAGTGATTTTGTCACCTGAGATTTTCAGTTGCCTGACAATTACATCCAGTCAGTGTGACAACACACCTACTTCAGTCACTAGAGCTGCCCATCCTAAGGACTCTTCATGCCCATGCTCACCATGGCCCAGGACTCTGAAAGCCACAGGCACACCATGCACAGACCCAGCAGGCCATGCTGTTCCCACAGCAGTGAGGGGGCCTCCTCACTGGTGCATCTCATCACAGGCTGGCACTGAGCACAGGGCTCAGAAAGGAGCCAAGTGTAGCTGCTGTAGACTCAGTGAATGGGACAAGTGCTCCTTCAGCCCAAATGGCTTTTCCTTCCCTTCCTGTGGGCCACACTGCACACTGCCCTGGCTGAGGTCTGGCAGCTCTGAAGGCATCCATTCTACTCCTCACATAATCTCTTTAGTCCTCTGGGATACCACTGCCTTTGGACAAGGTGACATGCTCTCAACGTCCCCAACTACAAGGAGAGACCAGTTGGAGACAAGCAGAGAGTGGACACCAAGAAAGTGATAGGGAGGTCTAAGCTGAGCAACCAGGTGGAGTGGCTGAGGGTCAGTCAACAAACCCCAGTGGTGCTGAGCATGTCTCTTCCCATCCCATAACACCATGCCTTTGTGACATGAGGGCGAACAGCAGGTACATGGCCAGGCTGTGCAATGGGGCCTACCTTGAAGATGAGGCAATCGGTCTTGCGCTCCGCGTACTGAGAAGTGAGCCGGTACTGGCTCTCGGTGGTGATGTCGATCTGGTAGCCCGTGAGTGTGTAGCAGACCTTGCGGAACTCCTGGATTTTGGTCTGGAACACCTCCTTGAGCCGCTGGTTCTTTAGCTCAGCACTTTCTACCTGCTTCCGCAGCTCTGCAGGAAAAGTAGGAGAGAGTGAGAGGGCAGCCTGGGCAACCCAAGGAGGGGCAGGGACACAGCAGAGTCAGATGGCAAGGGCAGTTGTGTCCTGATCCCAGTCACTCCCACCCAGAGACAGGGAAGGCCAGTGCCACATTAGCAAGCCCCAATCTGTGTGCAGAAGAATCGGACGAGCTGATAAGCAGCCTGACCTTCTGGTGGCAGTGATAATACAGCTACTGTATTAACAACAGCAACTCTAAAGAAAGCAGTGACTCTGAAAGCCAGATGCTGGAGTCAGATACCCGGACTCCAGATTCTATGCCTGGTCTGGAGCCTTCTGTTCTCAGTTGGAGGAATGATAATGGGCAATGGGCACTGCGACTCCAAGATACCCTGGGAAGCTCCAGGGATAGTCAAGACTTGGGGTGCACAAGTCCAGGTAAGAATGCTCTGGACAGGAAGCACCAAGAGCCTGGCTACATATTTAAAGATTTGAATCTGCCATGCAGCCCCAGAGATTCTGATGTTTGTAGGCTCAGTCCCTGTGGGGATGCCTGCCCTCCATGATCCAGCCCCAGCACATGGTAGGCAGGGATGCAGGGAGCAGGACAGGAAGCCACCTAGGCACTGTGGATTATTGGGGGGGGTGCACCTGCCAGCCAATTCCATAGCAAGGCCATTATGAGGTGTCTCTCCTCAAAGTGGGGTCTGGGTGGGTTCTATAGCTGAGTTGTGGGAAAACATCTACATCGGACTATGCCCTCCCCCAACCAATGCAGCTCTGAGTAAACCATTTGAGGCAGATTCTCCCTACACGCCGCTCTGCCGCCATGGTTTACAGCTGCCCGGGGAGACACCAGCTGTGCAAAACCACCACAAGGACATACAATTACCATGAATCTCTCACCCAAGGTGCCTGCTGAGTAATTAAACCTTGATTTATCCCCCCGTTAATTACCAAGCTTAGTGCCACTGAAACACGAATGGAGCTGTCTCCCGAGTTGGTACTTCTTGGAGGTCCTGCCTGGAGCTAGGGATAGGGGTCCTAGCCTGGCTAGGCCCAGCTTGAGTGTGAGCTGGGCCACACCAGCCCTGCTGCTGTGACAAGGGACAGGCTAACTGAAGGTCCAGACAGCCTGGAGGTCCCCAGCCACTGCCCAGAGGAGCATAAGAGGAAAGGTAGGAGTCTGAGCTCCCAAAGAGGTGTTGAGCAGCTTGGGTTCAAACCCAGGCCCCAGGGGAAGGTTAATGGGGTTTTTGTGATTTGGGTGGCTCTGAAGGTGAGTGGGCATGGAGAGACTCCCTCCAGAAGAGCTAAGTGGAAACCTGAAGCCCTCATGTGACTGACTGAGGAATGCAGAGGGCCAGGCTCCCCTGCAGTGTGACAGAGGCCCCCGCGCCACATGCACGTAACTCATTTCACTGCCATGTGGCTGTGAGGCAGGACAACTGACTCAGAGCACACAGTCTGGCTATTGACACAAAGGCTTGGGCAGGGATCTTGGGCCCTAACCTACAGTTCTGAGTTCTAAGTTATCTGACTTCTTCGAGACCCATATCTGAGCACAGCATCCTGGAGCCGGAGGCTGGAGAAAAAGCAGCCTGACAAAACCTATCCTATTGGCAGAGGGGCCATGGGGCACTGACCGCTGTGGCCCTGCCCTTGCCAGTCCTCCATTCATCAGGCATGTAGAGGCCCAGTGGACACTGTTCACAGCACAGAATCCCTCAATAGGACATGAGCTCACAGCCATTGATTAATGGAGGAATCAGATTATGAAATCAAAAGGTTAATTGGCAGTTCTGATCCCAATATTCTTCCCTGTGTCCCTCAGCCAATCCTGTTCAACTTGGAGCCATCAGCAGGAGGAAGAATTCACTGACCACACTTCAGGGGTGATATTTCAGTCCTGTCAGGGGCTGCATGGCCTTTAATCTATCTCTGACATCCAATGGGAAAAATTAAATCTCGGTGATAAATGTAGCCTGACCTTGGAGAAGGCAAAGGCCCCTTCTGCGCAGCATACTGAGCCTAGCACAGGCGGGATGCAGGTCTTCATGAGGCCCACAGCCACCCAGAGCCCGTGGTGTGTATCCCAGAGGGGGAAGGTACCACTGCACTGCTCCTGGATGCCTGGGCACTGCCCACACACCTGGCACCTGTGGCCTGTAGCCACACACAAAGTGGGCCTTCTACCCTTGATGGCTTGGAGGAAGCCATTTCCTCAGGGAAGAGAGGCTTACCTGCCTCAGTGAAGAGAGTCCAGCGAAGAAAGCCAGAACAGTCACTTGATTTGGGGCCTGGAAGGTCAATGTCTGACCTCCCTGTCATTCTTGTAGTTCAATGGCTTACATAAATGTGAATGAATAATTCACTGGTAGTTTGGATTCAATGAATAAAAGATGGTTTTCCTACCTTAGAATCACCACTGCTCCCTTCTTGGTGACTCTCACAGGACCTCTGAGTGACTAGGAGAGAAGCTTCCTCTAGGTTGGGTTCTGTGGCCCTGCATCTGGGTACTGAGCTGGGCTCCTCACGGGCCCAGGAGCGTAAGCCCAGAGGCCCCAGAGTCCACTGTGGCCCCGGTCCCAGCATACCATGACAACATGTATTCAGGCATGGCTAGCTGGGTGGCCTGGATGGCCATCAGAGTCTGCTGAAAGCCAGAGGACCCACCTACCAACCTCAGCTCTTGTCTACCATGTGTGTACCTGAGGCAGCTTACTGTGCAGAAGATGGTAGCACAGACACTGAGACTAAGTTCCAGGCACTGGCACTGACAGCCTTGTTTTGGTGTGGCTTCCTCCCAGCCCCAAATCTGAGTTTATGCCCATGAAGAGGCCCTGAGGCCCTCAAGCCCTGACCAGTACCTCTACGTTGTTGCAGGCTTCTTTTAGCCTTGAATCCTGAGCAGCAGGGAAGATGACCAGGTGCAACTCCACCAACTGTCATTCTCCTCCTAGGTATGCCTATCCTGTGTCCATACCAAGTACTGCAGGCTCTCCATATCCTCCAGGAAGGGCTGGCTGCTCCCTCCCTTTCCACTGACCTCTGCAGGGATAGACCTGGCTCTGAGCGGCTCTCAACAAGCCCCGGAGAGAGTGGCAGAGGAAGGAGTGTGGTGGTTACAGTCCAGGGCCTACAGCAAGGCAGAAGGATGCCCAGCACTGGATGGGCTACCAGAGGATCCTGGATCTACCAGAGGCTCCTGATTTTGCCCTGATATGTAAGCTATGCTGCTTCCAGGGAAGCCATGGGGTGGCTCTAAGTGCTACCACTCCACTATCCTGGTCCACCAGCTGGCTCCTGGAATAGCAGAAGGCAGCTGAGGTAGTTCCAAGGGAAAGACACAGTACAGAAATAACCTGCACTCTTGTCAGACATAGGCCAGCAGGGGAGAGCACTACTGTCCAAAAGCAAAATGTCGAAATAAAGGAGCATTTACAGCTCAAATCTCTGGGGATCTAGCTCAGCTTGAAACTTGGAGAACTGGCTGCTACCAGTGGGCAGGGAGGCATGCACAAAGCAAACAGACACAGAGGAGCGGAGGGCAGATAGGATTGTTACAGCTCACAGGATCCCATGGCTGGAGTAAGAGAGCTGGTGGCCCAGCAGCAGGACCTCCAGCTTTCACCATAATCATGGGGCTGCTGGTCACTGTGCCCTTGCAAGGAGTAGAGAAAGCTTAGTTCTATGCAGGGGAATGGCTGGAAGAGACACAGAGAGCCTTCTGAAGATGCCAGGAGCTCTCAGGAGGTGCCTGGGACTGCTGTCCTCTTCTGGGGCCCAAAGCAGGACAGATCCAGTGGACTATGGCAGCTGGACTGGGTGGAGTTATAGGTGCTAGTGGCATGGGGTTCTCGGGTTGGGCTGCAGCCTTGTTGCCCACCCTGCAGCACTCCCCTGTCTCAGGTGCCCTCTGGAAGGAAAGAGGCCTCCAGTCTCTACGGCCTGTGCACTCCACTTTACTAGCCATTGCCTGAGCTGTTCTGACCTCATCCTTGCCCCAGAATGGTGTGAATCTGAAATGGGTGCAGCTGCCATGGATCCTCTGCTGCCCAGGGAGGACAGACTCGTTAGGCTGGGCTTGGGCCCAGTTCGTTGAACCCACACACCTTCCTCATACCTGTGCTCACCCCCATCCTGTGTGGGGTCTGGGTTGTCTGGACAGAACCTGTGTTCTTTCTCTCCTGCCTCAGAGTCACACAGTCTCTTGTGTGTCCCTAGCGTTCACTGTCTCCTTCACAGTGCTAATCAAGCTACCAAAAGAGTGTCTTATACCATGTCTGCTTACTGCCTCCAGCTGTGTGGCTCAGGAAAGACTGAAATGGGCCTCTACATGTTTACTGTGTCTGTAAGGATCCCAAGGTGGCTGGGCCAGGAAAGGGTCTCCAAGCATTGAGAAACACAGATGAGGCCTCCACTTCTCCTGAGGCCCCTGCTCATAGTCCTACAGACACAAAGTCAGTTTAACTAAAGCTGGTTAATGTGCAGGGCCTCCTTTGCCGTGTGGTGGGACTTGGGGCTCATGCATGCTCCAGATACACAGGAGGGAGAGACCCAGACTATATCCTGGCTGAGGGAGGAGGTACAGGTTGAGGGCATGCACCAACTTACAAAAGACAAAAGTTCACGATGAGTTGACATAAGCTCAGCTGATGTGGTAGGACAAGGGTCTCATGGTCTTATGTGGTAGTGGGAGAGCCAGTTCCAATGTCAACACCCAACATGATGGAGTACTGAGAGGTACAGGGCAGAAAAAGCTGGTCCCAGCAAGGCCCAGGGTTTTGCAGAGGGGCCTCTTAGAGGACACACACTCCTGCCATGGGTGCTCAGCAGAGGCTACAGGTTTGCACTGTAAGTCCACCTGCCAGGAAGACTCCAGGACTCCCATGGGCACCCCAGTCTCCATCTCAGCAGGTTAAACACTGGGAAGATGTGCAGGAGGGGCCTACTGAGGCCCCACTGGGACTCACACCCTCTAACCCTATAGCTCACGGTGCCCCTGCCACACATCCTTTCCGGAGACTGGAGCCGTGTACCTATGACTGCTGATACCACTCTGATATATGCTCTCTTCCAAAAGAGAAACAAAAACAACCGAGGAGGAAGACTCATGATGCGAGAGAATAGACAGAAAAACAAAAACAAAAACAGGCCTGGTGGTGCCTGCCTGTAAGCCTAGCACCCTGGGAGACTGAGATAGGAGGAGTGAAGTTCCAGCCTGGCTGGGGCAACTTAGTAGGACCTTGTCTCAAAATTAAAAACATAACAGAGAAGGGAAAACACAACTTTAAAAAAAGGATGAATCAAAAACAATAACAAACTCCTGCCCTATTGGATGAAGAAAAACCCTAGCAATGACAGGTAATTAACAAGAATGAGAGCATACTCTCACAGACATGAGGACAGGGGGCCTGCAGAGTAAAGGAGAAAGAATCTTCCAGAAAGTGTCCCCTCACATGAAAACCAGATGGATGGAAAACAGCAAAGAAAAACTCCAGCGATTCCCAGAGCACTGGTATCAACAGGAATGTCAGAGACAGTACAGGATGTGGGAAGGAAGAAGGCATGGATAGAACTGTGAGAAAAAGGGCCGGACAAATAGCTTAGTGGATTAAAGTGCTTGCAAGCAGAAGCAGAAGCTGGGGGTCCAATCCCCAGGCCTGCCATGCTGGCCTTGCCCCTGGGGTGTGCTAAGACAGCAATTGAGACGGCGTGGTGTCATATGCCTGTACTCTCAGCTCTTGGGAAGCTGTAAACAGCCTGATTACTATGAGCCTTATCTAGTAGTGAGACCCTGAACATCCTGTAGACCCTTCCCTAAAAAAATACAAAAAACCAAAAACAAACAAACAACAACAAACAACAAAAAACTGTGAGAAAAATGTCAAAACCAAATGGCGGGTATTCCCAGTTCCCCAACACCTAGCACCTGAGGTCCGAGGACCCAGATGGGCTCTCGGGACACTCACACTGGGCAAAGGCTGGAGCTCCGTGAGAAGACTCACATGACCCCAGGGATTCATGAAGCTTGAGAAGACTTTGCTTCTCACACCACCAAGGCACACAGCTATGAGTCCCTGTGGGCAGAGGTACTGCAGGTCAGGAGGGTCTGGGCTGGACAAGAAATACTTCAGGGATTCCTGGATGTTTTTGGTGCAGACTCAAGACACAGATGTGTATGTGTGCATGTGTGTGTGTTAGTGCAAAGTCCTGTGAGAGGGTGGATAACTGTAGGGCTGGAGAGGCCTGTCATGTGAAAGAACATGGGTAATGATAGCCGTCATGTGTGTAAGCTAAAGGTTCAGGTGACAACAGGCTTTGGGTAAGTGATGGCACCAGATCCTAATTTGAGAATATAATTAAGAGTGATGAAGGCAGCAGGTGGGATGAAGGGGAGTGGATCAGGGAGGGGTGACATTGGGGGGAGGCTTTCACTCTTGTTCTTTCTGCTCTGTTCCCTAACTTTCACAGGAAAGGCTCTGCCCAACCACGAGTCTAAAGCAACCGTCAGCCCACTATGGACTGAATCTTCTAAACTGTGAGCCAAATGAATTTTCTTTCTTTAAGCTGTTCTTAGCTACTTCATCAGTGACAAAAAGCCGACTCACATAGTGTCCATGTCCCTGTACTGGTAGAGCACCACGTGACCCTTCTCCCTGTATCTACCCTGAGAAGGGCCCTATGTAACAACCTCCCCGCCCACCAGCCCTGACCACAGGTGAAGATGAGAGGGAGGAAGCTGAAATGATGATCCAACCCCACACACTGACCACCCCAGGCCCACGACCAATGCCCTATTATAACTTGAAAGTACTTTTGAGAATTTGAGATGGAGCCATTTTTATTTCAGAAAAGTGAAAAAAACACTTAACCAAAGCTAGAATTTTAGGCTTTGAAAAAGCAACACATATTTCACAGTCAAAAAAGCAGCCCTCTAAGCCTCAGCTATGTGAAGTATTTTGAACTTGGCACCTGAAGAAGCTTTGCAGAAGAATTGTGTGGTCAGAGAACGGTGCAGTCTCCTTTTCCCCAAACTCTGTGTTCTTCCAAAGCCTATTTCCTACGTTCATGGTGCTTGATGTTCCATGGCTCCTTGGCAAGCACCAGCCCCAGGAGGAGGTGTGATCTGTGGCCTGTGCCCTGTGGCTTGGAGCCCTTACTGGGCTTCTCCTGGGTCCAGTCAGGCAGTCAGAGGTGAGGCTCAGTCTTTAGAGGTGTGAACCTGGACGAGAGTGAATGTAGGCACACCTGGGTCAGCAGGCTTGCCTTGTGAGAGAGAGCCCAGCAAGGCCAGGCCTATGGGGCTTCCATGTGGGGTCAGAGGCTCGCACATGAAGCCCCACCTGATCTCAGACTGGAGAGGCTGACACCTACACAGTGAGGTTGCTCTGGGACCCCACAGACACAGTTGCCATGCTGGCCCGGCTCAGCCCCAATGTGGAGCTGTACTTCCAGGCTGAATTATTCATGTCTTGCTAACTTCTAAACTATTCCAGTTTTACATTTTTAAATATTTAATAATTAGGCATGAAATATTTATGCAATTTTATTAGCAGCCATGGGAGCTGGGCACTGCGAGGCTGTGGTACTGAGGTTTGGGGCCTGCTCCCAGATGTTTACAGAGCAGCAGGGAGAAGCCCTGGCAGGCTGGCCAGTACCCTCATGGGCTTCTTGTGGGTACAGTATACTAGGAGACAGACCTGCTATCCCAACATAGCACAGGTACTTGGAGGCCCCTTGTCTGGCCCAAATCTATACTCTGGGGGACCGCTGAGTAGCTGGCAGGCTGACAGGCACAAGATCCACACCTGCACTGGCCAGGCCACCTTTAGGGCCTTCCCTGCCATCCCTCCCTGCCAGAACTAGGTAGATGGCCACCACATCCCCAAGTGCAGGCCTTTGTGGTAGGCAACAAACACCCCACTGGCCAGGCCTCTGCTGCTCTGTGTGGATGGGTCGCTTTAGTTCTGCTGGTGCTGGGCCTTGAGCCTCAACTCCACCATGTGCTGTGGGCCCTGCTGGGCCGGAAATTGCACGTTTTTCCCCAGAGAGGAGACGCCTGCCCTGGAATTACATGCAGATGAGCAGCTCTTGTGCCCACCGCCTGGCTGCTGGCAGACGCCCCCTGGGTAAGCTCTGTGCAGCTTCCAAGCAGGCCCTCTCTGTGTGATTAACTGCTCACTCTGGCAAGCAGCTTGTCACCTTGCACAAAAATGATCTGAAAAGACACCAGCAATTACAGTCCACCAGATTATGGGGTGGGAGAGTCCTGGGGCGACAGGCAGTGCTGATATCATATTTGTAGGAAGATTCCTTCCCCCACCCGAGGACAGAGCTGCTGAGGCCCCAGAGGACACTCCCCGGCTGCATAGCCCCATCCGTGAGAGAGAAACTATGCCTGGTAGAGGGAGACAGCAGTCTCTGGTGTCTGTGGAGCCATGGGCTAACTCTGTGTGTGTGGTGAGGAGGCTACACGGCCTGACGGAGACAAGCCACAGCCGGCTGGAGGGGCTCAGTGTTACCTGGCCAGGTGCAGTCAGCCAGTCCTCAGGTGGGTGAGACTGTGAGAGGCTACTCAGCAGCACCAAGAGAGGGACCTTAGAGGCACACCTGCCAAGTGCTAGGTGATGAGGCCAAAGCTGTGCCACCTTGGCACCACCCTCCATTGGTCCATTGGGCCCTGCTCAGACTATCCCCTGGGCCACCTGCTGATGGGGCTCCCAGCTGTGGAGCTGCACTGTCTGTATAGACAGGGCCACCTGACCTCATCTTGAGTTACCACCTGTTGACTTGTCTGCCGGTCTTTCTCACCCACTGTTTCTACCCAGAGCAAAGCCATGTCTAGCAGAGGAACATCTGGTGGTAGGTAAAGGGTCACAGTGTCCTCATGGAAGCTTGGTGCTTTCACAGGGAAGAAGCACTACACTATCTCCAGTTCATGGATTGGAAACTGCCTGTGGTCCAGGGGGACTCTGGCTCTGGTGTCAAGGCCCTGGCCAGGTAGCTCTGCAGACTGCTCTCCACCCTGCCCTTACCCAGGCCTGGGGCCCTTTCAGGTTCTGACTGGAGTATTAGCCCTTCCAAGTGACCCTGACCTTGGTGAGCTGTCACACCCTATAGCCCAAGTGTGCCCCAAGTCCTAAGCACCCAAAAGCCATTTCCTACCCTCTGCAGCTGCATCAGCCACACCCACAAATCTAACGTTCCCTGCAAACACCTACCACCACTCCCCCAAAGCCCAGGCCACTCAAGTCCTGCAGTCTCGGCAGCCACACTCAGAGCACTGGCTCTGATGCCTCATCCTCTCTGTGACTGGCACTGCTGCTGTGCAGTCCTCTGCAGAGCATATCTTCCTCTTCAGAAGTTTCTCTGGGCCCTCTTTCTGCCTTCTGGGGAAGGCTTGTCCTGAGCCAGCCAGGCCTTCCACTTGGTGAGGCCTCTGGTGGGACACTGCAGGCTACTCATGCACCTACCCCTCATTCTCAGGTGCATAGCTCATATTGCAGCCACCACCTGTCCCTGACTGCAGCCTCTGGTGGGAGCAATGTTCAAAGACAGGCTTCAAGACCCAGCTCTTTTAGTCATCCCCAAACACTTTCCCTCCCTGCTTCCTCAGCTCTCTGCAGCCCAGGCTGGGTCTGCTCCTCTGCTGGGCATACACTGCCTCTCCTTCCTGGGAACAGGACCTCCCCTTTCTAACCCAACACCCGCAGAGTGCCTGATAACCCTGGCGCTTGGGCAACCGTCTGATGACAAATGAGCTGACAGGCCAGAACATATCTTCCTTGGAAACTCTGTACCTGTGACCCTATTCAGAGAACTCTTAAGATACAGATCTGTGGACCTAGGGTCACTGAGCCCCATGTAAGAGGGTAAGGAAGAAATGAGGGAGTAGGAGCAGCAGGGCCCCTCAGTATTCCAGGGACTCTACTGCTAAAAGACTCAGAGCTTAGAATATGGAAGCCAGCCATACTCTGTCTAGTTCCTATGTGTGGTGCCCTGACCCTGGGTTCTGGGATACTTGGACCTCTTCCAACTGGATCAGGAATGGTGTGTGATCAAAGGCCCAGGAGATGGACAGTGGCTGGAACTACATCTGGACTCACGAAAGCAAGTGGGATCTATTTTGTTTAGGGGCTGGAGACTGGAAGACTCTAGTGGAGTGGCTATCAACAAAAGGGGATGGAGATGGAGAGCAGGGGTTGGGGGCAAGTGAGAGCAGGGAGTGGAGAGAAGTTGCTGGCTGTGGGCCGTGTTGGGGATGCTGTCCCCTGGAAGGTGAGGGTCTCTTTTGGGCCTGTTAGCCTTGTGGTTGCCAGGGTATCCGAGTTCCTCTACTTGTGCAGAGGGCACTGGACGACTCCTTTCCGGGATCCTCTTTGAGCAGCTCTGGGGAAGGGTGCTCCTGGGCCAGAATGAGCAAAGGTTCTCAGGAGCTGATTAGTCTTGTCCTGGGCATGGTCACATGGCCACTACTGGCAACACATAGCCCACGGATGTGGGGAGGATGATCTCTTGCTGCCTGATATTCACAGGCCCTGTCGTCCACGTGTCCCGAATTGGTCCACTGCCCTTGGTCTACACTCACACCTGGCCCAGGTACAGCAGAAGCAGAGGCTATGGGCACAGATCAGGCCTCAGGAATCCTATGGTAGCATCACAAACTTTGAGCATGGCCACTGAGCCAACTGCCGTCCTCACCTGGAGATGAGGGCTAGTATGCAGCCTCAGAGAGGGTGGGGCAACTTACCCAGGGCTGCCTAGCAGAGTAAACCATCCTGCTCTGAAAAGGCTGGACTGAAAGTCAGGAAGCTACTTCCAGAAAGCCACATCACAGGCTTGAGGAAGTGTACAACCTCTAATGCACAACCCTCCAAATTCCATGGGTTTTACACAGACACCTAGGAACCCCTGGGATAATGTATGTTCATAGTCCCCACAGAGCCAAAAACAGCCAAGAAGAGTCCTACATGCCAATGTCATATCACACAGTGCCTGGGACACAGAGCAGAGAATATACAGCCTCTTAGCCTAAATTTCCAAAAGCTTCCTGCCACAGACCTGCCCAGGAGACATTGTGTGTGAGAGCAGACTGGCCCAGAGGTGACCTGTAGCCCACTGGGCAGAGGCTGCCAGGGTCTGGGATATGTCACATCTCCTAAGCTGCAGATGTGCAGTGTGAGGTCAGGAGCTGATTCTGCTCACATGCTGGTGCATTATTAACTCCCGACCTTGGCCTCAGAGAAAAGCTCCCTGGAAGGTGTGTTCAGAGCTCATCTTTTATTGACTGAGTCACTTTTGAGTCAATCTGTCTGCTTTGGGCAAGACAAGCAATTTAAATCTTTTCCTCTTTCCTCCTAGTTAAGATGGGCAGCTATTGCAGCCTGTTAGCACTTGAGGTAGCCTGGGCAGAGGTAACTGTAGAGTGTAGGCTGGGGGAAGCAGAACTAGCCCAGCTGCTGCAGCAGCAGCCCAGAGGGAACTGGGCGAAAGGCCAGGATAGCTGGGGCTGGGGGGGTGGAAGAGAAGTGAGAATGCCCTGGGTGTAGGGACCTTTGGGTTGCCCAGTCAGAGTAAGAGGACAGGGACAGGAGTCAGGCAGAAAAGGAGCCCCAAGGGCAAGAGATGAATCAGCTAGGCTCCTGGACTGCCACTGTAGGGAGCAGCCCACTGACCACACATACTCAGCCCTAGGTGGGAAACAGATGGCAACATGTCCCCCGGCTTGTGCTGGCTGTGGCAGACCTGGGGTCTATGTGGGGTCCTCAGCCTGGGACTTCATAGGGTGCTCTGGGGCTGTGGGAGAGATGGGCTGCGGTTGGGGGGGGGCTTGGCTAATTATAATGTGATTAAGCCTGTTTTTTAATTTACAGCTACTCAATGAGGCAGGAAGAGTGGGCCCTGAGATGGCCTCGTAACAATGATGAAACTGAGACCCAGCGAGAAGTGGTATGCTTGAGGATACAGCCAGGGTCCAGGTACCAGCATCTGCTACGTAGAGCAGAACCCATGACCCCAGTGTCTCATGAAGATCTTGTTTTTGAGCAAGGGCTGATGTTGTAGAGCAGCAAGCTGCTCTGGGCTCTGGGTGCCCAGCCCTAGGCTGGTAGACCCATCTTGGTCTTCTGCTCCTATAGACCATCCTGCTACACTGCAGTAAAGGACCTGCCTGCATTTTTTCCCACATTCTAGTATTTTGTGGGAAGCTGAGCTTAAAGGTAAGGGACTAGCTTATCTGGTGGGAGCAATTTCAAGCCATCACAATGTTTAGGCTATAGCACTGGTATTACTAGCTGCATTTAGCCAAACTGACAGTAAAAATCTAGAGAAAAGAGAAAGAGTAAAAAGATTTGGGAAGGTTGCAGCTTGGACTGAAAAGAAGAGCAGGTAGGGCCGGGGAGATGGCTCAGTAGGATAAGCGCTTGACTGGCAAATGCAAGGATCTGAGTTCAATCCCCAGTTCCGCCAAAACAAAAAACAAAAAACAAAAGAAGAGCAGGTAAAGGGACAGACTGCCATCACTCACACAAAAGAGTATCTTGAGGGCATCTCAGAAACCAGCAAGGCTCAGAGGTATAAAGATGCAAATCTGAAAAAAAAAATGCAAATGTCTCAAAGAGAGCCCCAGAGGCCTTTGCACCTAGGACTGCCCAGGGAATTGCCTCCCTGGGCTGTGTTTGTCATGTTCAGCTGAAAGCCCCTGCTGCGGGCAGCTGTTCGCATCATCCGAGTGAGGCTGGTTTTGCATGCGTGTGAATCCCAAGTTCATGGAGTTCCTAAAGGGAGGCCTGGGAGGCAGGACAGTGTGCAGCAGGAGTGAGAGGCCCTACAAGCAGTTACCAACAGGGCTGTGGGAGTAAAGCCAAAGTTACAGTGGAGATCCCAGGAAGGAGTGAAGCCAAGATCATGCAACATCAGCTAAGGGAAGCTGCACATGGCAAGCAGAATCAGACTGAGAGAGGCCACAGAGGCTGCAGCTGGCATGGCCCCTGAGATGAAGCTGTCCAAACTCTTCCGACCCATGTCCTGTTATTGTGTGCCAGATGTAGGATGGAGAACTATCGGATTGAACATTCGTAAAGTATCATTTGCAGGTATCATTGCCACTTTGAGCTGGATACTTGCGATTTTCCTATTCCTTCCTTTTGGATTGGAATGTTTTCCCCACATCTGTTGCACCATTATATCTTAGAAGTGTATTTGGATTGATTAATCCTAGTGTTGAGGACTGCACCTAGGTGGCTTTTACACTAAGTTATATCCCCAGCTCCTTTATAATTTCAGAGACAGGGTCCTGTTGAGTCACTAAGTTGCCTGTGGTGGGCTCAAGCTTGAGATTTTTCTTCTTTTTTAATATTTTTTTTATTGAGAAATAAATATGAATGAGACAGTTTCACAGCTGATTAATAGGACAGTTTTGATAGTCAATACAACAGCGGGGAGGGGAATCCTGGGGTTGTAGCTCAGGGAAAAGTGCCCTGGGTTTAATCTTTAACATGTTTAATTATCAAAAGTGGGTGTCACTGGCACACAGACAAGGAAATTGATCACTAGAACAGAACAGAAATTCTACACCAAAACTTAAAGCATCAGTTGACTTTGAAAAAAAGGAGTCAAAACAATTGAGTGGGGGAAAGGAATCTCTCTCTAACAACTGGAGCTAAGTTGAAGAAAATACAACTTGATTCTATCTTTTCCCTGTATCCAAAAATACCCTGTATGAGGATCACAGTCCAAATGTAAAAGCTTTTGGAAAACACTAGCGAACGCAAAGCTGGGGGTAAGCAAAGATTTCATAGAACAAAGCGCTAAATAGAAGGAAAATTGATAAATTATGCTTCATTAAAAATTAAAAATGTTGCTTATCAAAAGAAAGCATTAAGAAAATGATTAGAAGACAAACAATCCAATTAAAAGCTGGGCAAAGACTTAAGCAGACAGTTCACTGAAGAAGACATATGAATGGCTAATAGGCAGTAAAAATGTACTCAGCATCATTAGTCATTAGGGAAATGCAACCACAATAAGATATTCTGCACCCATTAGGATGGCTGTATCAAGAAGATAGATATGAGTGTGAGGTAGCAGAGGCATCAGGAGCCTGCTCAGGGAATGTCAGATGGTACAGGCACTCCAGAAAACAACTGGAGAGTTTCTTAAGAAAATCTGAGTTACATGTAACTCAGAAATCCCACCTCTATGCACGGTAAGTGAGAATCTCGATCCACACAAAGCCTGAGTCCAGATGTCCAAGCAGCCCAAACAGCCACTCACGAATGCATGGACAAATATATGGTCCCTCCATGCCATGGAGCATTACTGGGACATACCAAGAGATGCGTACTGACACATGCTATGCCACAGAGGGACCTCAAAAACACCATGCTCAGAGAAAGATAGCATACATGAAATTTTCAGAAAAGGCAAACCCACAAAGACCAAAGATTAGCACTTGGGGGCTATGAGCAGGAAGACTGACTGCAAATGGGATGTTGATCCTTCTGGGTGACAAAGGTGTTCTCAAATCTGTAGCAGTGGCATTATAACTCATACGAATCACTGAGTATGTGTTTAGAACAGTTGAAGAGCAAGTTTAGGTCTGAAGATGGTAATTCTATAATGCAGAAGAGATCTCCAAGTGGGAGTAAAGTAGAGTTAGCTTTGATGCAGAACACCAAGTCAGCTCTGTCCTCCAGGCTGGACCCCATAACAGCCTGAGTCGGGGCTTCACTCCTGCCAGGTATATGGAACCCTAAGCCCAGACGCTTTGAGGGTTGCCCAATCTCATGTGGCTTGTGTGTGGGAGGAAAAACCAGCTCAACTCCAGCCCTACACACTGACACCAACCTGACTGGACCTGGTGAACGCTGCCCTCCTTCAAGTCTATTCATAAGTCCTTTTAGATTTATGAGAAGGGTGGGGTGGGGGACCTGGAACCTGGCTCTTCACAGGGTACTTTCAGAGCAGGAGTTCTGGAAGTGTGCAGTCTATCCTAAAGAAGCTCTGGCCACCCTGCTAGCTGGCTTGGGTGTGAACAGTCAGTGTGTGTGTGTAACACACATGTATCCATGTCTATTAGCAGGCACATCTGGGCCTTATCTCCAGGTCCCTGCTACCCTAGCAGCCTGGTCTGGAACAGAAGCCCATGATTTCCTCAGATAGCCTGCAGCTGGGCCATAGGGTGTGGCACTCAGAGCTCTAGCTGGTCTCATCTGAGCTCCAGGAGGGAGCATCAAGAGGAGGCACTGCCTTGTGAGAAGTACCTATGTGATGGAAAGGGGTGCAGACTAGAGAGTTCTCCTAAAAGGCTCAAGCATGGTTTCCCTGGAGGGGAGCAGGAGCAGCTGAGGCCAAGGTGGGATGGATCTTGAGGAACACAGATCCTGCCTCTACTTAGGGCATATCATTCCATTTTACAAGGCTCCCTTTCCTCACCCCCAGAATGTGGTTCTTATGCAGGACTGGAGACAGTTGACTTGACCAGTCCTCACCAGGTCCAACACTAAGGACCAGAGAGTGTCACCTACTGCCCACCTCTCAAACACATGCTGAACACCCCAAACCAACAGGAACTGGCAGGGTAGTGCTGTGAGAGATCACAGATGTTTCTTCATCATCATCATGCCATCTCTCTCCCCTTCTGGTGTCCTGTTCCCCAGTCTCTGTGATCCCTCAAGGGTCAGTCTTGTCACCAGTGCTCTTGCCCTCCTAGCCAACAACCCCATACACAGCAGAGCCTTCTGCTCATCTGTGGGGCCAATGCATGCCCAGGAACATGGGCTGTGCAGTGCAGGTTGCTGGGGAGGCCACTGATGGACTCAGGGCTGCAGCACTGAGTTGCCACATCCCCATTCCATAGCAGGGCTCTTCTAGCTTAGCTACCCCACTGTGAGGGGAGCAGACCACAGTGACACTGCTCAGGAATGTGCAGGTTAATCCTCATAGGAACCTTCTTAAATCTCAGTGGATATGGGGCTGATCACCCCTTCTCCAAGGACAGGGCAGGTGGTGACTATAGGAAGTGATCTGGCCATACCAGCAAGTCAGGCCTCACCAATTTTCTTCCTCCCTAAAAGTTACCCACACGACTCATGCTGAAGGGCTTATCTCACTTCCACACCACTGAGAACTTCTGTCTTGCTTCCATGTCTTTCTGGCTTAGTGCCATGCCTCCACTTAGCCCAGGCATGCTAGTGTCTTAAAGTGGGAAGGTCATGGTGGCTAGGCCTTTCCACTGTCAGGTTCTACCGAGCTCCCAATTCAACTGATGGTTTAAATGAAATCACACCGAAATCCTTAATTGGGCCCTTGCTTGAGTTACCCAGCAAAGTTTACAGACATGTCAGGAAGCCAAGGAAAATGGACCGCAGTCAGGCAACCACAACTATATAGCCTTCTCTGGCTACAGACACTGCCCAGATGTAGACCTGGTGGGGTCACAGGGCAAGGGGAGGCAGGCATTGACCTTGGTTATGGGGACCCAGGATAAAATACAATAGCACAGCACAGGACTATGTCTTCATGAGGGAAGGGTGAAAGGCCTCAGCTGCACTGGTTTAAGGGAAGCAGCAAGACACAGGAGGTGACTGAAGATGGGCTGGAGCATCCTGGGGAAACTAGATGGCCAGCAGGCTGGCACTGAGGCCCAAGTGGAGGCCTAGGGAACAGAGTGGGGACTGTCTTACTCTGGAAGAGAAGTTAGAAATGGAAGCCTGGAGGCCTGAAGACTACAACCTTCTGAGAGGAGGCAAGCAGGCTGGCCACTTCCATCAAACCCAGCAGGGATATTGAGGCAGGGCTGGGCCTGACTTTGCTTAGGAGCCTCGCTGAGGGAGACTGACGTGACCACCACACTGTCAGGCACTACAGAGCTCCCAATTCAACTGATAGTTTAAATGAAATCACACCGAATCCTGATGTGATCCCAAGGACAGTGGAGCCTGTGATCTGGGACTGCAGGGGTGCTGGAGCAGTGGAGAACCCTGTGGGGTGGGGGTGGAGGGAAGGACGGAGGGATCATGTCTGGCATGTCACCTGGGCCCCATCCAGTTCTAAACATGGTTGTCTTCCCCTCTGCAGCCAGGGCCATTTCCCAGTAGATGGTGCCCACCCTGCTGGTGTCTTACAGCCATGCCCAATCCAGCAGCAGCCTTCCCACAGACTTTGCGAATGCTCAGTGCTGCAGGACCAGCCCTAGGGTGGTTCCTGGAAACTGTTACTTTTTCACAAACACTTTGGATGTCTGGGCACTGATCAATGAAGGCAGGACCTAGGTCCAAACAGCTATCACCACTTGTGGAACTGCTGAGTGAAGCAGAACCACGGGGAAGGGACCCTCCTGTGGTGCCATTCCTGTTTCTTTGCTCACAAGCCCGGCTCACTTGTCCTAGACAGGCAGTTGGCAGCCACCCTCATCACCACTACACCAAGCACACATTGCAGGCTACCGAGTGCCCAGGCTCAGAAGAGAATTCAGCACAACTCTAGGGTATGGAGCTCAGCCTCGGCTCAGAGCTCAGGGAGCAAGGCTAGGGCAGCCCACGGTCAGACAGCTGGTCAGAGGCAGGGCAGTGACAGGTGGGGTCAAAGCAGCCCCAAGAAGGGTAGAGTGCAGTGAGGATACAGCATTGAAGGCAAGCAGCAGCCCTAGGGTCAGTGGAGCACCATTGTGCATACATGGGCCCAGCTTCCTGCCCAATCCTAACTCTATACTTCCCCACTGGCTCCTCCTGAGTGCTTTAAGGCTCAGCTGCCACCACTCAGTGTCCATCCAGCCCATGGGGAGGCCCTGATTGGGAGCTGACTCTGTTCTATCCTGAAGGGGCCAGGATACCCAGGTATGGGCTAAACATATTCTGGGTGTGTCTAGGAGAGTACTTCTGGGTGCCTGCAACATCTGCATTGGAGAACAGAAGACAGACTGACCCCAAGCAGGAAGAAGACAGCCTGACTGGTGGCCTGTGAACAGGGTGATTGGTTCTAAGGGTTTCTGTGAGCTAGGTATGTGGATTCGAACCCTAGGCAGCACACTACGGCTTAGAAGTGCACTAAGGCTGGACCACTGTCCAGGACTCAACTGTTCCACACAGAGAAGGGCATGAGAAAACCTCAGAGGCAACATAGACCTTGAAGTCGCCTGCCAAAGCCAGCATAAATCAGCATTTCTCACAGAACTTAAAAAAAGATCTCCAATTTCCTACCCCAGTATTCAAAAACATGCAAGTAGAACCCTAAATTAGGCAGCACACGAAGATTCAGAAAAGCACAAACCTGCTAAGATCAGCAAGCACAAGGCCAAGGCACAGGGATGTCAGCATCTCACCAAGCAAGATTAACAGGTGCCCAAGAGGCCAGTGCAGAGCACAGCTTTGCTTTCGTTGTCTACTGAGATGAACACTGGCAGGAAAAAGTCATGGCCCAGCTGGATCCCTCTGCACCACAGCTGTCACACAGTTCGCCAGCACGCACAGAATCCGTCAGGCCTGGCTCTGCAGGGCATGCTCTCCTGTCCTGACTGCTGACTTACAGATCCCACTGCAGGACCTGCGTCTGCATGTCCGCCTGTTACACATGTCAAGATGTAGTTGTCAGAATGACTTCAAACTGCGTGTCGGGGACCATGGGGGCTGAGGGCAGCACAGCAGCACTGACTGTAAAGATAAGAGCTGCTAGCCCAGAATCCCACACCCATCCAAGAGAGCTCACTGCTGGCCTGGGGAATGTGGGGGACATGCCTGCTCAGAGGGCCTTGCCCAGCTACCTGCAACATGAGGTTAAAGGCTGGGCTTGGAGCACACAGCAGCTACCTGCACACAGTAGGCCAGGTGTACATCCCATTGGCTTGAGGCCATGGGTAACAAAGGCCTGGCACACTGAACCCCATGTCTGAGCTGCCTAACTTCCATCCTCAAACTCACACTTCCTTATGAAAAGATAGGACCTGGGAGGCCACAGCCTTGACCTAAGAACAAGAGGGTATGGGACCATGACTTAAGGACAGGCCTGTGCCCTGGCTCCTAGCACAGCACTGGTACCTACTGCCCTGCTGGCAGCCAGGGAAGGGGAGTGGAAGTTGGTGAGTCAGTGTGAAGAGGCAGCAGGTGAGGAAGCAAGGGGGGATGGAAAGCAGGTGCTGCTCTCTGCAGGACCCAAACCAGCCCCTGGGGATGCCGTCTTTCTCAGGGCATAGTAGGTGGCACAGGGACAGGGACTCAGGTGGCCACTTCCTTTTTCCTTCCCCAGAGACACCTTGGAATCCACTGTGTCTATACAGGCAGTGACAAATTTGATCACCTTCAATGTGTCACCCTGACAAGATTAGATTGTTTTAATATTAATGTGTTGCCTAATTAAACTGCAATTAATGGTCTCCTGGCACAGCCTGGGTACGGTAGGGGGCCATGCAGAGCCAGGAGTGGCTTGGGGAGGTTGGTCTTGGACTCTAGGCTTCGTGGGCTGAGACCTGGTCAAGGGTGGTGATTCCTATCAGGGAAGCCAGAAGAACCACCCAAGGGTGTCACACTTGGAGCACAGCTGCTCCTGAAGGCTAAGGCCACTGTGCTTATTTATACATCTTCTCCAGCTCTGGGCCATGTGTGGAGAACAGTGGAAGCCTTACACGGATCACAGTGTGATCTGCCCAAGAAAGCGAGGCCAGCAGGTTCCTTCCTCAACCATTTCACCCTCTGTTCTTTCTGTCCCTTACTTGAGGACAGGAAAACACCATCTACTAACCTCTGCCTCTTGTGACAGGTCTGTGCTACATGGCCCATGTGTGGGATGCCAATGATTAAAGGGTTCACTGAGTCAAGACTGTGCCTACTTGGAGCCTGGCAAGCAGAAGTATACTCAGCCACACTGAGGCCAGTGGCCCATTCAGCAAGAGCAAAGCTATGGCCATTTGCCCACCTGCTGCCTGGGGTCCACAGGGAGATACCTGGACACTCCAACCAGTTTCCCTAGGGAAGGGAGGCTGCTGCCCAGCAGGACTGAACCAACTTAGGGATAATGTGGCCATGGTGGTGGGTACACCCTGGCCTGGGGGGAATGCCAGGCCTTGTCTACAACTTCACCTGTTCACGCCTTAGTCCCCTCATCTGCAAGGAGAAATGGATCTGCAGGTATAGGATACACAACGGGGTGACTCACTATGCCAATTATCCTCCCCTGCAATTATTCTCCTACTTCCAGATGGGAGCCCCTGAACAGCCTAGGGCTGACCAAAAAACCGATCATGACCCCCAACCTCCCAGAGACCCACCCTGCCAAGACAACCACTCTGTCCCAGAGGAGTCCAAGAAGGGGGTCCAGGGGACCTGACTCCTCCTTCCACCTGCATGGTGGATGGACAGTGCTGGAAAAGCAGGATATCTTAGAATTCAGCTACTTGCTCATGGCCCAAGCACCCTTAGAGGCCTGCAGGAGGGCTGTGGCTCACCAGGCTTCCACAAGCTTGCATTCCAGCTTTGTTCTCTTCAACATCAGACTTTGTTTTTAAGCAAAATTGATATTTTAGAGTCTGGCCATGCCAGATCTGTCAGGGAGCAGCCATCTCCCTCACTTTGCTTCCTGCTCTTTCCCTGAGACCTTGGCTTTCATCTTGCAGTTGCTCAAGTTGGGACAAACAACATTTCTCCATGTAAAAGCACATTTCAATCGCATCTTTGGATCTGATGACCTAGGCATTATCTACCACCTTCCTGCCAGGAAGACAAGGATTCAGCTCTGCCTCCTCAGACCCTCCACATGGCCTTACAGCTCCATCCTTCTGACATACCAGCTCATAGCTTTAAATTTGGCCCTAGCTCTCCAGCGATCATACAGATGCTGGTCACAGTAGGGCCACATGGAAAACCATGATTACTTTTCTTCTTGCACAGGTGGAGCTAGTGACTGCCTGTGCTTTTCTGTGTGCTTAGTTTTGTACACACTTGTCACTAACTCAGGCACCATCTTATCTTATACTGTCTACACTGGCACTTTGTGACATTTTCTGTGAGCATGAGGGAGGTGACCACGTGCCACAAGAGGCAGCAGCTTAGAGAACAGAGGACCTATACCCATGGCAATGCATATCAGCATGTGGCTTGGAAGGCTCTGACCACATCTCCTTTCTTTGAGGACATCTTAGAACACTGATAGGTTCCATCGGTGCCAACTGCTTTCAAAGCTCATAGTCTGTGCTTTCCCTATCTCCTGGGCTCTGTATCTTTCGTTTACACCCTCATTCTATTGGAACACATCTTCGACTAGCTTCCTGAGAAAGGATATATGGGAGGCAAATATTTAAGATCTTGCTCATCTAGAAATGCATGTGATCCCTCCTTTGGATTTGCCTGGGTGGGTAGCTGGGGTGCACAGCCTGCTGAGCTGCAGGTCACTTTCCATCCTGCCTGTGCACTGTGGGGAAGCATTACATAGATCTGATCCCCTACCTTTTGGCAGGGATGTCTTGTTTTCCTCTCCAGAAGTTTAAAAGGTCTTTTCTCTGTTCTCTATGCCCTGGAGGGTGGTGATAATGTGTTTGGGAGGGTCTTCTGCTTCTGTGCTAAGGACCTTTTGAACATCTTCTGCAGTATGGTGCCAGCTCCCCTGCTCTGGGGAACATTTCTGAAGGCTCTGTGTACTCTGTCCTGCTTCCCCTGCCTCTGCTCTGGACCTCCGGGACCAGTCCTCTCATGTTTCTTACCTTTTTACCCTTTTTCTACACCTATCTATTCCTTTTTTTTTTTTTTTTTTTTTTTTCTGGCAGAACCAGGGATTGAACTCAATTCCTTCTACTTTCAGATAAACTCTTTAAACTTTATCTCATAAATCTACAAAAATTCTCATTTAATTCTAAGTGTTTTTAGCTCCCCAAAGTCCACTTTCTTCTCTTTCAATTTCCTTTGGGTACCATGCTCTGTAGAACTACTGAAAGCCTGTTCTTACCCCTCTCAGCATAAGCAGGACAGTTTTCCTCTGCTCTGGTCCTCTGTTCCCTATGGACTGATTTTCTTCTTTATTCTGCTATTTTTCACCTTGGGGTATTTCCTCTGTTAGATGCTGGGAATCCCTGACTATTTGCATCATCATTATTAGGCAAACCCTGAGCAGGCAGCAAGGCCTGCCATTGTTGGCTATACCACGTTTCTACTGAGTTGGCCACAGTCCTAGGTCTGTAGGTTCTCTGGGTAAGTTGCCTGTAACCTTGGGATTGTCTCAGCACCTGCAAAGCACTCTCTCCTTGACTAGACCTATTCAGAGCTGTGGTGAAGATGAGTCCTTTGGGCTCACAAACAGATTGTGGCGCCCATCCAGGGCTTCTGACTCTAGGGGTCAGAGCTGGTACCCGAGAATCTGCACCTAAGAATTTATTTTTATTGTACATCGTTGTTACAATACATGATGATTACATTCACAATAAGAACTGGCATATTTACATAATACATCTTAATTCACTTTTTATCCCCTTTCTCTCTGTCTCCTTTTTTTCACCTCTTGGTCCCCTTTCCATCTGCAAGATATCTAGCTCCCTGTTTCCTACCATCTACCCTCTGTTCACGCCTCCACTATGCTGCCTCCAGCCTCTTCAGCTTAGCGAGCCACCCCCTCCCAGTATCCCTGGCTACTATCCTGTGCCCCTTCAGAATTCTGTGGCCTGATCATCCTGGATCCTGTCCTATGCACTAGCTTAGAAGCAGCTTTTCCTCAATCTGCCTGGTTACCAACCCTTCAGCCACCCATTTTTCCAACGTGAATGTTGTGGCCACATTTTTTCTCTTTCTGTGGGTATAAGCTTAAGGAAAATGAAATAAAAGCCAACCCAGGGACCTGGGATTAGGAGGTACAGTTGGCCACCTGAGCAGAAATGCCTACACTGCCTCTGGGTCTTCTCCCCATCCTGTAGCTGCCCACATCTGGCTGAACCTCTGCTTGCCTTCATCTTCTAAATTCCAGGCAATCTTGCAACTGACTTGTTCCCTAAGTGAAGCTTGGGGGTTTCCTCAGTATCCCCCAAGTGAGAGGTGGAGACCCATCTTCTGAGCTTATCTGCTGCAGCCTTGAACATGTGCCATGGCATGCCTCCTAGGACAGGCACCCAAGGCCAACATGGGACTGGATGACAGGAGCAGCACAGCAGGTTTTACTAGAGAAGTGAACAACGCAGTCCCTGGGCTGAGGCTCAAACCAATCTGTGACATCCATAATGGTGAGTGTGTCTCCCAAGAGCCTTTTACAAAGACCTGACAAAAACATTCCAGTGACACACAGAGAGCAGAAGCTCAGAGAAATCATCCTGCAGGGATACGCAGGCTGGCATTTGTGGTCAGGCAGCCCAGACCACAAAGTACTTGTGTGGTGGGAGCCAGAAAGACACCTAGACCTGCCACCCTCTGCTGGGCAATCTCAAGGGAGGGCCTTCTTTTGCTGTTGGCTTCTGCTTCCCAGCTGGGCTGCATAGAAGTGGAACACATGGCAAAGGCCACCAAATCTATCAGGCAGCAGGGGACCTTTATCACAGCCTGCTGTTATCAAGCCTGGGCCAGGCTAGGGCTCTGTGTGCTACTGGGGGCACATGACCAGGCAGGTGTGTCAGTTCTAGCAGTCCCCTTCTGCCTGGCTGCTGTCAAGCAGAGGGTGCCAGTAAGAAATCAAAGTCTGGAGTGGAAGGGGAAAGAAGCATAAAGACCTCAAATAGTGAGGTGCTCAGAGCAGTAGCTGCAGAACCAGCCCCATGCCCAGGTGGTCCTCATACCATGGCACTTATTTCATTTGCTGCACAAGGGAAGAGAGTAGGGTCTCTGCTCCAGGTCCGGCTCTGGAAAATTTCTGGGCACTAGAGAATGGGATATGTGGTGGATTAACTAATGGGCAACTTGTAACACCCAGCTGAACTGAATTAACATGGTTCTGGGTGTAGAAGGCCCACCTGAGGATTGCTGCCAACAGTATAAAAAGAGAACTGGAGGAGAAGAGGGTGCTGTTGCTTCTCCCGGAGAATCTTGTCATGCTGTTTTTCCTGATATGAACTCAGTTGTTTTTATCACTGAAAGAGGCCAGGAACTTGCTGACACTGAGGACAATTGCAGTCCTCCTCCTCAAGAGCTCTGGTCCTTACCTTGAGTGGCACTTTCCAGCTGCAAATCACTAATGCAGACCTTTCAGCTTCCAACACTGACCTTTGGGCCTTCTTCCCAGGACAGATTCTTGGCATAGACTTGCATGAGACATTGTTGTGGCTCTAGGCCTCCAGCTGGATTCATGAAGGACAGTGCCATGAGATCCAGGGCCTCAGCTGGATTCTTTGGGTCTCTAGCACGTGGACAGACCTCTCACACTCTTCTGCATTTGACTTCTTTGGAGGAATATTATAAATAATTGTATAAATTATGTGTCCTATATCAAATCTATTCCCTTGCAAACTAACTACAACAAGATGGGATGTGATAAGGCCAATGTAAGTGCCTATGTGAAAACCTGAGCTGCGGAGGCAGGGCCACGCACACCCAGGCGGTGCTGCCGTAACCCTGCGAGCAGGAAGTGTGACAGTGAACAAGCGTGTAGGCAGATTCAGTCCCCTCAGATGTTACAGGCACAGATTTCTGCTTGCTGGCAGCTGGGCCTCACGGCAGTGCAGAAGCCCCAGCCTCGGGGAGGACACTGGCTAACTGGGTACAGTGGTTGGTGGGGTCCTGGAGACATCACATGCTGAGGATAGCCATGGGGTCCCAGGAACAAGACCAAAGACAATGAAAATACAGATGACATGCAGTTACTGAGCATCTGCTATGTTCCAGGCTCTCTGTAAGGACTTCTAGGCTTCCCTGCCAGCAGGGCTATGACTGCATAAGTGACAGCTGACGCAAGGGAGAATAGATGGCTACTCCAACCCTGGCCTGGCTTCTTTCAGGTCTCGCAACTCAGTATCTGCACACTAGCCCTGTGACAGTCCTGGGTCACCATCTCAGCACTCAATACAAGGTGGGAGCAAACAGGAAGGGACGACAAAGGGCTAATTTGGAGAATGAAAGCCATCCGTCTCTCAACATGCTGTGTTTTAGGAAGGACCCAAATGACAGCTAAGCTACACTTTTCCAGTTTGAGGAAGCTCTCAGGACTGAACAGAATGAGCTGACATATACAGAAGAAGCAAATAGCAAAGGGCTTCACAGAATGAAAGGCAATGCAGAAAAAAACCCACGAAATGCATAGCAAGAAAACAGCAGCCAGCTAGGCACTGTAGTGGCACACATCTATAACCCTAACACTCTGGAAGGCTGAGGCAGGAGGACTGCAAGTTCTAACCTAGCCAAGGCAACTTAGTGCCTTACTGAGCGTTTATCTCAAAATTAAAAAAAAAAAAAAAGGTTTGACAAGGACTGAGGGTATGTGTATAGCTCAATGTAAGGGCCCTGGGTTCAATTCCCAGGACTGCCAAAACAAAATGAAACGGATGCCCCTCTAAACATCCCCCAGGGCACAGTGACAAGGTGAGTCACCAACATCAGAGCTGCTGTCGCCAGGCCACCATGAGACCTAGTGTGGTGAACAGCCAGGCACTCCAACATCACTGAGCCCAGGCTGCAGGGCAGACACACTGAGGCAAGGCACCGTGTAAACAGACTCCACATAGATTCCACCTGTCGCTTTGCTGCATCAGAGGTGACAAGAACAGATCCCAAGGCTGGAACCCTGATTTATAGACTGAAGCCAGCGGTGCAGGCAATGACTTGGTGGCCGGCCTCAAAGGCCTTTGTGGCAGGGCCCCAGGCTGTGAAGGGTACTTAGTGCAGTGAAAGATGGCCCTGATTCCATGGAGGACTGGATTTGCTCATGATTAATGGGGCACACAGCAACTGATAAATGGTATTAATTTGTTTGAGGGATCTGAGAAGATCGTGGTTGCATGCTTCTCCGCAGCTGCCTGAGCTATTTCCTGCTGCCCACAGACATGGATGACTAACCCTGTTTGCACAGCCCCTGGGGACACAGAGCAGCTGTGTGGAACATGGGGCTGGTGTGCCCTGTTCAGCCATCCATGTGGACCTGCTGCTCTGGCATGACAGGTACCTGTGGGACCCATTTGTGGGAAGAAGGCCAGACAAGGGGCCTACCTGCCACCTCTTTGGACGAGGCCAGGCCTGTGGTGGCCTCCAGGTCGGTGGGCACTGGACCTCCTCTCTCCATGGCATGTACAAGCCCCCGCAGCCGCTCGCACTCCTCCTGCAGCCGGTCCCGCTCCTCGCGTAGGCGCTGCTTGGCCAGGCTGGTGGGGTTGAGGGTCATGTGCAGCACTTTGGTTTTGCTCTGGTCATAGTCACCCTGTGGGACCAAGCACAGCACAGGGTCATCTTGAGGGACTTTTGTGGGTGCCAGTGAGTCACATAGCTGGCAGAGACTCGGTGGTCCCTTCACCTGTGTAGGTGCTGCTCACCCACTGCTCAATATGGAGCGAGGCTGCTTCCAACCGACCTTGAAGAGTCACTGAGCTGTGGGAAGATAGCAGGTGCCACAGACTCCTTGGGACCTCACAACCCTCAGTACACAGGAAGCCCCTGCCTTGGTGTCCTGGGGACTGAACCCAGGACTTTCATACTGAGCTGCATCCCAAACCACTTTGTAAGACAGGCTCTTCCTTAGCTGCTGAGGTGCCCACATCAAGCTCAAACCTGAGATCCTCCTGCCTCAGTCTCTCAAAGTGTAGGTGTTATAGGTATGCACCACTGGATTCAGATTTAAATATCAGGTTTATTTATGTTGTCTTTTTAGATAAGGTTTTGCTATGCCTGACCTTGAAGTCACAGTAATCCTCCTGCCTCAGCATCCTGAATGCTGGGATTACAGTCATGTGCCACCATGCCCAGCTTAAATAATAATTTTAAGAACGCATCATGATGTAAATATTCAAATGACTGAGCTCTTACTAATTCACAGTGAAGACCTGCCTGGGAGGTAATACATTTATCTTCTCTCACACTTACATAGGTGTGTAAGTGGATGGTCCTTAATTCACAAGCAAACAGCTGCTGGGGATACAGCTCAATGGCACAAGTGCCTGCCTGGCAAACACAAAGTCCTGAGTTTGAGTCCCAGTACCAAAAAAATTGCCTAATTAACAAGCAAACAAGACATTGTTTTTTAGAGTGCTTTTAGACTGTGGAGAAATTGGGAAGGCAGTGAAGACAGTCCCCATAGACCCCGTATCATTTTCCATCACTACATCTCGCAGGGGCAGTGTGGCCTACCTGTCATATTCCAGGCCCACTCAGGGACCTCAAAGGAGAGGAACCACGACAGATCCCCCAAACATCACATCCCATTAGAGTCTATAGTCAAGGAAATGGGCACTCCTAGAGCAAGGGACAGCTAGATACCCTTGTGCCCTCAAGCTCAAGCCACACCCAAATGCTAATTCTAGAAGGATCACAAAGGTAACATCTTCTTGACCATGGAGTATATACTTAAAGAACATTAAGTGCTATCATCCAGGAAAGGAGGAAGGACCCCAGACTCATGATCAGCCAGTGTTGCTCTCCCACTGGAGCACAGGGCCCTGGCAGTGTGGGGAGAGGCCTGACCCATCCATGGCAGAGGACTCGAGAAACTTAAGCAAGAACATTTCAGAAAATTCCATTTGAAGATGGGCAAAAAACATGAACAGACATTTTACAGAAGAGACCCAAAGAGCTGGTGTGCACTTGGAAGGCGTCCATGCAACTGGGCTGAGCCAGTGGGTGCCCATGGCACTGGCATACAGGACAGGCTGATGGATGCCCAGTACGCAGCAGCACAAGCAAGCTCGCTGCAGGCAGCTTATGTACACTGTGCCCACCTTCCTGAGACTGGAGGCTGTCCAGCCCCTTCACTGACCCAAGATGGACTTCCCCGTGGGGTCTGAAAAGACTTACAAGGTCACAGAAAGGAGCTACGACTGCCTTGAGCCTCAGGATTCCTCCAGGAGGACAGGCCAATGCAGGGCCCCAGCGGTTTCACTAGGTTTTTGCAGAGTGGCCACTAAGGCTGAGGTAGGCCTGGATCCCACTCCTAGGAGGCCCTGGCTGGGGACAGCACTGGCAGTGCATGTGTGACTCAGGGATGTGGTGCCCCAGGGTGGATGGGCCAGTATGATATTGGGCCTGGAGCTAAACCCTCAGGTTGCAGAAGCCATAGTATCTGTCAGGGACAGACACTGAGCCACAAAGCACGCATTCTCACAGGTAGGAACTCCCCTGTGCCCACCACTGAGGAAATAGTATCCATTACCCAGACCACCAGGTGGTCCTGGGAGAGGCTGGGTGGAGACAGTTGGCTAAGCACAGGAGCCTCCAGCCTCCAGCCTCACAGTAGTTCAAGCTGCTGGGGACTACTGTTCCTCCACCAAAGGACAGGATGGCCTAGAACATAATGTGCCCACCTCATGTCCCTCACTGGGGCCAGAGCCTGCTGGCCCCTGACCAGCCACCCAGACTCGCCAGGACATGCCTCCAAAGAAAAGTGGGGCCTGGGGGAGACAAAGTAAGATTTTGCCCCAGTGTGCCTCTCTGGAATAAAAACATGCTAACTTCTGGTCCTGAAGTCCCCTCACCTAAGAGGTCAAGGGGGACAGGATACTGGCATGGGCCAAAGACCCAGGGATAACAAAGTGATGGCAAGGGATACTGCTGGGAGCAGCTGGATTTGCACACACAGTGCCTGGGTGCTATCCTCTGTGCTGTCCCTCCAGCTGGCAAGGGTGAGGCCAGGGGGGAGGGGAGGGGAGGGCCACAGCAGCTGCATGAGACAGGATTCCCAGGCTCCTCACAGGCTTTATGAGAACCTTGTAAAACCTGCAAAGGATGAAGGCACACCTGGAACTCAGCTGAATCACTGTCAGAGCTGCAAGGGACTGTTATTCCACTCAATTTTAACAGTCTAGGGAATACAACCAAGTGTGAAAAATCCAACTGCTCATGCAGCCCTGGCAGAGCCCCATCTCTGGGACCTTGCAGGTGGACATATGCCAGCCTCCTTCCCCTCACAGAGCTAGAGAAGCCAGTTAGGGAACTGGAGAGCTGGTCCAGCACTCCTGTGGAGTCAGCTGGTTGGTCTGGGTTTTCCATGGTGCTCTGTCCAAGTACCCAGCTCTGTGGCCAAGAAAGCAGCCACGACAGACAGGACAGCAACCATGTGCCAGTGAAGCCACATTCAAGGGTACAAATCAATTTTTTTTGGGGGGGGGAACCAGGGATTGAACTCAGACCCTTGCGCTTGCCAGGGAAGCACTTATTCTACTGAGCCATCTCCCCAGCCCCAAAAGCACAAATCATATTTTCCCATAATTTTCAAGTGTGCACAATATTTTCTCCTTTTGCTCCCTGCATGCTTAACTGCTTCTATACATTAAATGGACTTTATCTGACACTCAGAGGTAGCAGAGCCTTCTAGAGATAACTCAGGGAGGGGAGCAAGGAGGGGAGCTGGACAATGACAGGTAGGACACAAGCTCTGTCCAGGATATCCAAAAAGTGGCTAGGGACCTGGCAATGCAGGTAAGAGCAGGTGAAACAGTGGGGAGCCACAAGCACAGGGCCTGGTGGTCTCCAGACATACCTGCTACCTGGAACCTTCTGCACTGTCCTCAAAAAGTCAGGAGTGAAACTCCTGGTCCATGCAGACAGGAGCACAAGACTAGGGGGAAGTGTAAGGCTGTGGAGGTCAGTGGAGGTTTTAGGTCTGGTGCATCTTGGAGGTGAGGAGTGAACAGGCAATCACGGGAGAGATGGTGTCTACCTGGTGCTGAGTGTGGACAGGCACCCTAGTGGAGACTCAGTAAGACTATTGCTCCACTTCACACACAGGGAGTCAGCAGTTGGGTACGGAGGTCAGATGTGATGGCCAGTCAGGACAAAGCCTGATGGTGGGGCTGCATGCACTGTCCATGTCCTTCCATCTGCTTCCTGGGACACTGCACATACTGTAGCAGACAGGCACCCACTTCTGTGTCAGAGAACAGTGGGGCAGCCACCATGGGAGTGTGGGGAAGGAAGGGACTTCTGGCTGAAGACCCTTCTGCATCTGGAAGCTCTAAGGGGAGAGGCTCACTGTCATGAAATGATAGGCTGTTTTCATGCCCACTGGGAGCCAGTGCCTGACACATGTCTACTGTGTCTACAGGAAGGCACTTATGCCACTGAGCTATCTTCCAGGTCTCTACTGTGTCTACAGAGAACAATGGTGACAGCACATCACTTCCTACTGCCCTCATCCTGTACCTTTCTGCACTTCAGCATGAACATTTTATCAGCTGTTACCTGAGGAAGTCAGCTCTGCAGGGATCGGGGCTGTGTTGTGTCCACTGCAGTGGTGTCAGGGCTGAGAACAGTGCCTGGTATGGTGCTAAATATACGCTTGTTCAATGAGTGGGTGATAATTACATTTCCTGAGCCAAGATGTGTCCCTGCAGACTTACAAGTACCATCACTCACCAGGCACAACAACATGTGAGGTGAAAGCCAGCAGGTCCCAGAAAGGACCTGGTCTCCCTCCTTTGATGGCCCCCATGGACCCTCAGCAGCCACCCCTGCACACCTGCCTGGGTCCTGTTTTGTTCAAGCATGGTGGTGCTCACAGGAGCAGGGTGCTGCATAGCTGCTTTGCTAGCATCTGGTATAGGTAGGGTTGGTGGCCCCACTCCAGAGCCCAGTCCCAAGTAGTCACCTGGAGATAAAATCTCCCAAGGAGTTGCAGCAGGCCTGGTGCTTCCTGCCCAGCACTGAGTAGGCACCCATAGGACATAGGGCTTGGGATCCAGACAAAAGATTTTAAAGCTTAGAATGGGAGGCACAGCCAAGCAGCAGAGATAAGGGCCCATGAGGGCATGAGGCAAAAGTAAGAACGGCACCAATGTTCAAGGCCAGTCCAGCTTCAAGGTTTTCCCACAGAGGGATCCAAGTGCTACTTCTACTGGATATACTGTGGCTCCTGTTCCAAGGAAGGCCGGAGATACATCAGGTGCACATGGGTGGCCTCTAAGGACCAGAGTACTAGGTCACTGTCTGTCTAAACATGTCTGTCCATCTATCCAACCAGTATGTATTGTCCAGGACTGCCCCTCCCCTTATAAAGTCCCAAGTGGGGCTCCAGTCAACTAGTGGCTGGGCACAGGGGAGGGAAGATCCCAGTATGCAAGTAGTGCCACCCCCTGGAATTTACCCACCCTCCATGGGTAGAGTGTCATGCCAGTGAGAAAGTATGCCATCCAGGGGCTGGCGCTGCATGGGACGAGCAGATGGGGAGAATGAACAACTTTGCTGAAATCTGCTGCTAGATGACAGCTTTGAGGAAGAAAGGGGAAAAATGGCTGTAATCTTCTGCTAAAATTTGTCGCCTTGTTTGATTCACAGCTGAGAAAACTGTTGAGACGCTGACAAGCATCTCAAAAGGAAAAGTTGGGGACCTTCCTTTGACGTGATGGTGCAATTATTGACTAAACAAAAACATTTTACTTGCCCAGCAAGGGGATGACATTCTCTGTTAACGACAGCAGCAAAGCAGGGACCAAAGGGCTGGGCGTGGGGCATATGCCAGCCATGGGCAAGTCCACCTTCCATCCAGCTGCCTCAGCTCTTGCTGAGGAGTCTTCACCAGGCTGCAGGGTAGACTTGAGGGCTGGGAGCCTGAGGCTCCCATGCCGCCCATCTGTTGTGTGTGAACTCAGGCCAGGCACTGCCCTCTGCATTCCAGGTTCTGCAGGGTAGGGCTTGTTCGAGCCTGTGCTAGCTTTATTTCTCCCTGTAAAGTAAGTTCTGTCCTAACTTGCCACTGGCCTTAGGCTGGCCTCTGCCCCTCTGTGTCTCAGTTTCCCATGTGAACCATGAGAGGCATGAACTTGACTTTCCCCCACTCTTTTGGATGAGCTGACAGCCCATAGGCGTTGCCTGAAGTGGGTGAGGCAGTGCTGCAGTTGGGATCCTCCACCCTCAAGTGCCTCACAGAGAAGCCAGTTCTGGGGAATCACATCCACGCTTGTAGCCTGCTGCCCCAAAAGGGTCCCAGCCATCAAGCAGAGAGGGAGGGCCGCCTGCCACCCCAAGTCTGACTCGAATACTAAGAGACCCTGCTGGGAAGAAGCAGCAACGCGAGGAGAATTAGAAAGCACAGTTAAATAACCGCCAATCCTCATGCATATTTATAAATCACCCAGCCTCAAAACTAAATCAATACCTCTCCTTGCTGAGAGACTCAGCTCAGCAACAAGAGCAAGGCCACTTTAGTGGTTCGCTGGGTCTGAGGGCAAAAGCCCAGCAATGCCAGGTCCTTGGATGGCCACACCACTGACTATGACCTGTGCAGCCCATGGAAGGGGTGTGCGTTCATGAATGCAGCAGAGTACCCTGACTCTGCACCTTTAACAACAGCTAACCGACTCCTAGTGAACAAGTACATCAGAACACAGGGAAGAGTGTACCTGCTCAGCACTGAGCCTATGGCAAAGCCCAGGAGACAGAGATGACCAGTCAGGCAGGAGAAACATGAGGCAGGGGCTCCCTTGCTCACCTAGAAAAAGGCCGAATGCTGGGCCTCCCATGGGCCTGGCCTCCTTGATGTAGAATCTCACCTCTATCACCTTCTGACCCTGGGCCATGAGCTGTCAGCAAAGTTCCCAAAGAGCAAGAAGAGGGACTGACAACTGGCCTTGGACAGCAGACTTGGACACCTGTGGTACGGCAGGTGGGAAGCATATGCCCAGCTACCTGTTTGGCATGTCAAAATCTCAAGATGTACATGGTGCCCTGCAAGGGGAGGGGCAGTCAACATTGTGTTGCTCTGGGAGACCAAACATGCTTCCTTTCTCCTGCCCCACACAGCACGGTGACCTGAGGAAGGACAGACAGCTGCCACCTCAGAGCACCTGTCAACCCCACAGTATGGCTGTACTAGGCATGCTGTGTGAGCCTCTTGAGGTGTGGGACCAGGGTGCAGCCCAAGGAACTGGTGTCCCACTGTCCAGGGCATGGACATCCTGAGCTGGAGGTGACCCTGGAGCAGGTCACATGCTCTTTGGGCATCATTGGCTTACCTGTGTCGTGGGAGAGCACTGCTGCACAGCTTGCAGAGCCCTTGGGAAAATAAACAAGTCAAAGAGACGTGAGAATGGTCTATGCAAAAAGGTATAGCCCACGGGCTCATGGTGGCTTTGCAGGGTACACACATGTGCAGTTATAGCCACAGGATTATGGGAGCAAAGGCCAAAGTGCAATTACCCATGAAGCCTGTCCCCTTTCTCTGCAGGACATGCTCAGGCAGCTGTCAACTGTAAGTCCTTGGTTCACTTTAACTCCACCTTCATCTGAGGACCCATGCCTTGCCAGAGAATCTCTGAGAACCAAGAGGTGTCAAGAAAACTGGACAACAGAGAAAATACCAGGTGTAAACCCAATTGCTACAGAGGAAAGAGACAGAGAAAGACAGATGGTGCAAACTTCCCCTGCTGGCCTGAGTGGGAGGCAATGGAAGGTGTTGGGCTGAGGAGAGCCTGCCCTGCCCAACACCCTGTGTTCCAGGGTCCCTCTCTCCTTTAGGGTTTTTTTTCCCTCATTAAGCCCTGTGCACTGGCAGGTCATCTCTGCTTCCCTTTTTGTTCTTACTCTGCAGAAATCTGGGCCTGATCCACTTTCCCTCTGGTCTGGGACACCGAATAGTCATAGAGGTAGCAAAGCCAAAGCAAGGCCTAGACTGCCTTACCAGCCAAAGCAGTGTGGCTTGTGACACTGATCATGTCAAATATGGGGCTAAAAGCTGTACTAGACAGTCACCAGGGTACCCACAGGCAAAGACAGCACTGTCCTCCTCAGGGGAGGGGTCTTCAGAGGCTGCAACAGAACCAGAGGGGATATTATGAGTGGTCTTTGCAGTTCATCCCCCAGCCCATTCTTCTTTCTAGGGTTATCACCTAAAAGGGAATGTGGAGCACAACTTCCTGCCCCAGTGCATTTCTTCAGTGGAGGGAGGGTCATGTGTTCAGCAGATGGTCCTGTGTATGCTTCTACTTTGAGAGACAGCATAGACAGTGGGTGCTTCTGAGAGACATGACAAATTCTTCTCTGGGCACACATGTAGGGTCCAGAAGAGCCCAAGTTAGGGACCAGCACCACCAACTATAGGCTGTATGGCTCTAGATCAGTCCTTGGGATCTTACCCTGGGTGTCATGATGCCCAGAGATAGCAGTTGTCCCTGTCCTCAAGCCAATGAGGAGGGTACTGTCACACATGTGGAGGAAAGGGCAGGCCAGCACTAAGTGAGTACAAGTCCCTGCCACTGGGCATCTGGTGTCTACCACTCTGTGTGTATCCCATGCCAGCCAGGAACCTGCATATCCTCCTCAGCCTTCCCTGACCCTGGCTCTGTTTAGATGACAAGTATGTTAGCATGGCCAATTCCATGATGCTGTGACTGTGTGCAGGTTTCCTGACGTCAGAAGGATATCTGCTGCTGCAGCTGATTTGGTAACAATTTACAGGGAAGTGAGAAACAGAAGTCTACTTGCTTGGAAAGGCTAAATGCAGTCACCCAGGCTCTACTACCCAAGATTCCTCAGAGCCCCTAGCAATGGCTCTCACTGCCTTCCAGACCCGGAACCCATACTATCTATGTGCTGGCTCCTGGGCTGCAGGTAGGCCCTGCATGTGGGACACTCTGATGGGGCCTCGGCAGACTCCACATGGAGGCAGTGAGTGGTCAGGATTCCTGGACCACTGTGACAGGTTCTGGCTCACTATCCCACTTTGTTGGTTCAACTCCAGGTGCATCAACACTGCCTCAACTACTTGGGCTCTCTGAAAGCCGCTCTCCATTTGCCCAGTCAGTGCCCTGCATATACTAGAGGCAATGAATCTGAAGGGGGAGTGTGTGTGTGCGTGCATGTGTGTGTGTGCACATGTCCGTGCGTGTGTGGTCCTTGAGTTGTAGCCCCCTGTAATTTGCTGGGTGAGTGGCTGGCAGGCCAGCAGATGCTTAGGAAATAAGGCAGCCTCTGGTCTCCTGAGCTCCCTATCCAAACAAGCAAATGGTCACAGCCTAGCCAGCCAGCCCAGTTCTTACAAGAGCTGGCAAGAGGCCTTAGGGTTCAGGCCAGCTGTTGCAGGGTCAGTGATGGCCAAGCAGTATACAGAAAGGATGGCCTTGAGCAGTAGCCCAATGCCTTGCTATCGACATGCAAAGTCCTCCCTCCACCAAGTCCCTTCCCAGAAGGCCTGGATTGTTCTAGGATTATTTCTGAAGCCCATAAAAGAAGACTGCTGTTCTTCAAACTGGTAAAATTTGCATTATATGAAACTTCCCATCATAACCATGTCTAAGCGCACAGCTCAGGCATTAAGCACATTCACACGGCTGTGGAACTATTACCACCACTCACCTCCAGAACTCTCACCTTCCTAGCCTGAAGCTGTCCCCCCTGAACCCTGACTCCTGTCCCTTCCCCAGCCCTGGCTTCCACTGTCCTGCTCTCTGTCCCTAGGATCTGACTCCTCAGGACCTCCTAGGAATAGAATCAAACAGTATCAATCCTTTGATGATCAGTTTGTTTTCCTTGGCAGCGCAGTGTCAGATGTTCCTTCCTTCCTTGGTAAGGCAGGGTAACATCCTGTGGCCTGGATGGACATTTCATGTACACATCTGTCTGCTGAAGATCCTCGGCTGCTCCCATCTGGCTGGTGGTAAGCATGGTGAGCAAGTTCATCACAATCTTTGCTTCCCATCTCTCAGGTGCGTTCCTAGGAGTGGACCTGGTTGGTCACACTGTTGAACAAAGCTGGTTTTGTTTTATTCTTATGTTGCTGGGGATGGAACCCAGAGTCATACACAAGCTAGACAACCTCTCTACTAATGAGCTGCCCTCCAAAGTTGAGTTTTAAAATCAATGCAGTCCCCAAGGAGGGTGCATGAAACCCAAGACATTTCTCTTAGAATTTACTGCTTCACCTTTAACAGGGAAGTTTGCTCTGTCTCTGCCAATCCCAAATTCTCTGGCTGTGGCAATTCATTCCCTTCATCAGGGCCAACCCTGAGGACAGCACAGTGAGGGGGACTGGAAAAACAAGCCTGCCAGTGAGGTGCGGCCCTAAGAACCCTCATCATCCCTGCAGGTCTGTTTCTGATGTGAACAGCCCCATGGATACTGCTCCCCATACCCTTCCAGGTCCCCTTGTCCTCAGAGGTCACTCAGAGACAGAGTGCTGCTTTCCCTTCTTGGTGGAGGACAGGGCCCATCACACCCTGGCTCTCAACTGACACAGAATCTGCAGTAGGAAGTTCAACTCAAAGATGACAATCATGGGATGATATCATGCCTAATGTCTAGGTTCCAAAAGTGCTGAAAAAATTCCTAACTTATCCTAATGTAAAGCTTGTGCAAGGATCAGGAGAGGAAAGAAAGATGCTGCAGCATCTTAGTACAATACCACCAAGGCTAAGGACCAAGATGGCCTCAGTGACAGCATGTACCCCAGGCCAGTGGGGAGTGGTTGGGGTCATTGATCACACTGTTCCCAGTCCACATGCTTTCTGGTCCTGTGGGGAGCAGATGGAGAAGCAGGCATGAACAGGTCTCCTGAGGGCTCCAGGAGAGAGTCGCTATACTGGCACCCACGGGCACCTGGACTTTATCCGACAACCTCCAGTATGCTGACCAGCTTGTTTTTAAACCAGGGTCTAGGCCAGCAGCCAGGGCTCTCACACAGCTGAGGCCTGGTGGTCACAGGACTGTCAGCATGCTGGAGCATGCTTGGTGTCCCAGCAAGGTGAGGCCATCAGGTCCAAGGGCTTGAGCTTCCCAGAAGGCAACACCCCAGGAGGAGGGGTCTTAATATGCAGGGCGCGTCTTTCTCATAAAAAACCAAAAGAAATCAGTGCCTGTGGAAATGTCGCTGCACAAATGCACATCAGCCGGGTGCTTTTTTTAGCCTTGAGCGTTAATAAACATGAGCAGTCTGCACTCACCTCTGTAGATTGGGGCTTTTTTTTCTCCTTTCATATGCATCTTATTTTACATAAACACTCAGCAAGGCAGGCCTGAACAGCAAGGTGAGGAGAAACACCAAGTCTAGCTTTGCCCGAGGCCAGTCCTGGACCTGGTAGGCATGCTTGTCCTCACCCCAGATGTGGAGGTAAGCACAGAGCTAACAGAAAGGAACCCAGCATTCATGTGTAAACAGCACCTCTAGGAGACGGAACTGAAGGAAAGACCTGCTGCTGGTGAACAGACCTGGAGCTAAATTCACAAGAAACTTTCAAGAAAAAAATATATTTGGTCAGGTGTGGCACATGCCTATAATCCCAGCACTTGAGGAGGCTGAGGCAGGAAGATTGCAAGTTAAACCCAGGTTAGGCAATTTAGTGACTCAGACTTTATCTCAAAACAAAACAAAACAAACAAACAAAAAATAAAAAAAAAAAGAAAAAGAAAAAGAAAAACTGGGGATGTAACTCAGTGTAAAGGCCTGGGTTCAATCCACAATACAAACATGAAAGAACTTAATAGTTCTACAGGGATACAGACAGCAAACTGCCCAACAAGTGAAGAAACCAACCTTCTCATGAAGAAGAGCCTACATAGGGGAGATACTGAGCTCCAGAAGTCTGTTATTTCCCACAATACCGGTGAAGACTGGGAAGGTCAGGTGTGGCCCTTGCTCACTCTGATGTGCACACAGGCCTAGAGGTGGGGGAGTGGGCGGCCCATACAGAAGCCAACAGGTGATGTCTGGCCTAGCCTGGCAGACTGGGGAGGATGGGTGCTGTCCATGGCCGCACTGGGCAGCGTGAAGGAATATTGGCAGCTGGCACAAAGGTGCTGCTTTCCTCCCTGGAGCTCTGGCTACACCATGTGGGGCAGGATAGGGAGCAGCTCTGTAGTCCTCAGACATCCCAGCAGCCAGGAAAGAAGTTAAGGTCTGATTCAAGAGAACAGCCTAGAACACTTGTGCAGAAGACATGGTGAGGGCATGGCTTGGGCAGTGAGTGGACTGTGGCTGTTACCCACCTCCTTGTTGTGTGGTGAGCCACCAGTTTGTGACCTGAGCACAGCACACCCCTCACAGGGTCTTTGCCAGGCATTAGGCAGGGAACCCTGGTGCTCTTCTACCAGGCAGGCCCTGGAGCTCCTGAGCTAGACAGCCAACAGTCTTGGGACACCACACCTGGGTGGTGCCTATACTGTGACACTGGGAGAACAACTCAGAAGTGTGGAGGGTTGCTAAGAAGCCAGCCATCCTGGCCAGCAGCTGTGATCACCACAGAACCACAGCGGATGTGAGAGCTGCAGGCTCCTTGGTAGATGCAACACGAGGCTGTTCTGAAGTATGAGGTCACATGTGGTAGGTGAGTTGGGGGATGGCCCTGGGGTCCTGGGTGCTTTGTCCTGGAGTGGCAGGCAGGGCAGCAATTTGCTGTAAGCTAGGTAGCTTCATGGAAAGGGGAGCTGTTCAGGCCATGGCTGGGGCTGTTGGGAGCAGATAGTTGGGAGGCCAGAGCCTAACTGGAGTTTCTGAGGCACTGGTGAGGAACCTGCAACACGTACAGAAGCTGGGATGTCTCAGGCATGGGGTGCTTTCTGCTCACAGTACCTAGCAATTTTCAACCCACTATGTCCCAAAGAGACACACTTACTGTATTTAAATGTGTGCACGGGGCAGCTTGTCTGGTCCCTTTCCTGGGCAGCACTTTAGGAGGGGTGAGGCTGAAGGGACCCACAAGGGGCAGTCAGCTCAGAGGCCTGGCTCCAAAGGGCAGGGATTCCTGGGGTGGGGGTTGTTCTGCCCGACCACCCACCTGCCTGAATAAGCGCTGTGATTAGGCAGCCCTGCAGGATGGCGGGGGCACGGGCTTCAGGATCCCAGAGATGAATTCTGCTTAATTATGTTCACGCTGAAGTACTTAGAGAAAAGTATACAGATGTCTGCAATTTACTTTAAAATGCATCAAAAGAATAAAACGGACTGATGGCTGGCAGAGGGCCGGGGAAAGATGTCACACAGCAGCGAGTGACGTGCTTCCTGAGGACGTAGGTGGTATGAGCGGGCGTTCACTGTGACATTCCTGCCACTTCTGTGTGCTTGAAGGCACTTGTCAGAAGAAGCAAGAAATTCCAGCAGGACTAGGTTTAAATACTGACCACCCCTTTTACTGATGGTGACAATGGACCCCTTGCCATTACCAGGTGGGGACATGCCCATTCAGCTGGGAGGACACTGTCCAGCGCAGCTGGGCCATGTTACTGATGAGCTTCCCACAGCCAGTCTGCGCACTCAGCAGGCTCACTCCCTACAGCTCCCAGATCCAGCCCATTCGAGCCATGAAGGTGGGAGCAATGCACGCTGTCACCATGGTGAGGCAGTGAGGACAGAGGTGCTACTGTGAATACCAGTAATCCCTGGATGTGTGGGGCCTTGGAGGGGCCCAAAGATGGGTTGCAGGAAGACCCATAGCCTTGAGGAGCACTACTATGAGGAGGGTCATGCCTACAGAAGGGTCACTGGCAGTGTGGGTATTAGAATGAAAGGCAGGGCAGGGGATACTGGGGGCTGGCTACACTCAACCATATTCTTGGTTCTCAGTCTCGAGCCAGTGCTGGTGAGGGGGCCAATGGCCCAGAGGCCCAGGATAGGAGGGCCAGCATCCCAGTTAGGCAGTGAGGGGAGGACCCAGTCACCCTTCATGTGCCAGCTAATGGGGGGGCACACTCAGTTTCCCCATCACTAATTAGAGCTCCTGCAACTGGAGGACAGCAGCTTGCAAGTCCTGAGCTTGCCAGCTACCTAGGGGGAGGTCCTGTCGCGCAGGCAGCCCCCAGCCCCTGTCCTACCAGGACTATACTAGGAATGTATAAGGTAATCTTGGCTGGTGCAGAAATGCCAGTGACCCTCAGGGACATCCAGGGAGGATGGTCTCACTGTGGCCAGTATGATGACCTCTCCCTCAAGCATATGTGTGCGCTCACACACAGCTCCAAGAGGTAACTGGAGTTTCACTGCCTCACCAACCAGCTGCGAACTAATTACAAAAAATTCTAACTAGTCAAGCGCCCTCTCCAAGCATATGTTCCCAATTAAGCCGAACTGCAGCTGATTTTAATCAATCTTCCTTGAAGCGCCGACTTGAAGATACCCTCCTCCTTCAGAGGGAAGGAGGGAGCAAAGCAGGAGACAGCGTGTCAGGACAGGCACTCCAGGGAGGACATGCTGCCCGATGGGCCCTCTGTCCTGCAGCTCTGAGGTCTGCATGGAGGAGGCCTGGACTCCCAGGCACTGTGGCCAAGCTCCCAAGAAACCCCAGGACAAAGTTTTGGGCTGGCTTTTGGAGGATCTCAGGTATCCAGGATCAGAACAGACATGTCATGGGGACAAGATCTTTGCCCTCAATGATGGAAAAGGCAGGGAGAGCCAGTGGTTGGCAGGAGCATTTACTGAGCACCTACTACGTGCCAAGGGTGGAAGTAAAATCCTAGCATGTGATCAAGGCCTCTCACGTGGGCATTATTGCTTCAATTTTATAAAGGAACTGTTGAGGACTCACGTGGAAAATCCAGTTTCCCTGAGCCAGATACTACCTTCCATTTTTCCAGAATCAGTCTGAGTATATCCATATTATAGTCTGCTAAGTGGGAACCACATCTTTGCTTGTCAATAGTGCTTGGCAGGGCTGGAGAAATGGCTCAAAGGCATAGCACCGCCTGGCAAGCGTGAGGTCCTGAGTTCAATTGCTAGTACCAAGAACAAAATAGTGCTTGGCACCATGGCTCAGAGAGAGGCATCTTCATAATCCAAATAAATGGAAGATGAGAGGCCAGCTCTGGCATTGGGGTTGAACAGGAATTGTCCCTTGCCATTGCCACCCTGTTCTAAACCTCTCACTGGCCCAAGCATGACCATAGCTGGAGTTATATACAGCAGCCCAGCTGGAGGGGTCCATGACTGCCTGTGTTGCGGGGGTTGGGGAGCGGTGGGGGGCAGTGGGGGACTAAAACTGAGAGTGGTGACATGGAGATGACACTTGGGCTGCCCAGGCCATAGCTACTTCCAGGCTACCCTCCCAAAGGTGGTCTTACAGGGTGTGAGAAAATTGAGAGGCAGGCTGGGACACAGAGGGAGAAACACAGCATTCAGCCTTTGGGCAAGGTCTCCTCACCAGGGAAATAGGGCTGCAGTATCTTGCCCAGCACAGTGGAGATGGCCAGCTATGGGTTGAGGTGTTGGACCATCACCAGCCTTCCTGAATGTACTCATCTTGAGTAGCTGTGGCCTTCAAAGCCTTTGGAGTCTGGCTGACCTCCAGTGCTGCCAGGGAGAAGGGAGCTCAGCACTCTGGGCAGTGAGTAGAGTCGGGCTTCCTGCCATGGCCTCCAGGAAGGGAGGGGAGCAAGGCTGCAGGACTACAGGCAACATGGTCTAGAAACAGGCAGAGAGAGACCATACAATGACACATCAATGCCCCAGGCAAGCCAACTTACCTATGGGGCCTGTGTGGTTATCTTTCCCAGGGAGCTCTGGGAAACCCACTTAAAGGAGCATCAGTGCAGCTAGTGGATTATCTAAAACCTTCCACCAGGGCAAGGTCAAAGTCTCAGCTGCTCCCTGCCTCATGCCTGCAGCTGAGTTTCTCTCTTCCTTGCCGTCTGGGCAGTCATCCCCTTGCTGGCTGGCTTTCAGTGTCCTCTCACAGGAGAGATACTGCTTTCCAGGACCGCTACTCAATTGCTCCCTCATCTCAGCCATACTGGGGCACTGCTCTCACATGTGTTCAGCCCTGTGTGGCCACTGTCCCTGTCCACTGCAGGTGTGTAGACACAGAGAATAGGTACTAACACTCATGTATAGAACAGGGTGTGGACAGGGTTACAGCATGGTGGCCTCCAGGCCAAGAACCAGTTCCTAGGCTCTGAGCAGTGCCACTTACCTGGGCAAGGGCCCACTCTACCAAGGGTCCACCTGAAGGTCTGTGGGAGAGTGATGGCACACCTTGCTAGTTCCACTCTCCTATTGGCCCAGGGAACACCTGGCCTATCCAGCAGATGTGCTATTTCCCCATGATGGGGATGCTTAGGGCATCCCACCTGCAGAGGATGGGGTACCAATGTCCACTAAGTGTGCCTGTGTATCAGGCAGGCACTCAGCTGCACCCCTCATCTAACTTGCTCTGAACAGCCTCTCAGAGACCACTAGAAGATGCCTTGTGAACGGCTCAGAACCACAAAAATGACAAGGTATTCTGGCAGAGATATACCATGCCCCAGTCTTCTGTGAGCCTGGTGCTGCACAACTAGCCAAGCAGAAAGGCATTCAACACCTTTCCTGACAGGGCCCATAGTCCAGGGCCAGGATTTACCCTCTAGCCCCTAGCTGAGGACTGCAGCCTAATTACAACTAGATGACAGGTTCTAGGGCCATGACACAGCCAAGCTACAGCTCAGAGCACCTCATTTTATCAAAGCTGTCACCTCTCCCATCACCAGGAGCTGGGTGATTGTCTCTAATAGGTGCCAAGATAAAGCCAATGACCTGTCTGAAAAATGGGTAATCTCAAACCTGTGGGTTTCCTGCTACAGAAAAATTTAAATTGGCAGGATGAAAACTAAAAAGAAAGTCATCCAAAATGATCCAGACAGCAGTTCAATGTCAAGATGGTAGGCAAGGTATGCAAACCCACAGCCACATGGAGTAGACTGCCAGCTTTGTACCTGGGAGCCCACCCTGCATGCCTGGCACCAGGGTTCCATGGACTACAATTAGCCAGAAGAACAAGAGAACCAAAGACAGGAGGAGGGCCCCAAGACATGGCCAGGTAAGGGTGAGTATGTAGGAGCAAGTCCCTGGTTTGGTGCAAACAGGATGTTCTCAGCCAGAAAGTGGTGATTAGATCCAGGGCAAGGTGCACCTCCCCACAGCTGCCCCACTGCCTACCTGCAGAGTGTGCCGCTCCAGCTGCATCTCCAATATGTTTTTTTCTTGCTCTAAGCGGCTCCGCTCCCCCTCTAGCTCCTCAACCTTCAACCTGCAAAATAAGTGAGACATGACAAGGGAGCCACTGCAGCCTGTGGGCCACTGAAGAGCTGAGGGTGAAGCTCAAGAAGTCCAGGGCTGGCATCAAGAAAGTGGACACTCTCATAGGCACAGGGTGGTGAATGGCAAAATTGGCAATGTCTCAGATGGGGGGGTTGCTACCAGCGGGAGTCTCCTCCACTCAGCTTGGCTAGAGGTGTGTAGAAAAAGTCACAAGAGGTTGGTCCCAGGGGGATCCAGTGGGTTTCACATTCCAGGCCCTTGGAGCATGTGACCACATACAGGAGAAGATAGAGGAAAATTACCCCCACGGAGTCATCAAAGACATAAAGGATTCCCCAGGGTGGGGCATGGTAGAACAGAAAACTTGGGGCCTAAGAGGACCTGAGATGAGCAACAAACACAGGGCTCTGAGTGAGCTGTAGTCTGGAGGGCAAATCAAAACCTTGGCTGAGGCGGGAGCACAGCAGGCTCTGGCTTGCTGTAAGAAACTATTCTTGTCTTTGCTGTTAAGTTTATTTTTTAAAATACAAAACATTCACATGGTTTACAAATCAAAAAGTCTGTCAAAGCCCGTGATGGTAGACACAGGTCACCACGGGCAGCTGTCTTCCCCATCTGAAAAGATCTTATGATTTGGGAAGGTCTTGACTCATAGTGGGCAGAGAAGCCTGGGCCAAAACAGTCTGGCAAGTCACAAACCATGACTCAAAAGCACCACACTCTTTCCAAGAAACTGAACCACATCTCTGCAAAAAGATCAAATATATATATATATATATATATATATATATATATATATATATATAAAACTGTTTAGAACTCAATAAGCTGAAGTTCATAATGTCTGCCATCCAAGCAAAAATTACCACATGTGAAAAAAACAGAAAAAGTTGGCCCACAGTGAAGGTGATAATCAGTGAAACCTACCACAAGCTGCACTGGCATTAAAACTGGCAAGCAGGGCCAATAAAAGGGTTATTCAGACTGTCGGGACAAAGGGCCAGTGAAGTACAGACACAGAAGACAGAAAGACTCAAACTTCTAGAGGTAGAAGCAGCAATGTTTGGGGTGAAAACCACACAGGATAGGACTAATAGTGGATTAGATTCTGTCAAAGAAGTGTTTCCAGGGCAGGGCCAAATAGTTCAGCAGATTAAAGCACCTGCAAGCAGGTGCAGGGCTGGGAGTTCTATCCCTGGGCCTGGCGTGCTGGCCCCGTCCCCGGGGCACACTGAGAAGGCAACTGAGAGTGGGTATGGTGGAGTGTGCCTGCATCCCAGCTCTTGGGAGGCTGTAAAAGTCTGATCACTATGAGTGTGATCTAGTAGTGAGACCCTGAAATCCTGTAGACCCTTCCCTAAAATACAAAAAAAAAGTGTTTCCTATAGAGGAATGCACGTGATTGGGAACTATCCAAAATAAAATACAGACAGGAAATGGAATCTACAAATTAAAGGAGAAGCAGTGAGCTGGACAGCTTCATGAGGCACAAAGCTGGTATCCCCAAGGACAGAGGGGACAAGGGACTCAAAACTATCCAAAAGTTAGACTTTGGGACAGTAAGTCATGAGCCAGGAGCCCCAATAAGCCCAACACAAGAAATATAAGGACGATGGCTCGGAGCTGGTGAAAAGAAACTGAACAGCCAGGGACTGAGAACTCCTTGGCAGAGATAGATGCTGCCTGAAGAAGATTCAAGTTCTTACCCCACAGTACCACTGGGCAAGACCGGGAGACAGCTCTGATAATACAGAGGGGACTAAGAAGCAGCAACCTAAATTCTATACCCAGCAAAATACCTTTAAAAAACAAAAGCAAAGTAAGGAGGTTTTCAGACCTATAAAGACAGAATCCATCTCCAGCAAACTGGCTCTCCAGCACATTTCAGGAAGCCACTGGAAGGAGAGAGATGACAGCAGAAGCAAGCACAGCATGGGCACAACGAAGAGCAGGGAAACAGGCCGCATGGGGAGCATGTGCTTTACATATTATTTGCATCTTTTGAAAATATTTAAGTTATTAACTGTATTGTAAAGTGATCAACTTTTAGGCAAAACTAATAAACACACATTGAGAAAGTTTAAGAAACCATATAAATAAAATGTATGATGACAACAGCACAAAGCCAAGAAGAAGCCAGCATCAGCTGTGGGGTGGTTGTTCTCAATAGGAATATCACTGTTTGACAGTGGACTACACTGTCAGACAGACACTAAACCCCACAGATAACAAAGCAAAGGGTAACAGCCAAAGCAGCAAAAAAGAAAACCTCATTAATTTTAAAAAGAAACACTGAAAAAAAAAGTATCAAAGAGGAGATAGAACATTGGGAAAACGGTGAGATGGAAAGATGGAATCTAACCATAGTGGTAATCACACTAAAGTAAATGTAAATAGCACACTACCACTTACCCCAATTAAATTGGGTTGGTGGAGGGAGAGCTGAGAATCTCCAAAGGTCTTGGGTTTGGTCTCTAGTACCAAATACAACTGACAAAAAAATAAGAGAAATGGGGGTGGGGGGAGCAATAAATCCCAGAGCACAGGCCACCTGCAGGAAAGTCCTTTCCTAACAATAAGGAGGTACATTCATTAAAGCCCAGGTGAGCACAGACACCCTGCAGCAAAAACAGACAGGACAACAGGGAGAAACGAAATCTGTAGTCATAGTCACCTCATCTTCACCTTCTCCCTAAGTGAAAGAATCACCAGCCAAAATGAGGGACAGGCAGACTTCTGAACACTGTCAACCAGCCTGACCCGTTGAACAATATTTTGTGCTTTGTGAGAACAGGCTAAACTTTCTTGGTGTTTTCAAAGTATTCTCCAAGACAGATGTATGCTAAGCAGTAAAAGAAGATTCCATTGTCTGGATGAAAATGAGTAATTCTAAGTATGTTCTGACTATATTGGAAATAAATGAGAAATCAGTACTACAAAGGTAGCTGGAAAATATCACTTACAAAAGCATCCCAAACCATAAAAACTAAGAGATAACACGACAAGGCCACAGAAGGTCTGCATGGCGACAACTGCAGAGTGCTGCCGGATGCTAAGATGGCCTGTGAGTGTGGAGAGAAATACCTGTGCCCAGGTGGGAGGGAGGCTCAGCGCTGCCGTAATGTACTTCTCCCACGTGGATCTGCAGAATCACAGCAATTGTGATTGTCTGCTTAATCTACCCTTGCCATAAAAGGACAGATCCACATGAATAACACTGATCTGTGCATTTGAAAAAGTGTATTTGAACTGGCTATGGTGGCATATGCCTGCAGTCCCAGGATTCTGGGAGGCTAAGGTGGGAGGATCAAAAATTTGAGCACAGCCTGGGCAAGTTAGTGAGACTGTCTCAAAAAAGAAAGGACTGGGGATGTGGTTCGGAGTAAAGGCACTAGGTTTAATCTGTAGTCTTGAGAAAACCAACCTACCCTGCCCTACCCTGCCCCATCCTGTCCTGCCCCATCCCATCCCAATCCAACCCAAATCTGTGTATTTTCTTTTGCTGTCCTCCTTTCCAGGCAAGCTCTTACAGCAGGACAGTGAACGAGCAATTATAACCACATGTGATATTACACTTGGTTGTACAGTGTTGTTCCCATCAGACTGCCATCCAGTGAGAGTGGAGTGGCTCCGTTTGCATAAGTACAGCCCATGCTGCTCACACAATGACCTGCAGCCCAAAGGCATGCTTCTCAGACCTACCCTATCACCAAGCAATGCATGGCTCTAGATGTATACACATTTTTCACAGTCCTAAATTTAGTTTTTCCTCAATTTGGTTAAAGGAATCAGTTCTGGCTTAAGATTCTAAATCCTACTTTTCTTTTTTTGAATTCTGTATGTACTACTGAACAGAGAGATTCCCCAGACTGCTTCCTAAGAACAGAGCCAATCAAAACAGGTAAGTGCAAGTGAATGTGTGTATATGGGAACCAGCTGGAAATGTGTAGTAGTTATCTTGCTTAAAATACAGTAACAATATCAGATACACCAGGAAACACTGACTGAAAGAACTGTTTGTGGAAGCCTGGGCAGTGTGGGGATCGTGCTGCAGGCAAAGCTGCCTGTGGCCTGGCAGGACAGCAGGTGGACTGAGGGCCTCACACTGACTAGTCTCCTTCTGACCCCAGCCTCCTAATAGGCCTGTAGTGGTTGATACATGGGTCAACTTGAGAAGTTTAGATGTTTAATTAAGTGACTTAGCAGAGAGCCAAGATTCTTAGTTTGTAAATATCCTCATCCTCTGCCAGAGGAGGACATGGACACTGTGTGAGCCCCCAGGTAATTTGTTTACAATATAAGCAGGAAAGAGAAGCTTGCTAGAAGCTGCAGCTGCTGCCCTTCCCTTTGCTCTTTGCTGTTTTCTGCTCCAATGAATTGCTGCTCTCTGCCATGTGCCATTCTGCCTGGGAGCCAGCCGAGTATAGATTGAAACCTCCACAAACTGTGAGCTAAATAAACCTTTCCTTCCTCCATTTTGAGTGTTGGGTATTTGTTCCAGCAATGAACAAAAACTAACCAAGACAAGGCCCCAGTGACCTGTTAGAACACACTGCTGATATTTTCAGTGTGAGCAGATGTGGATCATTGATGGGAGATGACCGGACGTGGTAAGATAGCCACTGTGAGTGGCAAGAAGGGGAACACTCTCCATAGAGCAAACACAGACATAAAGCCAAAATACAGACAGGAAAGAGCAACATTAAAAAGGAACACCCTAAGTTGCTCAACAGAAATAATCCAGCAGAGTCACAGGTAGGGGGCAAAGGACTGCAAACAACAAATAGCAACTGCATGCAGAGATGGCCATGGTGGACTAAAAGGCAACCCGGCTGCATGCTGTCACTGCAAGATCCAGTCAAAGAAGTGGAGATAGTGAGAGAACATCCACACAGCACACGGTGGCAATGAGTCCACATGACAGGCACAGCACTCACCCGCCAGGCTAGAGCTGTGCTTGCCCCAGGGTTTGCACCAACACAGAGGAGCTCAGCAGCATTGCAGAGGAGGTGGCTAGCAGCACCTCCACCAGGCCACCACACTCACCATCCATCTGTGGTGCTATCTCAGTCTGAGCTCCCTAATACAGCACAATGAACAGGGCTTTACCGCCCTGATCTTCTGTCCAAAATCCACAATCTCAAGATCATGGACACCTGGCTGGCACTGTCAAGTCTATAGAAACTGAGAGAGACTGAAACCTTGTCACAGAACATGTGACATGGAGATCTAATAACTAAGATCAATGTATATGTGGAACTACACATGAATGGAAAGACAGGAGACCCAAGGGAGGCAAGAGATTAGCTGACAGTAACCAACCAAGAGCACATGGTGACACGGATGCCAAGGGCAAAAGACTAGATAGGGGTCTACAGCGACTCTCTGCTGCTTCTACACTTTCCTACAAATCAAAAATGATTCCAGAGCAGCATGGTGGCAAAAAAAAAAAAAAAAAGGAGTAGACAAAGGAAGATAGGAAAGGAGAAAAGTAGAGAGGAGCCAGCCAGCCACTTCGAGCACCAATATTAATATGAGACCAGACTCCAGCCAAAATTAGCCAACTGCCACTCAAAAGGGGAGGGCAAAAAGGTAAAAGGGTTAATTCACCAAGATAACATGATAACCCTGAATCTAAAAAATCTTGAAAGCAGAATTTAAAAATATATGAAAGAAAAAGAAGTGAAAAGAGGGACAAACCCACAAGAATAGCTGGTAAGTCAAAACCATTTCCCAAGGACAGCTGCAGCCAGTCCTGGATATGCTTTTGGCCACCAGGTCCAACAGGTACCTATGTAATATGCCAGCCTAATACAGACAGAAACATTCTCCAGGGCAAGCCATATTCCTGAAGAATTAAATAAACTTTAGGATAGCTCTAAACATTTAAAAATATAAATACATCAAAACAATATATGACTTAAAGATTAGCCAGTATTTGTATCAGAATGCAATGTATCAACATTTGTGGATACACTGAAAGCAACTGCTCACCTAAAAACTTAATAGTAGCAAATGATTGTGTTAGAAAACAAGATCTGAAGTTAATACCCTAAGCTTCCACTTTAAGAAACTAGCAAAAAAGGGAATAAAAAGCCAAATCAAGCTGAAGGAAGGCTATAATAAAAAGCAAAAATCAATGAAATGGAAAGGAGAAAAACAATATAGAAAAATAAAAAACTCCATAACTAGTTTTTTAAATAGTCCAATTAAATTTTGAACTTCTACAAAACAGAAAAAGAAAGGACTTATAAAGTAATGATGTCAGGAATGAAAGGTTTTCCATTGCAGATTGTAGAAGGCCAGTGGATATATCAGAAAATGTTCACCACCACCAATCACTGGAGAAATGCAAATCACAAACAGGATGAGCTATCTATCATTCCACCCTGGTAAGAAGAGTGAGAACAACTCTGATACAAAATATGAAGCATCATAAACCCTGGAGAGGGTGCGCAGAACCAGGAAAGGGACGCTTTCCCACTGTATGTAGATAAATGCAAATCCGCATAACCAGAATGCAAACAGTTTGAAGGCTCTTGAAAAAACTAAAAATAGAACTCCTGTATGATCCAACAATCCTAATAGTGCATATTTACCCAAAGGACACCAAAGAGACATCTGTGCTCCCATGTTTACTGTAGCACTATTACCAGGGTGAAGAAATGGGCTGGAGCAAAGTGCTCACTGATGGATCTATGAGTGAGCAAAGCAGGGTAAACATATACAATGTAAGTCTAAAAAAAGGTGAATTCACAGAAGCAGGGAACAGAGTTACAGTTATCAGGGGCTGGGTATGAGGATGAGGAGACATTGCTCAAAGGATATAAAGTATCAGCCACAGTGGAGGAATAGGTAAGATATCTCAGGTGCTTTGTTTTATTTTTATTTTATTTTATTCATTTATTTTTTCTGAGTGTCTCATCATGTTCCCCAGGATGGCCTCAAACTCTTGATCCTCCTCCTCAGTTTCCCTCATAGCTGGGGTTACAGACATCACCACCATGCCTCACGAATTCAAGAGCTCTATTGTGTATACATCACTGATGTATAGTCACCATGGTGACTACAGTTAATAATGTTACCACATACTTGAAAACTGCTAAGAGAATAGGTTTTAAGTGTTATCAACATAAAACAAAACTGGAACACACACACACAACAAAATGTTCAACATATAAAAAGGAGTGAACTTCACTGAACAACTCAATAAACCAGTTAGATTGTAACGATGTAGAGACAACAGAATAAACACTCTTCTCCAGTGCAAGTGGAATATTTACTAGAAGGGACCATATCCAAACTCACAAAACAAGTTATACTAAGGTAAAGTTATTAATTTAATGGAATTAATGCAATAAATGAAATTAGAACTCAACTGCAGAAAGAAACCTAGGAAGCTTATAAGAGGGTAGAAATTAAACAACACACTTTTGTGCAACTACTAGGTCAAAGAAATCACAAGGAAAATATCTGGAGAGAAAAAGCAAGAGGGATGCATACAGTAATAAATGCCTACAATGAAAAAGAAATCTCTAATCAATAATAGTATGACTTCAGAAAACAAAAGGGCACATTAAGCTTAAACCAGAAGGAGTAGGGAAAGAGTGAGGATTAGAGACAAATGAAACAGAAACAGAAAAGCAAAAAATCAGCAAACCCAAAAGTTGAAGAACTGAAAGACCCACAAAACTGACAAACCTTTACCTAGACTAATAACAAAGAGAAAAGACTCCAATTATTGAATTCAGAAATGAAAAAAAGACACTGCTACTGATTTCACAGAAATAAAAACCATAAACAACTGTACCTACAAACTGGATAAATTAGATAAATTCCTAGAAACACAGAAACTATGACAGCATAAAAAAAAAAAGAATCTGAATATATCTGTAACAAGGAGACTAAATTAGTAACAAAAAACTTCCCCCAAATGGCTTCACTGGTGACAAACATTTAAAGAATTAACAAACTTGTCCAAAAGCTGAGGAGGAAGAAGCCTTTTCTCATTTACTCTTGAGACCAGTGCTAGGCAGATGGATACCCAAGCCAAAGACCATAACAAGGAAACCACAAGTAACTCCCTAGGACACTGATTTGCATACAGAGCTCACTGAAGCACTGTATACCAGTGGTGGTGAACCTATGAGCCCTCTATTGGCTTAAGAGCCAAGCTGTCCCAGCAGCTGAGCACTGGGTAACAGCCGTTTCTCTAAACTAAAACCTTAGCCTTCAGGTTTAATCGCAGTGTTGGTATTTTGCAATAAAGAAGAGGGTTTGGAGTTGCAGCTTGGGTACTCAATCTCTAAAAGGTTCACCATCACTGCTCCACACTCTGGCAAGGATTGCAAGGTTGTCTCAACACCCAGACACCTGTCAGGGTAATACCCCACTTTCACAGAAAGTGGGAAAACTTGGCGTACTCATTGCCATCAAGGCAGAAAAAGCACCTGACTAAATCCATCACCATTCATGACAGATGCAACAAACCAGTAAAAGGCGCTACCTAACAGATGTTAAAAAACAACAACAACAACAAAAAAAAAACCACCAAAAGCTGACATCAACTCAACAGGAAAAGACTGAAAACTTTATCCCTGAGATCAGGAATAAGACTAAAAGGACTGCTGCCACTGCTTCTATTCAACACAGCCAGAGCAGACACAGGAAGGCAAAATACAGAAAAAAAAAAAAAGGCACCCAAACTGTAGAAGAGGCATACTCCTATTCACAGATGGCACATAAACACTCCAAAGAATCTGAAAAAAAAGGAAAAAAAAAAAAAAATAGATTCAACAAAATTGCAAGACACAAACATATGAAACTCAGTAGTATTTTTGGATGTTATCAACGAGCAATACAAAAAGGGAATTTTTAATAATTCCATTTGAAATGCACCAAAACAATAAAATACTTAGGAATAATTATATCCAAGGAAGTACAATAGCATACCCTAAAAATTGTATGATATTGTTAAAAGAAATTAAAGAAAACCCAAATAAGGCAAAGACATCTCTTCTGTGTTCGGGGGCAGGAAGACAATGTTGAAACACCAGAGGCAGCAGGATTTAAGAAAAGAACAGCAAAGTTGCTTCCTGGACCTAAGACTTCCTGCAGAGCCACAGGAATCAGGCAGTGTGGAATTTTACATATCAACCACACGGACAACTCCCTGGGTAGGGTTGGGAGGGCACCAGGCTCCAGGGATGACATACTAGGGGTGTCACACATCAGAGATGACACACATCAGGGCACTTGTGTTAAGCAGAGGTCACAGGGTAGGATGCAGCATGGTGGTGGGCTGGGGTAGGAGTGTGTAGGGTGAGCTTAAAGGGAGAGCAGAGGGCCTTGTAGTGAAATTTTTTCCCCTGATTATGGAGTGATTAAAATCCACAGAATTGTATACTACAGAAATTTTACCAGAGAATAATTTTTAAAATAAACTTCTGGGATATGTCTTATCCTTACCATGATGATGACCATGTTCTGGCACATACCTGTCAGAATGTAGCTGTGCACAAGGGTGTGTGGGGTAGAGGTTGGAGGAGAGGCTCATGAAGTCTTATGACCAATATGCTGAATGGCAGAGTGAGGAGGGTAAAAGGCAACTTTTATTATTTTTTAAAACTCTGAAGAGGACACATGTTCAACAGGCTGCTCCCACCCTCCCTTGGCACTGCTCCTTACACCACCCCTTAGAGAAGATGCCACTGTGTGGAATTCCAGCCTCAGTAAAGTAAGCACTAAAGGAACCTTCTTGAGATGCTGTGAAAACACAGCACACAATGATCAGCCAGGCGGTGAGCATGCAGTAAACCCTAGCAGCCTTCACTATAACCACAGAACAAGTAGTACCACTGTCAGAAGCAGAGTCAACCAGAAGCCTGGATGTGATTAGATTCCCACTGCAAATTAGCTCAGTCTTTAGAGACACAAAGTTCTCTTGCATAGGAGCTGGACTTGCTGACTCTGTGTCCATACAGATTAGCACGTGGCTCCTGCTTGTTTTCCTCCTGGAGCGCAAAACCACTCAAGCGCCAGGAGTGCATCGACTGTGTGATAGACAAACTACATTAACACTCACAGAAGGTCTATGAAAGAATGGAGAGTGCTTCTGTTATAAAATGGGGAACCAGGCTTCAGACAACTTTTTAAAAATATTTATGAGTGGAAAAACAAAGACAGACAGCAGCTTAAATACATGCCCTTATAGCTCTCCCCTCAAAATGCCTCTGCAGCAAGGGTGAAGGATTTCTCACTTCTTTGAGGCCTATGCCTGAAGACAGAAAATGAAAGGGACTACATCAAAAACTTCAGAAGTTGAGAAGTAGGTGGGTGAGTGGCAATGACCCCAAAGGGCTGGTTCCCTGGCCAGGAGTGGCAAACCAAGTAGCTTTTACACCACTCAGATCAGGGATGAGTCCTTGGGAGTGATTATGGGAAAGAGGAGAGTGGATTTAGGATGCTGCAAGGCAGATGGTTTAGGAAATAAAGAAGATTCGCAGGAATCTGCAGGAAAGGACAAGGAGTCCCCTGCTGTCTCACTTGGCTCCTGATGGCAACAAAGTCCACAGTAGTCTCCACACCAGGGAGCTGACACCCCTGGAGTGGTCCAGTCCACTGGGTTCATCAAATCACACACACCCTCGCCACAGGATGCAGCTTCATCTTGACAGCAGGGGACTGCAGTGCTGTCCTCCGGCAGACACACATTCTTCTGTCCTCTACTTTGGCAACCTCTTCTTATCTTCTACAAGAAGCTGTGTTAAATTGGTGTCAGTGATTCTGTAGGCATTCAGTAGAATTCTCCAGGGAAACCACATGGACCTGGAGATATTTTTCTTGGGAGCATTTTAATTAGGACTTCAGGGCAGGAGAGATACCTTGGTGGTCTAAGCACCTGCCTGGCAAGTGCAAGGACCCAGGTTTGATCCCCAGTACCATATGCCATGCCAGCCCCTGTGCCATGCTGGCCACTGAAACTGAGCATGGTGGCACACACCTGTAATCTCAGCTTTGGGAGGCTGAGACAGGAGGATCACTATGGAGCTGTGTAGTGAGGCCCTGTACTAAATAAATAAATAATTAGGACTTCAGTTTTCTAATATGTATAAGACTATTCAGATAGTCTGCTTCATCATGGTTAAGTTTTGGTAGCTTGAGATTTTGATGAATTGGTCTATTTCTTCTAAGTAAATAATTTAAAAGTGGGAAACTGTTCATGGTGTTGAGAATATCCCTCTGTTGCTGCAGAGCCTACCATGAAGGACATTCTTCATTCTTGATACCAATTAATTATATCTTGTGGCTCCTCATACTTGTCAGCTTTGCTGAAAGTTTATCAATTTTATGGAATTTATTTATTAAAAAAGCTCTTCATTTCAATATTTTTTTCTGCTTTCATTACACTGTACTTTTTATTATTTCCTTCTTTTTGCTTATCCTGAGCTTCTCTTGCTCTTTGTAGGTTCGTAAGGTGGGGACATGTGTTAAGAGGCTCTGTCTTTCACTGCAAACTTAACTGTTTTAAGTGTCTCTCTTGGGATTGGGTTAGCCATGTCTGACACAGTTTTGATATGTGTATTTTCATTATTGCTTAGTTGTGTTTATTTTTCCTTTGTGACTTCCTCTTTGACACACAAGCAATTCAGAAACATGTTGTTAATTTCCAAATGTTTAGAGATTTCCCTGTTGTTTTTGTTATTGACTTTCAGTTTGAGTTGAATGTGACCAGAGAATACATTCTGTATGATTTGATTCCTTTAATTTTGCAAACGTTTGTTTTATGACCTAAGAAATGGCTTGTCATAGGGGACGCCCCAGGTGGACATGAAGCACCCATGCATAAGAATCTCGGCAAATGCTGGCCAGGCTCTGTCAGGCAACAGTGACATTCCATTAGTTCTGCATCTCAGCTGTTCCCCAGTCCAGCCAGCTGTGGAGAGTGCTGGCAGGCATCCTGGGCACAGGTGTGGGTCTGCCCATGTCTCCACCCAGCTGCTCCTGCTCTGTGTTCTGAGGTTTGAGTGCCTAGTACATTTCCATGTAACCAGGCTAGATTGGGGCAAAAATGCACTGGACACATCCAAGCAATGTGGAGTCCCTGCAGACAGGTGGGCATGAGCTCAGCTCCCCTCTGTGTCTGGCTTATATCAGAGGTGGAGAAACCAGAGCCATGGCCCATGGCCTCATGCCTGAGGCGGGAAGCTTCTGACACTGGTTCCTTCCCTACCTTACTGTCCTGCTCTGCCTTTCTGATGAGGGTGTGGTGGAGGCTCTGCTCCCTACTCAGCACCTGACCTCACTATAGCAGGACATTCAGAGCAGCACCCACCTCAGCTGAGCAGGGACCACAGCTGGCTCTGGCCCTGCCACATGGGCATAGGTAGGGACTATGTGTGCTGCTGCCTATATCCCTCTGTGGGCAGGGTGGAGGGCATCTCATTCCCCTGGTCAGGTGGACACAATCACAAAGGTTTCCTTGTACTTAGGTTGCTTCTGTCTTACATCCAGCTTTTATTAGAGACTTCTGTGTCTGTGGCTTTTTTTTTTTTTTTTAAGCAGGGATTGAACTCAGGCCCTTCCACTTGCCAAGGAAGCGCTTTTTTCCACTGAGCCATCTCCCTGGCCCTGTGGCTGGTTCTTAAAGTGCAGTCTTGAGGGCTCCTCCTGGATGCGTGAGCGGCAAAGGACTTCTTGTCCTCAGTCCTGGGGTCCGCAGAAGGCCACTTCCCTCTCTTATAGGCCTGCTGTGTCTGTCCAGGTCTGGAGGGCAGGGGAGGATCTGGGAGGAAAAGGGCTGCACAGTGACTAGCTAGGTGTAGAAGACCTCATATCTCTGCAGAATACTAGATGCTCCTTCTCTTGAGAGAAAGCAAGGGGCTCCTGGGCAGGGGATAAGACCTCAGACAAGGCAGGGCAACATTACCCACTTGGGGTTGGTGTTAAGGTCCCACTGTGATACTGAGCTTCCAGCGATGGCCCAGCTCAACTAAGGAGCCAGTGGCACAGTATCATGCATGACAGGCCCAGGTATACAAAAGTGTACCAGGCCAAAAGAAAAAGATGCTAATCTGGAGGGCTTCCAAGAAAAGTGGCCCAGCTTGGATCTCTCAGATATGCCACAGTAACAAAACAGATAATGGACTTCCAGCCAGTTGCTCAGGGCCCAACCCTAGTATGTACTTCCAAGAGCATGCATAAGGTGGGGCTCAGGGTACCCTGGTGCCTGCCAAGGTGGGCCAGCACCACCAGTGTCCCCAGAGCCTGGGCCTGCATATGAAGGCTGGGGCCTGACCTGCACATTCATAGGACCCAGCAGGCAACGACATGGCTAAGAAAGGAGCAGGATCCGAAGTGTGACTAACAGGCATTGGCACAGACATGTGAGCTGCTGGAATTACTGAAAGTCTACCCAGTTGCTAAATCCACAGACAACATTTAGGATTTGCCAGAGCTGCTATTTGACAGCAGAAAATAACGAACCCAGATTTGTTCCAGCTGAAAGGGCTTTAGCTGCTGCCACTTAAATCTGCACTGAGGCTTCCACTGTTCCATGCTGGAAGGATGCTGTGATATGCTGGATATACACAGCTTACACCTCACAACACACATCTGTCCACTTTCCCACAGGTAGCAAGTGCTTCTAGGTCTGTAAGCCATCTCCATCTGCCTGGCACCCATCTACCATTCCCTGCTGCCCTGCTCCTCCATGACTAATCATGATCCTGGGCGAGCACCTCCTGGTCTTCCTGTGAGCCAACTGCTTCAGAAACCACCCTGCAGCAAGGGCCCACAGCAAGCTCACTTCATATTCATTCAGGAGGAACTAGAGGAGGGCCATTCCTTCACAGACAGCAGCCTTTCTAGCTCTCCCACCCTTTCATAGCTGTAGAGAAAGACAACCCCAAAGCCCCGACACAGCCAATGTCCCTGGTAGGATGGTAGGCTGGAACAGCTACCTCTGGAGTCAGGGGGCTCCTTGGTGGGTTTCAAGCTGGCTAGAGCCCTATCCTGACCACTCTCAAGCCAAAAGGTGGCCTCTTATGAGCATGGATTGTGGCCCAGAAGTAAACACGGTGACCCCTTGTCTCTAAGAGGACAGCAAACAACAAATACCAACATGTCTTCCTCATGCACTGAACCCATCCTGTGACATGATGGGAAACGAAGGCATGTGTCATAACTTACACTTGTGTGTCTGCCATTAGTATACTGTGCTGGGGATGTGGGACAGATGGGACCCAGCAGGGCGGTGCTGGCAAGAAAGGGATGGGAGGACCAGAAGCTATACCTGCAACAGGCAGGCCACCTATAAAACAGACAGGTCTTGAAAGTTGCAAAGGGGCACATGGAGGGCAGGTGGGGGACACCCTGGCTGGGCAGCAGCTCTATTTCATACTGGTCCATGCTGAGCCTCCCTTACCTTGGGGACTATGTGAGCAGGTACTTTATGATACAGCCCATTATCTACCATGTATGTGTCTGTCCTGGCGGATGGGCCCTGCTCGCTAGGGTCTCTATCACACACTGCAAGTCCCCAGGAGTATGGAATGATGGTATCTGTGAGAGCCTACATCACCCTCAGGTCTCCTCAGCTGGAGGACAAAGTGCTCACAGAGCTAGAGTGGCCGCTCCATTGTAGCAGAGCCTCTAGTACATGCTGACTGTATTTTGGTAATAGCTACAGAGGCCTGTCCCTTCACAGCTGAGTTTCTGCTCTTGGTATGAAAGATGTAGGAAGAAGGTCCTTTCATAGTCTTAGAAAAAATCCGAAGTGTGCCATCCTGCCCAGATCCCACACATGCCACAGCACACTTCCCTCAGCCATGGGATGAAAGCCACAGGTACTGAGAGGCCCAAGGGAGAAGGGAACACCTGTCCAAGAGGAGTGCTGGGACCTGGGGCACAACATCCTGTTCTGCAGCTTCAGCTAATGCCCTGACATAATGCTGGTAAAACATTTACCATTCTGTTCCTCCACCTGTAGGCAGTGGTCCAGTCCTCTTTTCCACCACCTGCCTTTTGCTGTCATCTCCCAGGGTGGCACTTCCTAACCCTGGCTCCTCCTCGTGCAGCAGACACAGGTATCTGTGAGAGCCCACAGATGGGAAGCACAGCTATCCTTGCCATCCTTAACCACATGCTCCAAACCTGTCTGGAGTTCCTTGCATGTTGCACCTCTAGGCTCATTCAACCAACTCCTGCCCTGAACTTTACCTACCCTTTTCTATGGTAAGGGTCTTTAGCAGACAGGGGCTGCTCCATGAGTCAGCAGATGTGTGTGAGGTGTGTTTTACTCTGCCCAGGAACAGCTCCTGAGCTTGAAGTGCCTGCCCAGCACTTGGCTGGAGGACAGTGGCCCATCCTTGCCAAGATCATTGCCCGGCACTGCAATACATCAAATTGTGTTGCTCCTCTATTTTAAAACTCCTAATGGCTTTGCATGACCAGTGGAATAAATGCCAGTCCCTCACTGAGCCAGTCCTGGCCTCCAGCTCCCTGCTTTTGCAGCAGCCTCTCCTCCTGCACCCACTGGCCAAGACAGGGTGGCACGGAGGTGCCTATTCAGAGGGATCTCTGTCCTCAACACCACAGTCACAGCGCCACTGTGTTCTTTTCACCCACAATTATAGAGCCACAGTCCCTGTGAATGATGCCACCTCACCCAAGTCCTAATTAAACTCTAAAACTGTTGAAGACAGACTGTACATCACTGCTCACCATTTTATACCTCTAACACAGTACCCAACAGTGCTCACAGCTCATGCAGCAAAGTAAACCCATGATGGGACCAATGCAAAACAACCTCAAAACCCATGTATCCCTGAAGAGCTAGTTATAAGATACTGGCACATGAAATGCAAAAATGCCTTGAAAATGAGGGGAGGCCTCAGCTCTAGAAAGGAGCATAGCTGTTGTTCCCCAGCACCTCTGCTCCAGCTGGACTGGAGGCATCAGACATCTTTCCTTGGTTTTACTCTCAGCAACCCTGCAAAGCAGGGGTCCTCTAGCCTTTACTGGATAAATGGAGTCCCGGGAGAGAGACCTAGCTGAGGCCATTCTAGCAACACACCCAGGACTTGTGCTGGTCTAGTGGGAGCACAGCAGCCTTGTCCAGGGAGGACTGCTCCCACGTAGCAGTCCATGCCTCCTCACCAAGAGGCCACTAAGTACCTACCAGGGCTGCTGGGGTCCCCAGGCCCATTTCCTCTCACCACAGAAAGCCTAGGATGTCCAGTGCCTGGCCCATGGCAGATGCTCAGAGGAGGGGCAGGCAGCCACTCTACCATACTCATTCTTTGTCCTAAGCTGTCCTCAATGCACCCACAGACACTCCAATTAGAAACTGAATTTGTAGGGCCAAAATGGCTCAAAGAGTTAGGAGGGGCTGTTGCTCAGAGCCCTGCACTTCTGGCTCCAGGATGTCTTCCTAATTTAGGACCCTTTTTCACTAAGGGGAGAAGGAAAATAAGAAGCTCCGGGAAGAACCACAGCTAACAACATCTTTAGCTCCTCTTGTAATATGGATGAGAGTCCTGGTGGACATGTGTGAAGCATGTCTGGTCCAGCTGCTGCTTCTGTGACTCACTCTCTGAAATATGTTAGTCTGTGTCACTCAACACACTACTGGCTATGCTGCCCCTGGAGCTGGCATGCAGGTGACAGGCCAGTTCATTAAGCTGGCAGCACAGACTGTCCCCCAGACACCCTGATAGAAGTATCTTCTTGCTCCTGAGTACAGGGTTGCTCAGAGCCTGGCTGTCAGTGCTGGCCATGGAAGGAACACTAGAAAGGCCTATCCCAACAGAGACTAGTCTCTGCAGAGAGGAAATGAAGTGGACCGAATGAGACAGAGACACAGATGCTCTCAGGAGAAACAGGGTCAGGGACTAGAGCAGACTCCAACTGTGGGGGGATGACACCTGGGCAGCTGGCAACCCCTAGGACGGGACCAACCTGAGTGTGTCCACCTCCTCTCTGCAGAATGGGAAGCTTGGCTCGGCAGAATTCGGCTGAGACTTTAGCATCTTCAGCTCCATCTCCAGCTGTGAGAAAAAGAGCAGTCAGTAGCGTAGTGCTGCACAAGCCTGCCAAGTGCCCATGGCCCAATGTACCTTGACGACAGTACCTCCACTTTGTGTTGGGCATCGGGGGCAGAGTAACCATTTGCCTAGGAACCCCAGAACCTAAAGCCACTGAGCTATAGGTACACCAAATTGTACAAGTATAGCCCTTTCTCCTCTTCAATGCTTCTGCCTGCAGATTAGCCATTAAGATACAACCACTCTTGGTACTGCTGAGGGGAAATATTGAATTCTCTGGGGCAAAGAGGGACACAGCAGCTGGAAAGAATGTTCTAAATTTACCATGCCTTTGATTGAGCAATCACAGTATTTTATTTATTTTGCTACTTCAGATTCCTCCATAGAATGGCCTGAGCCACCTGCCTTGCCCAGAAGGTGGATGGCAGCTGCTCTGCACACCTGGGAGCCAGACAGACACAGGCTGCAGAGGATCAGGGCACAGGAGCAGGCCCAGGCATACAGATCACTGGCCAGGGGCTGCCTGAGTGCCAGCAGATACTCACCTGGGGCCAACCTGGGTTCTTGGGCACCAACAGGTCCTCTCCCCAACTAAATGCAGACTAAGAACTCAGTGACTCCAAGGCCAGCACCTGGAAGGACCACTGAAGCCTCACCAGGGTGTCCAGATCAGTGTCACAGCCCCAGGCCAGTCATCGGAGCCCCCTACCCTCCCAACTTCCTTGCTGGATGTAGTCCTTCAATCTTGGACATTTTAGGCGCCAGAGCTGTGAGCCATATAATTCCATGTTCATCATAAATCACCCAGCATCAAGTACTGTTCAGCAGCACAATTTTTTTTTTTTTTTCTTTTTGCTGGTACCAAGGATCGAACTCAGGACCTTGCACTTGCCAGGCAGATGCTTATGCCACTGAGCAATAGCCGCGGGCTGTACAGCAGCACAGGACAGAGTAGGATGCTTTATTTTAAGTTGCCACTGGCTTTTATTCTTAGCACATTGGCCCTGGCCATGGTTCTTCTAAGGTATGTGTGCGTGGTGTGTACACACACACACACACACACACACACACACAGAGGCTTGTGGAATCTCTGCAGTCTGGCATAGACACATCACTCACCCCCACAGGCTCCTTCCTTCCTCTGTGGTCCGAACCATTCCTAGGCCCACTCACGCAACTGCATCCTGACAGCTGCAGCCCATAGGTGGGCTTTCTTGATGCACTCCCACTGCTTTCTTAGGAAGAGAGGTGCACGACAGCAATGATTGCTTTGTGACAACTTCATGCTACCTCAGCAGCCTGTTTAGAATTTCTATTTCTTCTGGAGTCAGTACTGATGAACAACTTTCTAGGAAAATGCAATCTATTTTGGATGTCTGTGTTTATTTAAAGGGAGCTGTGATATAATAATCCATATTTTTTTCCCACAGGAGACTTGTAGAAATAATATTTTTTAGGATTCACTTTTTGTCATTTACCTTACATGACACACAGCAGAGATGCACAACATGCCTGTGCAGCCCTGCCCAGTCACATACAAAATCCTTAGCTCACAAAAGCTCTTACGCATGCCCACACCAGTCACAATGCCAAGGTAATCAGTCCTACTTCTTCTTTTGGGTGGTGATGCTATCAATTTTTTGCCAGATTTGTGAATAATTCTTCATTTTATTTGCTTCGTTTCCAACAACAGCCATGTGGACTCATTTATTATTTCTACTTTTGCCCTGCTCTTCTCTATCAGCCTCTGTTTGACCTTCACACAGCCCTAACTCTTGTCTTTCTGAGGTTTCTTTTACTCAGTCTCTCACTCTTGCTGCTGGAGGTGAGTCCATGTATTGTTTCATGGTACTAAAGCCATGACCTCAAATGTTTCTGCAGCTCTGATAAGTGCTTTCACTCTGACTAGTTCTCAGATTTTATGTACTTTTTTGAGCTACATTTCTATCAACCAAAATTAAAGGCAGAATGGTTTGTTCTGTTTGTTTTCAAATTTCCAAACTAGGAACTTTTTCTTTTTCTAGTTCTGTTCTTGATTTCAAATTTTATCACACCATAGTCCTGGGAGGTCAGATCTCCCCCAGGCTTTCAGTTTTCTATGCTTCCTGGGTGGCAGTGCTGTCCTCTCCCACAGAGATCTGTACCCCCAGCGCTGAGATGTGCCAGTCCATTTTTCCACAACACTTTATGGTGCAAACTCAGACCTCCTGCTTCTGTGTTTACTACTGCCAGGCAGCCTCTGTGGAAACAAATTCCAACTTGCCTAGAAAGTCTTCTTCTAGTAGGGGAGTTTAGCTCATTTATATTTTGATGTGATTATTTCTATTATATTGTTTTATCTTTGATAGCTTTTAACATTATCATTCTGTAGCATTTTGATCCTGCTTACTGGTTTAGGTATAATTCTCTTAATATTTAGAACAGTGTGTACGCTTTTTGTACTGGTTGCTTTTGTAACTATAAGCTTTGTGCTCATACTTTCCTTGTAAGCTGTACTGACGATATGTCCTGTTGAGTGTCTAGTCAGATATTTCACCCTCTTCAAGGTTTATTTTTATATAGCTTGTGCTGGTTAACTCCACAAGTCACTTGGGTAGGCCAGAAGTACTCATATGAGAGAGGTATCTGAGTGTGGATCAGCATTAGAATCAGGAGACTGCCCTTTCCAGCATGGGTGGCAGCATCCATCTTGCCAGGGCTGAACAGAATAAAGAAGGCAGAGGGATTCCTTCTTCCCTCCTCACTGCTTGTGCTAGGACATCTCACAGCTCATCCTCCCCCACCGTGTGCTGGGATCCACCATCAGCTTCCCCATTCCATAGGCTGTCAGCCTCCAGCTGAACCTCAGCACTGGCTCTTCTAGGTCTCCCACTGGCAGGCGCACACTGAGGGATGCCCAGCCCCCATGACACTAAATCCAACAGTGGGACTCTCAGCCTCCATGGTCACAAGAGCCCATCTCATATGATCAATCTCTCTAGACAGACAGATCCCATTGGTTTATGGTCCTGTGGGAAAGCCTAAAACACAGTTAAATGCACTCTTACTACTTGATGCTATCTCAGTAGGGAATGTTTTCATCTTTAGCTACTGATGGGGAGAAACTCATTCTTTGTTTTGCTTCTTCATTCTCTTTCTCAACACTTTTTATTAAATATATAAATCTACCAGAACACAAAATATTTACATTCTTAGTGTTTTCTACCTTTCACCTTCACTGAATCTTCCAGTAGGCAGCTGGCTCTTTCTCGGCTTTGTAATCAGTCCCTCTGTGTGCTCCTCCCATCCACCTTCCTACTCACTCTTGTCCCATGCCCTGCCTGAGGACACTCTGGCCGCACCTTCTCCTCTATCTGGACATCACACTTTACTCTAGCTTTGGAACTGACAGGATTGCTAACCTCTAAAATGAGTGGCTGCATCTTCATCTACTTGAGGTCAAGTTCTTTTTCCCTGAGCTTTTCTATCCTGTTTTTCCCATTTCTCTCCTTTCATCTCATAAACTTAAACAATATGACCTTCACTGCTCATCGCGGAAAGTGACTTTCATCAGACCCAGCTTTGCAATGAAGCTGCACTGGAGATGGGTAGGGCCATTTTCTTTCTGTCATAACCCCATGGTTCTGTGGTAAGTTCAATCAGTGCCACCACTTCCCTCTGGGTGAGGGGCTCTCTCATTGTGACAACTGCCCTTCTTGCTTCAAGCACAGGTATGCTTGGACCCCTCACATAGCCCCTCTGCACGTCCTTGCCTCAAAGCTGCAAAATGGGCATCAGGACCACATCCCATGAGGGCTCCCAGCCTTGAGGGGGGTTTCATGCTGCCAGCTCCCTCTCGGAGCTCTTTGCTGTGGCCCTGGATTATGTATGGCTCCTCCACTGTGGGCACTTGGCCTCCTGCTTGAGGCTTGGGTTTAGCTTTATTTCAGTTTTGCCAAAACAAAAGTTTGTCATTTTATTTTTCATTCTTCTTGGTATTTCTGGGTGATTTAGGAGAAATAAGTGGGAAGTGCTTAGCTTTAAAACAATATTCAAAGCAAACACCAAATCCTTATTCGTAACCCTAGATTCATAAGAAATAATAACTTCATTCTCACAAAGCTAGTTCCTTTCCTCTAAGCCTGTGCTGATGCCCTTCCTGCCCCATGAGGCAGCCACCAGCCATGACAGCAGCCCACCAGCCCAGGCTGTCCCTGCCGGTCTGCCCTCATTTTGCTCTGCTAGGCAGTGCTGGCTCACACTTGGCCCCAGTCCCACAGTGCAGCACAGTTGCCATCACCACATGTCTGCAGGTTAATATTCCCTCTATAGTCCCCTCGGCCCAGCTTCTGGGTCCCCAGGGATACCTCCTCTGATGGAAGCCAGGCATTGAGTGGTTTCTCAAAGGCAGGAGGATACACAGGGAACTAAGACCTCACTAGAAGAAAAGACCTAGGATTTGTTTACCTGCCAGTCACCCAATTTAAGACATGATTTAAACATATCAATTTTTAAAGGGAAGAAAGCCCAGGCAGGCTGCTGGAGATGAGACCTGAGTGAGGCTGCTGGGCAACCTGCCAAATGGTTCTTAGCACTAATCGCAGGCCCTGGGCTGTGGGACTCTGCTGCCACAGCTATGACTACTCCAAGGAAGCCCTCAACCAGCCCTATGACCCCTTCCCTTTGTCCCCTTTTCACTTGGGACTCATCAAAAGCTGAAGGGAGTTTCCTAGGAGGAGTGGGGAGGGAGGGTGCCTGCCTAACTTGTGGGCTGGGCAACATTCCTAGGCAGGAAATACACACACAGTCCTGTGGTCATTCATCCCGCCTACCCACCAGGCATCATCTTTTTTTTCTCTCTCATATTTTATTGAGAAACAAATAGCAATGAGACAGTTTCAAGTCAAATTGGTAGGACACTTTCAATAACTATCAGGTATCAACTTGTAAGTCCTAGCTCACAGCCCCCAGTTCAATGTGGATGACTGTGGATGCCCCCCGGGGATCCCCCTCTCTGTGCGGCCCGCCTGGCCTGTGCCAGAAGGAGGAGCATCTACTCTCAGCTCCCCACAGCCATCATGAGCCAACCCGCGCTATGAGTGTGCCCAGTAAGAAAGGAAGAGAAAATGCAAATGCATTCATACTGCAGCTCACAACTACCTATTTCATACTTCACTGAGAAAACCTAGTGTCTAGAGTCAGCCTAAAACAAAGAGAACACAAGGACTAATTGGATTGTGTCTTCCGAGAGACCCTCCCAGCTGCCATAAAGCCACAAAGCCCCATTTTAAAACTCACCTGCCAGAAAAAGGAATCCAAAGAAAATGACCTTCTCAGGGCTTTTTCTTCAAATGAGCACAGTGGGCCCTACACACATGCCCACCAGGTAAGCACTGATGAGGTGCCCTAGGGACTGTGCCTATGGGGGGGGCTTTGCTGGCTGCCATCACCAAAGGGCAATTTTTAAACCTTATTTAGTATCTCCTGTTCTGTTCAAATTTAATCTCCTAGAGAGAGGGCTTGCATCACCCAGTTCCAATCTCCGAGGCTAATATACAAATTGGTATTCTTTCTCTGGCTCACTCTCCTAGATTAAGAGGCATAATTACCAGCAATGCCTGCTCCAAACGAATCAAGCGCTTAGGGAAAAGGTCTGGCAGTCACAGTCCTGGGGGAGCCAACAGGCCTGGCAGCAGCACGTCCCTGAGCGGGCTGTGCTTGTGCACAGGATGGCACAAGTGCGTGTGGGTGTGTGTGCACGTGGAGTGGGGATCAGAGCTGCTGTGGCTGCTGAAGGCTATGACTTGGGAATAGGTATCTGCCCCAGGTCTGTGGTTTGCAGGAGAGAAGACAGAGGCTGGCCATGACTGCAGAGCCAGACCCCTCCCTGCAGGCCACATGGGCACCACTCACAGGGCTGGCTGAAGGGTTTAAGAGGAGCACACCTGTCCTTGTCCCCAAGGAGAGAGATACAGTAAATTTAGCTGTGCTGTCCTTTGAATGACAGAAACAACAAAGGCAATCTTTATGACCCCACCACTTACTTACCTAGGCGGCCATTATTACACAAAGCTCTATGAGCCTTTCTTTTTCTGCTTCTTGATAGAGGTCTTAATGGCCACCTAAAGGCCTGCAGAAGCAGGGTCACAAGGCATGTCCAACAGGCCAGCAAGTGAAGCAGCTGCCAGAACACCCAGAGAGGACCATACCACTGTTTCCAGGACAAGCTGGGACCCACAGGAGGTCAACTTATTTTTAACATGTTTTGCCTCTCTCTTCACTTTACACTATGTATGTGTGTTGTTTACTCAAATAGTAACTGAACATCTTGAAAACTGTATATACAGCAAGAATCAGGGCAGAACCTAGCAAAGGGCAGGAGCAGGACAGGACACCACAACCATCTGTGGGCTTGCAGTGATGCACTGAGTTACCAATCACATAGTGGCCCCCACTTTTCTGCTGACACACACACACTGGTATAGTCCTTGACACAAGGGTCTGTGAGAGTGGGCTCCTGGGAGTCAGCCCTACCTCTCCACCCAAATTCCAGCCCTGGCTGGCCAAAGGAAGATGCCAGCTAGGTGTAAATGCTGGTGACCTCACTGTTCTGTTTTGGCATCCCCAGTGGGATGAGGGCTCACTTCTGTGGATCTTGGCCTCTTCCCAGGGCTTCTGACTGTATCATTGGAAGGGCCACCAGCAAGCTCGGTCCCTGTCTCCCATGGGCACCATCTCCAACAACAGGATGAAGCAAGCCACTCCTCTGAGTCTGGTAGGCAAGGGTGCAAGGGAGCCCTCTGCAAGCCTCAAGGTCTCTGCCATGCATTGCATAGAAGCCGTGGCTGCAGTGAGTGAACACAAAACTATTCATAGGAAATGGCAACTGGGTAAAAGACTGTTCATGCCTGACCCAGGAGGAACCATGACAGATCAGATGAGGAAATACAGCAGGAGGAATGAGGGCCAAAATGCTCCTGAGCACAGCCCATGAGAATCACCTTCCTGTTGCCAGTCCTCCTTCCCAACCCCACATCTCACAGAACATGAGCCCAGAGGGAGGGAGCTCCACACTAGCCCAAAAAGGACAGTGTCAGTACTGGCCCCTTGCTGCCCTATCTCTGTGATCTCTAAGCTGTCACAGCCTTAAGCCTTCCACCAAAAAATGGTGCAAGAAGCACCCCCTCCCGAGGCACTTCTTCATTCTTCTGGTCATGGAAATATCAGTCTCTTCTAGGTCTCAGGCAGCCTGGGAAGGTCATGAGGGGGCAGCCAAAGGATCGCAGAAGCAGGAGAAACACTGCCCCCCGCTGACCTGCCACAGGCCTCTAGCTCCAAGGCGACCAACCAAAGGCCCTGTACTCAGAGAGCTCTGGGTCTCCATAGTACCCTCCTTCCACTGGGCCCAGCCACAGCCCCCTAGTACTCAGCCTGGCTGCAAGTCTTCCATAGGGCATTTCATGGCGAGCTTCTTGCTGAATTGTGGAGTTAAAAACACCCAGTGCCAGGGCTTTGGAGGAGGTAGCAGCCCTTCACCCTTAGGGACACCTTTCAGTCAACAGTGAGAGGTACTAGTGGTATTTCTCAGTGGGGATGTGACATCTGCAATGTGTTGGACATATCTGCAGAGGAAGACCTGTCTCACCCTGTGTGCAGCTCCTGAGTGTCCTGCCAAGGTTCACGCTGGTGCCAATGCTATTTATAATTATTTGTACCAAGCTCCAGAAACTAGTGCCGTTGGTAAAAGTACAAGCTGCATTTGGTAAGCACAACGCATTCTCCAGAAGGCCATCTGTGGTGCTACTCAAGAAAGACGTGACACACCCAGAATTTGGCTAACACTGTTAGAGACCCATGTCACAAGGGCAGGCTAGAGTCTCTACCTTAGCAAGCTCTGGTGCCAGTGGCCGAGGGGCAGCCAGTACAGTGCACTGACAGGAGGAAGGGTACTGTCACCGCAGTGTTTGTGTTTTCCTGTCTATAATTCTGCATCCTGAATGTGCAGCCTGTGACTACAAATCACTGTCCTCTGTCCCCTGTCCCTGTCACCTCATGTTTAGCTCATTACTGTACCGTGATGCTTCTAAAACTGCAAACATAGGCAGACAAGGAAGAGGACACTGCAGCTAGTGTGCTCCTGCGGGGAAAATAGGGCTGAGAGTACCTGGTAGGCCAGGTCATGTGCAGGGAGCAAAGTCATCATGAAGGCAAACAAATCAAAAAATACAAGTCTGAAGTCTTGCTTCAAGTGAACCTCAGGAACAAAACCTACAGTGGCCCCACAGGATGAGCCACAAACAGTCCCTTCTTCCCCAGCTACAAACCCACAGCCACTCAGAGGATCTCCTGTCTATCTAGCAAATTGGTCCAGCCACCAACTTCTTCCAGGGCCCCTAGAGAGGGGACCAGGCTGCTGAGTAGGCAGTCAGGAAGGATGACTATCCCAAGTGCCAGGGCCAGGGTAGAGGAATGGAGAGAAGGGGCGTGGGGCAAGGGATAGGCTGAGGAGGGAAGTTTCTAAGTTAAGGGGCACAATGGGGATGGAGCAGCATGGGAACAGCAGAAAGGTACTAACATCCTAGAAATATAGGAAATCTGGGGTCCCCAGGAAGACCACACTGGGAGGCAAGGGGAGTCTGCTCCTGAAAAACACTAAGACGCTGATCTCAGAGGGTCTCTGCTCTGCTGACAGCAGGTAAAGTACATGAGCCATAGGGTGAGGAGTGACTCTACCTCACCACTGCCACAGACATCTCACGAATGGGTAGGGGAGAAGCTGATAGTAAGACAATGGGAGGGTGGTGGGGACACAAGGATGGAGCAGAGGATAAGGCCATGAGGCTCTGGGACCCATCACAGGCCAGGCAGCAGCACCTTGCCTAGGACACCTGCTTCTTCAGATCCATGGTGTCCAGGGTGAGTGAAGTTACCTTAGCATATCAGAGGCTGTCACACAAGGACTGCCAGCCTCAATCAAGTGTTTTCTATTCCTCCCTCCCCCCAACAGGTAGAGAAAACCTATGAATTACAACTTTAAAGACCACAGGACCAAGCCTCACTGTCCAAGCCTGCAGACGGCAAATTCACAGCCCTGTTCTGGCAGGGACCATAGGAGAGTTGGCCTACGAAGCAATCCAGCCCATGGGACCCCAGGTCACAGACAGCAGAGCACATAACAGGGCAACAACAGGCCTGTGGCCAGGCCCGCTGGACAAGAGCCCAACTGTGACCAGGCCTAGCCATCAGAGGCCTGGAGGCCTTGGGGCCAAGGAGTGCTCAATCAAGTATTCTGGGCTGAGTTTGTTTTCTTTCTTTCTTTCTTTCTTTCTTTCTTTCTTTCTTTCTTTCTTTCTTTCCTTCTTTCTTCTTCTTTTTGTACTAGGAATCAAACATGTGGCATTTTCTAGGCAACTGCTGTGCCACAGCCCTGGACTGAGTTTTCCACCTCTCCAGAGGTGGAACCCTACAAGTTGGAGAATGGCAGGGACACAGCTGGAGGAGGCAATAGGTTCTAAAGGTAAGAAATTATATGAATCACTTTAAAGGCAGGTTAGATATTATTAAAGAACAAAAACAAAACACAGACAACCTTAGCACATAGCAATAAAACAGTTCAAAATACAAAGACCAGGGAGGGAGGAATGGAGGGAGGGATGGGATGGGATGAGAAGAAATTATAAAAGTGAGAAGAATGAAAGTGAGCTGTGGCTTAGGTTCAGACCTCCTAGCTGCATTACCTAGAGGCCTTTCCAAACAATTAAAAGACACTCACATGTCTAAGAAAGTCCACCAAGCACAAGAAACATGAAGAAAAATACATGTCACACTTAATAAAATAAAAAGCAGTGATAAATGATCTTAAGAGCTGTTAGAGAAACAGACTTGTTTCATAAGAAAGCTAACAACAAGGATGGCAGCAGATTTGCCATTGGAAAAAATGCCAGTGGGGAGTCACTGGAACAACAACTTTTTAGTTCTGAAAGGAAACAATAGCTATGACCCAAGGAGTAAGTGAAAGAACAACATTTTAGCAAGATTAATAAAGGAGAAATTAAAGAAGGAGCAATACCACCAGCCATTATAGAAATAGAATTATAGACTACCAGGAGTAACTGCATATTGTGTCAACCACTTGAAACCTTCGAAGGAGTGGAAAGATTGATAGGAAGGAACCCTTCAGACACCAGAACCAAGATCTAGAAGCTTACTGAAAGGATCCTACATCATGACCAGTGGGAATGATATCAGGACACAAGGGTCATTTGATATAGGAAAATCAATTGATGTTATACACACTAATATAGTGAAGGAAAAACTCCACAGGGTCATCACAGTTAGGCAGAAAAAGAATTTGACAAAATCCAATTCCCTTTCAACACAAAAAAAAAAAAAACCTCAATAAAGTAGAACTAGAAAGGAACTTCTGCAACATGGTAAAGGACATAGATGAAAAAACCTATAGTTAACATCAGCTTCGGTGATAACAGACTGACAGGTCTCCCCTGAGATTATGAATCGAGACAAGGACATCCACTTTCACCACTGCTATTCAGCTTTGTCTGTGACTTTCTAGTCAGAGCAACCAAGTGAGAACAAGAAATAAAAGGCATCAAAACTATAAAGGCAGAAATAAAACTATCCTAATTCAGATGACATGATCTCATATGTAGAAAGCCCTAAAACTTTTAAGGACTCTATTAGAGCTAATAAATGCATTCAACAAAGCCGTAGCATACAAGATCAACACAAAAACATCAGTGGCATTTGCACAGACTAGCAATGAACAATCCAAAAATGAAAATTAAGAAAACAATTTTTTTTTACCAAAGAAAGAAAGATACTTCCAAATAAGTTTAACAAGAAGATAAAAGACCTGCAATGGTGTAAACTATAAAATACTGCCAGAAGTCAACATATGCAAAGACTTTCTATGCTCAGGGTTAGAAGATAATATTGTTAAGACAGCAATCCTCTCCAAAGTTGTCTATAGATTCAGTGCAACCCCTGTCACAATCCTAAATGTCTTTCTTTCTGTGGGGCAGGAATGGAAAAATATGTCCCAAAATTCACATAGCAATGTAAGAGGCCCTGAATAGCCATGATAAGCTTGAAGGAAAAAAAAAAAAAAGTTGAAGGAATCATACAACTTACCACACAGCTACAGTGACTAGAACAACTGACATAAGGAAAGGCGAGGATCAAAAACAGAACTGAGAGTCCACAAATAAATCTACCTGGATCAGTTGGTTTCTCAACTGGTATTCCCAGATCGCTGAACAGCTGAACAAGAAAAGAAGTTGACAAATAGTGCCAGGAAAACTGGGCATCCACACGCAAAATGATGAGGTTGGACTCATTAAAAAATTAATTCCAAACGGATCAAAACCAAGACGTAAAACCTAAATATCAAAGAAGATTAAAGTGAATCCTCCTCACCTTGCATCTGAGACACACCATCAGAGCATAGCAACAATGAAGCAGATAAAATGAACTTCATGGAAACTAAAACTGAAAAGACAATCTCAGAATGAAGAAAAACATTACCAAACCATTCTAATATTTGAAATATACAAAGAATTCTTACAAATCAAAAACAAAAGCCAGCCTAACTTAAACAAAGGCAAAGGACTTTAAGAGACAGTCTTCCAACAAAAAGGTCCAAGTGGCCAATGAATAGAAAGAAAGCCCGAATGACAAAGTACCACTGCATACCCACCAGGTTAGCCCTGACTAAATCAATAAGCAGGGAAGCACAAGTGCTACTATTGTTTCTGCTCTCATTCCTGTCAGATATTGGTGATTTATGTCTTATTTCTGATGAGTCTGGCTAGAGGTTATGAATTGTGTGATCTCAGAGAACTGACTCTGATCTTTACAGAATCTGATGGCCACTGTGACTGAGTGACCATCGGATTCTGAGTTTTAGGTGGGAGGTAGCAGAAGAAAAACCAGGGCCTAGTCTAAGCACAGGCCTCTGGGTTGTGGTAGGACCCTAACCTCTAAGACAGCTGACCCAGGACCTCATTTCAGGTTCAAAACCCAGACAGCAACAGAACCAGGCCTGGGCTCCTGTGAGGGCTACCACAATGAGGCTATTTGGTACAGAGACCCCTGGCAGCTGCCCCACTTGGACAGGCCTGGCCCCTTGACTGTCAGGGCCTCTCTGTCCATAGGCCCCTCTTACCAGCTTCACTTTTAGCCCCAAAGCTTCACGGAATTTAAATGCTAACAGTGCTTGTGGCCAACTCCTTGGCACAGTATAGATTTTAAATGCAGATGTGTGGTTCAGTTTGAGAGGATACATGGTTTGATCCTGGGGTCTTACCTAATCTCAAAGCAGGGGATCTGGGTAACCTGTTCTTTTCACCCTGACAGCAGCCAGGCACTGGAGTGAGGCTGTGCCATTTCACCTTTTATTTATTCAACAGGTATGAGCCTTCGTCTTGTGCCAGTGATCACAGGTGGTGGTGATGGCACTGAGGTACAGGGCTCAGAGGACTCTGGTAGCACCAGGCTCTCTAGAACCCAATCTGGGTAGATGTTGCAAGTCTTATAGAAATGATGCTGAGATCAGAGTGGGACCTCTGGCCAGAGGCCACTGTTCTGTTCTCCAGTCCCATCCATCAGCACCTAGGAAGCTCTCTGGGACAGCCACTGCTTTCCTGGCAGTGAGTGGTTGGCAGGATCCAAGTTGAACCCTCTTACCCACTTTTACTCCAGTATGCAGTGCAGCTGACCACCCAAATGGGGAATACCTCCTCAGGAAAGAAGGACAGTGACAGCGCACAGTGCAGTGGGGTCCTTCTACTGAAAGGCCAGCTTACTACTTGGAAGCATCCTCATGTCAACACCTGTGGAGCACATGCTGAACTCCTGGAGGACAGTGCCTGACCTTCTGGGTGAGAAGGTCCAGGTAGCCAAATGGCAGTGTGAGTGCTAAGACTGGTGCCTTGGCTCTAGAGCAGCAGGGGACAGGTAGCCCTGAAGGGCAGAGCAATTGGAGAGAGCTAACATTTCAGATGCAAAATACAGAAATCTACATCTAATACCTAGAAGAACTATGGCGAGGACAAGATTCTCCCATGGATGGAATTACTCCCATTATTTTAATAATAATTTTCTTTTTTTTGTTATTATAGGCTAAATCTTTTTAAATTTCATGGGGCAGAATCCACAGGGATTTTTCTCTATTCCAAATCTCATCTCCCACCCCTGACCCCAAAATAGGCCACAGAAAAGCAAATGTACAAGTAACAGAAACTATAAGACACCCAGGAATAAATCTAACAAGAGATAGGTGACAATCTTTAAAATAAAACCAACTAAAGCAAAGGACATAGGAGACTGATGTGAGGTCAGTCTAAGTTCCCAGATGGGATCTCCCAGCAAGTACTGGCTGTTCTTTGAAGCTCACTGCTTAGGATAAGGACAATGACAAGAGCAATTCTGACAATCATGTGTCACACAAAGATAGCATGAGAAGCAGGTGCTTGCCAAGAATGTAGCAAGGAAGAGGAGAGAAGAAGGAAGCAGCTGACTCTGACGGGAAACCAGGCTCCGCTGCACATTCCAGGAGGCAGGGAGAACACAAGGAGTCACATGGAAGAGTGTGAGAGGAGGGTAAGGTCAGAGAAGGGCCAGGACCCAGAAGTCACGGGACAGCAGGCCACACCAGGCACTGAAGGCCTAGTGAAGACCTCCCTATACAAGGGTGGCACTGGTGCACAGGCTCTGTATGGGCAGAGCTCACACAGATGTGGTCACAGCGCTGAGAATAGCCTGCTTCCGCTCTGCCTTCCCAGTTCAGCCTCAGTGCTAATCAGGGGTGTCACAACACTACTTGTGTGGGACTGCTGTGCCAGATGTGCACACAGCGTTGTCCACTGAGGATAAGGATGATCTCTCTGTGAGAGGCTCTTGCATGTGAAAGGTCCCCAGGGCTGGTCCTTCTCTGCACAGGACAGTGGGGCCTGGCCTGCCTGCTTTAGAGACGCCACTTAGGGTAGTTGGTACACAGGGCATGGTCTGGGCAGGCCACAGCCATGGTCCTTCTATAGGGTAGCTCTACCACTGGGTTCCCCCAGTACAAGGGAAAGGAGCCCCAGGATGAAAACTGGGAGTGCAGGAAAAATGACTGTTTAATTACACCAAGTTGTGAGGGGCATAATGCCTCTTACATCAGAAACTAAGTCTCCAATTCTCACTCCCTGAACTATATAAAGTATTTGAGCCTTTTTTATAGTTGTAATCAAAAAACCCATTTCTTCAGCCACTGCTGGCCACATCTAATTAGGGTAAGGTGTGTTAATGATACAAGTATGGCCCAGACATTTCCCCTTGTTATGTTAATTGCATTTAAAGAAAAAAGCATGAACCTTTCTTATGCTTACTAATTAGTGTGATTTGCTAATTAATAATAGAAAGTCAAACTGCCTTTATCTTGTCTTTTGCAATTAGCTAAAGACATTTAAAGTTCTTCCCATTCTCCTAATGGACTCACCGTATGAGGAAACAGTAGGCAGGGGCTGTGGACTGCGACATGGGGCATGTGCCACGGCAACTATGCCCACAGCTGTTATGATGTCTTCATCATGAGAGCACTTCCCCCAAGTCCCACTTTCCAGGACTGGGTGTTCCTTGCCCTGAAAGTCCCCCTCCCTGGCATCCCTGCCACAGGAAGAGAAGTGAAAAAAAGAATGTGAAGTAAGGCAGAGACACAGGGTAGAGTTAGAGATGAAAATCCCAGGTGAAGGTTTGGTACAGGGGCACATGGCTATAAGCCCAGCACCATCAGAGGTTGAAGCAGGAGGATCACAAGTTCCAGCTTAGCCTGGGCAACTCAGAGACTTACAGAAATCTCGTCTCCGGAAAAAAAAGGGGGGGGGGCCTGGGGATGTAGCTCAGTGTGAAGTCTTGGGTTTTTAAAATATAGCAGAGAGAACACCACAGCCCTGTCCTAAAACAAGCCTGCAGAAACCTGCCTAAGCTGCTGGTGTCCCATCTGTCTGTGGCACAGGCACCATATCATGAGGCCAGCCACGAGTCAGCTCAGAGATGAAGCCCCCAAAGCCTGGCCATCTCCTTAGGGTCAGAGAACAATAACATTTCATCAAAAGCTTCTATTAGGTATTCTAAGACTCTTGGAAAGCTGATGGAAGGCTTCTACATGACAGGGTACAAACCCTGGAACAGGGGTTCCCAACCTGACAGTAATTGGATAGAAGTAAAATCACCACTCTGCCCAGGGCTCCTGACATCCCAAGTCAATGGCTTTAAGGAGGCCAGGTACTTCAAAGTTCAGAGCTTTCACACAGGAAGAGAAAGTGTAAATGTGTGTGGGGGATGGGGTGGGAGGGGGGATGAGGAGAGACAGTCAATCCCACTAAGCATACCTCATACATAGCTCTTGAGGGCCAAAACCTCCTACTTCTCCAGGGAGGGGCCCAGGGCCAGTGGTTTTTCCAAAGCTACATGGGAGCCAGGATCAGGGCACTCGAGCTTCTTCAGTGAAGTGGGGGGATCTAAACTCAAGGACAGCCCTAGGCAATCAGCCAGCTGCTCAGCCATAGGGCCATGGGCCTCGCATGTGCTTAGCACAACTCACTTCTAATTCTTCTTGCCTTGTGCACATTATGAAAACAAGGCCCTTGGGCACATTTCAATTCAGGTCAACACTGAGGAAACCATGCATGGTGACACTCTGCACATCAGGGTCTCCCTGGGCTGTGCAAATGGATGTGCCAGTCCTCAAGGAACTCCTCCGCCCAACCTACCTGTGGCTTCCCCAAAGTCAACACTAAACAGGCCCTTGCTGGAGGAGCCTGCAGAGTCCAGTTAATGAGGACAGAGCACAGACAGGCCAGGGACTAGAAAAGAGCAGGGCTGTCCATAGGACAAGGAACATGGTGCCAACAGCAAATGTAGGAGGAGGAGGGCTCTGTAGACTGTGGGGCCGGCACCAGAACCAAAATGTGAGAGAGGAAGGTTCAGAAGGGAAGGGGGAACTGTGGAAAGCTATGCATGGTCACTACCTCCCTCCTCCTGGCACCAAGAGACCATTGCCTGTAGCTTGCAGCCCTGTCCTTGTTCCAGCCCCAGAAAGCTGCTCCCATCACGGCAGCTTGCTTTTCACCCCTCATCAGGGCAACTACTTTTCCAGGGCTCACCTGCTTCCCAGCCTCTGCCCTCTGCAAACCCACAGCCAACCCCTAGGCAGGGCTGTTTACACATGCGCCAGGAGCCAGTCCTGCCTGCCTTTACCCCGTGTGCTGAGACCACCCAGGATGCTGCCCCAGATCCAAGAGGTCTCTGCAGCTCACAGAGCTCCATCTGGCAGCCAGTCCACTCCACTTCACCTCCTCATCTCAGAGGACAGAACCACCATGCAGGGCTCACGGGCCAGATCTGACCCACCAGCCCAGACTCAGGAGTCCTAGCCCAGTGTCCAGCATGCCCCTGATGTCCCTTCCACTCATGGTGTAGCAGTGACCTGGGTTCAACACCCTCATATTCTCTATGGTACCTACATCTATCTTTCTCAAATCTGACCTGCTTACCACTTCCCACTACAGTCTTGGTCCTGCCCTGTCCTGTCCTGTCCTGTCCTGGTCACCTGTCCCAATAACTCCTGTGTAGAGAGCAGCCAAAGCATCTTCCAAAGAACAGAAGCAGCAGGTGCACACTGTGGAAGCTGCCTGAGTTCCAGAAAATTTCTGCTGTTCCTCAACATGGCTATCATGGGATAGACCTGGGAAAGGGCAATGACCTGGCCTGCATCCTCTGGGCTCAGGGAGGATAGCTGCCGCCTCCTCCTCCAAGTGAGATCATACCTTCGCTGGTGGGCCACAGGCCTGAAGGACCATGTGCTGTTTGTGACTGTGTCTGCAGGGGTGGCACAATGTCCTTTGGTGCTGCTAAGGGGATAACCAACATGCCAAAGATCTGCATGTTTGTACTCCAGCCCTGCCTGTCCCAACCTCCTCTAGCTGGGCAGGGTGGGGGCCTCCTTGCAGCCCCACCAAGCTACCTGGAGGTGCTGCTTGACATCAGGCTCCTGAGCACCACCCACCTGGCTCCTTACACTCTAGCAAGAGCTTGTAACTGTGGTGGCACATGCATAGGCAGTAACCTCACTGGGAAAAACAGAACCAGGGTCAACTATGGAGAAGAGGCCATAGGCTCGTGCCTGCAGGACGTACACTGAGAAGGACCAGACTGGAGCTCCTGCTGAGATCCAGGACTCGCAATGGCCTAAACCAGCTGCCCTCAGCCATGTGGGAGACCTGTGGATGCTACTGCTGGACTTACCATGTCAGCTCTCTGCTTCTGGCCTCCCAGTTCCTCCAGGGCCTGTGACAGTTGAGCCTACAAGACATAACCAAGAGGGTCAGGGCTATCGATAAGACTCATGTCTATTCCTACCCTAACACCCTACTGTGGCCACCCTTTCCCGTTTAGTGGCAGGCAAGGGACCAGGTGAGGCAGGGCTGAGCTGCTACTCCAAGCAGGCCTAGGGTCCCCCCCAGTTGGAGAAGTGGCAGCTGGGAAACATGAACCCAAATTCCATCCCAAACCCTGCCCCTTAGTTATAGGAAGGTACTGGGGATGGGATGCTCTGTACCCAGGCAGCAAGAAGAAATAAGCCATCTTTTCCAGCAGGTATATGCTATGGAAGGGTTGCCTGAGACCCAGAAAATCTCTGTAGCTCCTCGATGTGGTTACCTGGGGGTGGACCTGGGAGGGAACAGTGAGGCCTGGCCTGTGTCCTCTGGACTCAGGCAGAGAAAGGAGGGAGGGCTTGACTATTCAGCCAAGGGTGGCCTTCTCCTGACTAAGAGCCATTGTAAGCCCCATATTGGGCCACAGCCTTGTACTGCCTGGCCTCTGCTGGAGCAGCCTAGTGATAGGGAGTTCACTCCTTGGGAAAGCCAGTGGAGTTCACCATGGAAGAGGTACAGCCCAGGTTCCAGAGCAGGAGCACGGGCCCAGGTAAGGGTGCAATGGCAAACCCTGCTACAGCCCAGTGCTGTAAATTCCTTGAGGCTCAGAGATAGGATCAGCCTCCGGAGACAATTGTCATCAGGCCAAGATGAGCTTACACCATGAGGGCAGATGGTGTTGCTCACAGGCCCTGCTGACACCCCTCTCCTGAACAGACAGTGATGTATGGAGAGAACCAGGGATGGCCACCAAGTGAACTTCCCTGTCCTGAGCCAGCCTTTGTGCACTCCATCTATAAATGCCAACCATGCACAGGTACTTGTAGAGAAGGAGATCACCCTCACAGATCCAGGAGCGACCCTGCCCAAGCAGCAGTCTTCTGGGGGCAGGGCCATGGGAAGTGAGTGGATGCATGTGTTTCTTTCCTCTGCCTCACACAGATGGGCTTGCGGAGGGAATGACAGCTGGATCTCCACCTCTGGAGCCCTCTACCTAGGTCTGAGGAGACTATGGACACAGAGGGCAACCCACAGAACCCACCTACAGAGAACAGCTCTGGGACCAAGCTGCCTGTTTGCTCTCGGACACATAAATAATCCTGCTCTGCCCGGGCAGGATGCTGCCCCAATGTATCATCCACAAGAGGAACTCAGCAAGTACAGAAATCCCCGCCACCTGATCAGTCTTTGGGACACACTGACCACCTATAAAGCAGTAAGAAACAAACACAACAGAAAAATGGGCAAAGATGCAAACAGACTTCTCCCAGAAAAGGAAATGCACAAAGCCAGCAAACACACAGATAGGTAATTAACATGGTTAGTAATTAGGAAAATGCAAATCAGGACCAACAACAAAATACCACTTTGTACCCATTTGGTTGGCAAACATGAAGAACTCTGGCAGCACTGAGATCTGGAAAGGAAGTAAATCAACTGAATCTTGTCCATGTGGACAGTGGGAATGAAAACTAGAGAGTGACTTTGTAAAACAGTTTGGTATTTCCTTGAAATTTAACAACTGTATTACATCTACATAAAATGTAACTTGGTAATTCCAGCCCAAGGTATATAGTGAAAGAAACTATTAAACATGCTCTGGCTGTCTCCACTGCCCCCTGGCACTGAAGGACATCTGCCTGCTCCAAGTGACTTTGGTGTCCACATCTTAAGGCCAGCAAGGCACCCTAGAACTCAGCCTGTGCCTGATGCCCACTGGCATCTGGAGATGCTCAGAGAAGCTTGCCTCCTGTCAGCAGGAACACATTCCACCGTCTTCTACCAGCTCTACGCAGAACCACATCTTGGTGAAAGTTGACCAAAACCAAACTCCAGGAGACACACTGTGCTCTCTAGCACTGGGTATATCATCTCATGGTCCAGTCATGTACCTCCTGCAAGGTCTCCCAAACATGCAGCCTGGGTGGGCAGTAGGGTAAGACAAGGTGCCTGTGAGGAAGCAGCCTGGGCCATCTCAGCCACATCTGTGCCCCAGCTGGGGCAACATCACTCACCACATCCACATCTAAACAGCAGATTCCTTTTGAAATTCTAGACCTGAGCAATAGAAGCACAACAGTCACATCAAAGAAATCACACAGTCTGTGCCAGGACGACACTAGTGCCCAGGCCTTCCCTCAAAAACAGCCTAGCACATTTGGTCACTGCCCCTCCTCTAGAGAGGACAGACAACGCAAGGTCCTACCTTCCAGTACAGCACCCTCTGTGGGGGCCACTTCCTACACAGCACTGGGAAAAATAATGATGGCCTGGGCTTCCTCAGAGGACTCTCAGCACACAGCTGAGGCCGGGGCAGGTGGTGGGCAGCCTGGGGCTCAGGTGGTGCTAGTTTGTCTTTCAATGGACAGTGTCACACTTGTTAGAGCAGCTCCTTGTGATGGCTGCCTCCCACACCACTGCAGAGACTTTAAGGAGTGCAACTGTCTATACAGCAACTCATGGAGATCTCTTGCTAGACGGAGCCAGATTACATTCTCAACAGGAGACCCGCCAACATCTCTTGGTCCCACCCACTATTCTTGTTTGCCCACAGCTAGCCTTACCTACTGGCCCACACATCGGGGCTAGTGGCTAGCCTGAGCATCACATATCATATCTATTCTGGGCAGGCTCCTGGCTCTGACCAGGATGCTATCACCATAAAGAAACCAAGGAAGGCAGGGGCCCAGATGGTGTACTAGAGCCTAGAGTGGGTCACAGCTAGGGAATGGGAAGGTGCAGTCCCTGTTAGCCATCCAGGGACAAGTGGCCAAGGAGGGTCCCAAAGGCAAAGTGACTGGGGTTGGTGTCATAGTGAGGAGCTGCCCCAGGGCCCGAACGTGCTCAAACATGAGCCACGGACATACGCATTACCTGCAACATGTAGGTGCTGCAGCAATACTGCAGCAGGGCTATTTTTATCCTGAAGTGTGAAGTAGCTGCCAGATGACCTGGCACCCCTGTCGTGCACAGTGAGCCCATGATGCAGCAGGGAAAACTGCAGGTGGCCATAGGCTGGGACACTGCCCCACTGGCAGTAGATGCCACAGAACCCTACAGGGCACTGAGACAGCCTGTGTAGGATGTGGGATGGCCTGGCAGGGAAGACCAGAGAGCAGGGCACCAGGCCTGCATGGAGGCTGGTGCCCACACAAGCAGAGTCCCCAAGATCAGAGTCCCCAGAAGTCACATGCATAGTGATCCCGAGGGCTGCCCTAGAGTCTGAGTGCTGGGATTGCTTTCTCTCACTTGCCCCTCCATGCACTTCTCTTGATGATTCATTCCATCCTGCCATGTTCAGTCTTTGCAGGATGCACCCTTCCCATGTCTTCATGTGGGACATCAGTAAAAAGGAAAGCCCCTTGAGAGTTGATACTGGGATGGACAGTGATGTCAGAGTCCACATGCAAGTAACAAGAGTAGGAGGTGGACAAGGGAAGTCTATTTTGCCTAGATTGGAAGTCAGAAATTACTCCAGATCACTGCAATCTGAAATTGGGATTTTCTACATACCACCACACAACCATCAGCACTGTAATCTGTTTTAATTAAATAAATTGGAAACACAGATCAAGCCAATGTGTGGAATCAAGGTGTCACACACTTGTATTTATAGCTCCATTGACAGAGGATTCATGACATCTGCTACCAACTTCTGCAGCTGCTTTATTAAATGGAATAAATAAAATCCGTGCAAAACAGCATAGCCTTTACTAGAGCCAGGCCACTGGGATTCTCCCAACTCAACATTTTCAGTTTGTTTTACTAAACTGTTATGCCTATGTCAGAGCTGGCTGAGGAAGCCACAGGGGCAGGACAGGAGCCCTAAGGGAGGAGGGCAGTACCAGCTCCTTGGCTATGATTGCCGGAACCTGCACCTGTACAGCCTGGCCACAGGGACCCTGTTGGCCCACAGGCACACCCTGTGTACATGAACTAACCTGGGCTAGAAGAAACAGGAGCTCAGGAGTGACGGGTAGGCAGGAGACAGGAGACGGGTAGGTAGGAGGGACAGGAGAGAAGATGCTAAGAATGAAGAGACTGAGTGAGGACTGGAAAGAAAATGGGAACAAAATGAGCAGAGTGGGGGAGGCAGTAAAAGTGGCAGCACCCTATCTCCATGAGGACATTCTGAGGTCCTCTTGGCTAGCAGCATTCTTCCACCTGCTTCCCTGCAGTCATCCTTCTAGGCCACAATACTGGCAGAGGGGACACACATGTCTGTTCCTTGACAGCAAGTGAGCTGCTCTCCATCATGCACCTGCGCCACCAAAATGGCTCATTCAGAAAACTGAGTACCTCATGCTCACATGACTGAGTATCTCAGCCATGGGTGGGGTTAAGGGAGTTTCAGGGATAAGGTCCCTAACTTCTTATGGTATGTCAACGTGGACAATCAACTAAAAAGCACTTTAAAGATGCTCCAAGTTTGAGCAGCTTCCAAAACTGAGTTGTAAAAAGTTACTGTTTAATAAAATAATGAAAATGCCCATCCATCAAAGCTTCAAAAGGCACCTGTTGTCTGGCCACTTCCAGCAGCAAGTTTGGGCAGTGCCATCTACTAGCACACCCTGGTCCCCAGCTGATGGTGACAAACAGGAAGGTCTGCCTCAGGTCACTCTCCTCTATCCTGAGCCTCAGCTTCCTCTACTGCCTTGCCCTAGTGGCCAGTGAGATGGATGAGACTGTGCAGGTCATAGCCCAGCACCTGCAACCCAGGGCACTTGCTATATGGAAGGTGATGGCCATCATCTTGATTAATGAACCAACATGAAGGAGCAGTTTGAGGGGGCCAGAGAATGCCTGCTGGACCTGGGGGAAAAACAGGGATCATAAGCCAGGGTGTCCACGACCCACCCACAAGGCTATCCCCCAAAAAAGTCAGGTTGGAGACAGGAAGGGGTTCTGGCTGTGGACTTCCAAGCTGGGCATGGTGCTGGCTCCAGTGAGCTGGGGTGGGCCTGGACTAGCAGTGGGCCATGAGAGCACAACCTCCCATCTCACAGCTTCTACCAGTGCATCTTCTGTGGCTGCCCAGCTCTGGTGGTTCTCCCACTAGCCACCTGAGTGATGAGGACCAGGATGCCCCAGAGGCTCTGCAGCAGTAGCCTGGGAGCCAAGCAGCTGCTCTGAGAAGCTAGAGCTCTGTGGGGAGCCAGGGTGGTCTTCACCTCAACCCCACAGCCTGGCCCCAAAGAGCAACCCCAGCTCATGAAAAGGAGGACCCCACTTCCAGCAGGGCCCCATCTTCTACCTGTGCCAAGTTCACAAAGGCCTTATATGTTCTCATCTCTCCCTGCTCTGGAAAGAAGCACTCATTCTGGCCACAGCTGGAGGGAGGCAGTTAAGACTCCACCCATGGCAGGACTGCCAGATCTCACTAGTGGACAATGAGGCCCTGTCCAGTCAGTGATGACTGGAGATGCAGGCCCAGAATAATGCTGGGGTATGCACCATCTTCATACCCCCTTCATATGGGGCATTGCCCCAACTCTTGCCAGACCCCATGCCACCATCTGGCCCTTCCTTTTATTAACCTGCTGTGGTCAGTTGTGACTTTTCCCTCTTATTTATTTATTTTTTTAGCACAAGTCTACAGGGTCTCACTACACAAATACGACTCATACTGATCCTCCTGTTTTCAGCCTCCCAAATGCTGAGATTATAGATATGTGCTACCACACCCAGTCTCAGTTGCTGACTCAGTGTGCCCCCCCCCCCGGGGGGGCGGGGAGGAGGAGGGCTGGCATAGCACACTAGGGATTGAACCCCTGTTCCTGTGTCTGCCTAAGCAGGCACTTTAATCCACTGAGCTATCTGGCCAGCCCTATTTTTCCTCTTCTTAATTTACTTCTATGGGGAGACCAAGAGCCAGGGCCTTCTAGGAGCTGGGGTTCCTAAGAAGCTGCCTGAAGCCAGGCACCACCAGATGGCCTTCCATTGAGGAGTGTGGCTCAGGAAGCTGAGGTCAGAGGCTACAGCCAGGCCAGCTGGGTTGCAGAGGCCTCTAGAGCAGTGTTGGGAGGAGAAGGCTTCATGTAGGATGTCTGTCTTAGGGCCCTATCCTCTCAGGTCTCTAAACTTTCAGTCACCCATAGAACCACATCTGGCACCAAGCTCACTATGGCCCCATCTACCCACTCACAATCCAGGCAACAAGGATCCCATGCCTAAGCAGGCCACTGGTTGGAGAGCACAGGGACTAGTGGCTTGGGTTTCATCTGTTTCCCTTATTTCTTCACTTCTACACTACATTTCCAATTTATTTATTTATTTATTTATTTATTTATTTATTTATTTTAAACTTTTCTCTTTTTATTTTTTATTGAGAAATAAATATGAATGAGACAGTTTCACAACTGATTAATAGGACAGTTTTGATAGTCAATACACTGTACATTGTTAACTTCTTAGTGGTTATCCATAGCACAAGAAGCAGACAGGATATTCTGTCCAAACACTGTTAGTACACCTCTTTCTTCTCATTGAGTTAAGCGAAAGTAGCTGTAAATTTATCCTATTTTGTATATATAAATACAAAATGATCTTTCCTTTGCATCTTTTTTTTAATTTTAATTTTTATTTTTTTTTGTCCTGTCAGAGGTGAATATTCTATTGGTATCTAAATACTATAAGTATTTGAATTCAACTAAACAATCTAACACTGTCTAGCAGTCTATAATATTAGTGGGTTATCCTCAGAAGTTATTGCCTTGAGCCTTTTACAGCTCATTGTATTAATATGGATTTACTTTATATACCTCGTTTTTATACTTTTCTGCTGTATATTTCCAATTTATAAGGTGTCCCCTCCATAAGTTATGGGAAAACCACTCACTGGGTGTTTCTCTGCACATAGTAATTCTGTGATATTACCCAGTTTTGACATCTCTGTATGCCAATGGCCCACGCTCATCCTAAATTCTGCTCCTAGAGGGCTGAACTATCTCTCTGCAAAAATAAGGCTGTCACTAGGAAGTGACCAGAAACAGACCTTGCAAGGAAGGGCCTGTGCAGAGTCCTTGAATCCCACACCCCATCAGTCCTACATCACTGAAAGCAACTGCCCCTACAAGATGTAACTGCAAGATGCCTTTTAGGAGCAGTACTGTGCCCAGTGGGGGCTAACCTACATCCCTTTTCCAGCCTCACAGACTCCCCAGACCCCCAGCCACCTCACTGAAATTTGCCAGGTGGCTTCTCCCCAGCGAGCTTCCACCAAGCACCCAGCTCCAGGCATGGCTGCATCCCGACCTTCTCCTTGAGTTGTGGGTGATGGCCCAAGCAGGGACCAGAGGTAAAAGAGGGGCGGCATTCAACCCAATGCAGGCTTCAAAAAGGACTGACAGGAGACAGGAGGGATCCCCACCTCTCTCTGAGCTCATCCATAGCAGACCCTCCCAGCTGCAAGGCTCTCAGGCCTTTCTTATCCCATCCTAGGCTGGCCCTCCCTAGGCCTAGGAGTAAGCCATGGACCTGTCTGCTGCCACCTGGTGGAAGAAGAGGCTCATAGCTTTCCTTTTAATAGAGACAGGCATCTGTGCTGGACTCCACAGGCACCAAGTAGGATCCCTAACACACACTAAATCCAACCACTCTTGATCCCCAGTGGGCTGGGGTTGCACCCCCTGGCTTCCCTTCTCCAGGCTTCAGTGCAGTCCAGGAGTCAAGGGTCTGCTGCAAGTACGAGGATAAGGCTAAACTCAGAGACTGAGTGCCAGGATGAGCTGAGGAAGCAGGTGGCACTATACAGCCTCTGGACAGCAGCCAGCAAGTGGCAGCCCATAGGTGGAGTCTAGAGCATACCTGTGGATAGCCCCATCCCAACAGCCTGGATATAGAGGACAGAGGCTAGGAGGAGCCACAGTGCCTGTCCCCATAAGAAAGAAGCTGTAAGGGGACCTCAGGTAAGGGGAGGAGTCAGCTGCTCAGTCCTAAGCCACACCTGACCGACACTCCCACTGATGGCGGTGAGAGGAACATTGGCACTAATGATGGAGGACTGCACTCTGCACTGGCTGGGTCTTGAGCTCTGTGCCTGCCAATTCTCTCATAACTCCAGAGGCACAGAAAGATAGTAATCTGCCATCATATCCCACCATGGGAGAAAGGTCCCTAATGCACCCCACAAGCAGGGGCAGGATGAGGCCTGCCAAGCTGCCTGCAAGGCACAGACGCATTCAGCTTGTCTGTCCATGGGTGCTGAGGTCACCAATAGCCCTGATCACGTGACCGAGTACAGCATGTACAACGCAGCTGTGCACAAACTGTAAAGGCTCCTAATGACTAGTATGGGGTACATATGGCCAGTGCAGAAAGGGATCCCTCAATTTGAGAAATTCTGGTACAATGGGGAAGTGTTAAAGAGCCTTCCTTGCAAATCTCTCTTCATTAACGTTTCATATGGAGCCAAATGTGTTGTAATAAAATGGCTATTAACGCACTTAAATTTATGATAATTTCACTGGGTACAGCTAGAGTTAACCTTTTAGATAAGGATGGAAGATCTGTGCAGATCTGTTCATGGTGGGCCCCGCTCTTGGCCATCCTGCTAGTTAGAGGCAGCAGGATGAGCCCTGAGCCCCACAGTGGAGTCCAGGGTGTCACACAGGACGTGAGGGTGTCACTCTTAGGATGTACCCTGTGAAGAATGGCAATGAAGTCTGGCACCCCTCTCCAGGCAAGGACATAATACAGCCCCCAGGGCCTGCTTAGTCTCAGTGCAAGCAGAAAAGAGAAGGGGTGTGTGTATGAGGGCAGCCTGGATCAGGTGATCCTCAAGATGGAGCTGGTACAGCCCAATCCTCTGTGCTCCACTGGGTGACCCGCCAACTACAGGTGCACTAGGCAGACACGGCCTCCATGCATAGCCACACCAGTCCCCAGTGACCAAAGGTGTATAGCGCTCCCCCCCAACTGCTCCCTCACATAACTCAGCAACACCAATCACAAGATGGCCTTTTTTTTTTTTTTTTAAGGTTTTATTTTATGTATTTAGTACAGGGACTACAGGGTCTCACTACACAGACTGGACTCGTAGTGATCTTCCTGCTTTCTGCCTCCCAATCTCTGGGATTACAGGTATACTACAATGCCTATTCTTAGTCACTGTCCTAGCGCGCCCAGGGGCCAGAGCCAGCATGGCACCCTGGAAATCGAACCCCAGCCCCTGCACCTGTCTAAGCAGGAGCATTAGTCTGCTGAGCTAGCCCTAGGCCTACTGTTGTTTATTAAACGTCTTCCACCCCTGGAAGCTCAGCTCAAAAGGGGCAAGTCTCTACCAGGGTATACATACAATGCAGTTGGGAAATGAAAGTGGTACAACCAGAACATCTCTCTAGCCAGAAGCTCCAGAGGTGACTTACATACTCAGGCTGAATGAGGAGTGGACACAGCTACCTAACTGGGTGACAATGGCTCATACCATTACCTTTCTCTGCAACTCCTCACACCATGGATAGAGGCCCACTGCTGTCAGAGTGATCACAGGACAAGAGCTCATGGCTGCAGACCCCTTGGATCCCAGGAGAAAGGAGGCAGCGCATGGCCCACAGCTAGAGCACCAAAGCCTGCAGACCCATGTTTCCAGCCCTGGGCTCTGGGTCTCAGCTTCTTTACTAGTAAACCCAGGGCAAGGACAGTACCTGTTTTTAGGAACACAGTGAAAGCAGCACTGGATGATGGCAATAAAGGGCTCAGTGCAAGAACCAGTGGTGTCAGTTCCTACACCTGTGGTGGTTTCCTGGCATCTAGGAACATCTGCCTGTGTTCAAGGCCAGAGATCATACTATAACCTGATGGGCTGTGCTGCACAGCAGGGAGCAAGTTGTTCCTCCTCACTTCTCAAAAAGGGAAGGTTTGCTGGGGAACCCTGCCCTGTGCCATCAAGCGGGTAGGAACTCAAAGCCATGCAGACCACCCAGGAAAGAGCCATGAGGGTATGGGAATGCAACACAGGCTCCTTCCTGGGTGTCATTAGCACAGAGAGCCATGAACTGAGCTGGATGCCCATGATGCCACAGAACCTGGGAGGCAGACTCTTCCAAACTGGACTGGACCTATGTCTCTTATAATTATAAGAAAGCAAAAGACTTCACAGAAGATAACGGGATGGTGCTAGGTACAATGGGGAAAAGAGAGGCCACAGACTGAGACTGTGCCTTCCCTGAGGGACACTGACAGGTCCAGGATAGGGGCCTAACAGAGTACATGGTGGAGGGCACCATGATCTCTAGCTGCTCTCCAAACCCCTCCAAAGTCTCACGCTGACTCCTCATCTGCCTGCTCGCTGGAGCTGCCTGGGATGCCCTGGGAGCCCAATACCATCATGAGAATTAGAGTAAACTCTACATGTAAACTACTGACCGATCTCTAGCTATGCCTTCCCTGCATACCCCACTCCCAGCCCTCATAGCCCCTGTGGCTGACTGCCCTCCACCAGACTCACCTCCATCTCCGAGCTGTGGGCATGCACCTTCTGCACCATGTCCTCAGCCTCCCGCATGCGGCGTGTCAGCTGGGGTGAGTACTCAGCCTGGGTCAGCTCACTGTCGTACGACCCCAGGATGGCGCGCATGCCATCTCGCTCCTGTGGGCAGAAGGCAGCTGGTCAGAGTGGACAGGAGACACTGGGGATGGCTGGGAGGAGTATGAAGACAAAAGTTTGTTGGAGAGAGGAGGGAACCTCAAGTTGCTCAGGACTTGGGTTCTCACATACCTGCCAGTAGTGCCCTCCTCCAAACAGCCCACCCGAGAGGCCCAGGTGCTTTCCCAAGAGCCCCTTCCTGATCTCGGTGCCAGGCTGGATATCCCCTTGCTGCTGAGCCTGTGAGCAGTAATACTCTAAGCAAGGACACAAACTGCAGCCTGATGAATGAGGACTAAGTACAGCAGGAATGCCACAGTGTCCCATGGGGGTGAGAACCCTCCTGCCCCTAAAAACTCCCTAAAAATCAGCTCCAATCAAAACTGCTGTGGTCTCACCAAGCACCTCTCCACCCACAGAGTTCATGGAGGAGGCCACTAGCTATGCCCAGGACCCTATCTCCTCTGGGACATAAGTGAATGTTTTGTGAAGCCAAGGACCATTTTCTTGAGATGAAAGATAACCACAGAGTCAGGAGTAACTCAGAGCTAGGAAAAAAGTCACTACTTATCTGTGCCCTTCTAGGAGTGCAGGGCTGATAAGTGTGACCAGGAAGCCAGGCTAGGGAAGGGGACAGATAACTTCCTTGAAAGCTAGATTTTTGTCATGTGAGCACAATGGGACAAGTCCTCAGTTAGGCCTGTAGGGAGGATACCCCTGGTGGAAGCTGAGCTGCTCTGCAGGCTGTGTGAGGCCTGAACAGGAAAGCCTGGTCTCCCCTGGCTGCTTGTTGAGTTCTTTCCTCCCTAGATGGGGTTCTTAGATATGGACTGAACAGCTCAGAGCCATTCGGTTCCTCTGGTCTCAGATGCCACCACATCTAGGTTCAGGAGGCCCAGCCCTAGGAAATCTAGGCCAGGCCAGAACCTACCCCTAGTTCAGTGGGCATCAGCACAGCTCTTCTATCCCCTGGCAGGAGGTGGGTGTGGACAGATGATGCAGAAGTGGGCAGCTGGCTCAGGACTTCTCACTGGCACTTTGGCGTGTGCCTGTATAATACTCTGATCACACCAATCTAGGAGTCAGTAGACAGGGCACTGGACAGGCTTCTATGGCCAGGGTTCAAACCCTACACTGCTCTGAGGTCAGTTACCTAATCATCTGAGTCTCAGTCTCTTTCTTAGCAAGAAGGCAACAAGGAGAGCTGTGCAGTCAATACTGCCACGGCCTAAGTGTCTAGTGAGCCACCCTGTAAACAAGGTGCCCATCAAGTGACAGAACTGTATCAATGCTGGTCACTGGGTGCCAGTTATGGAGCCAGGAAGTAGGTCCTACCTGCTCACTGGAATACTCCATCCATCTCTAATACACATCCTGAGAAGGGAGCTGAAGGAAAATCAGACAGCCCTGCCTGACTGCCCCGGGTCTCAGACTAGTGGCTTCCCCCTCAAGTGAGCTGCAAGGTTTGCTGACACCAGCCTGCCTCGGTGGGCATATTCCCAACATTGATGGAGACCTATTCGTTCAGTGCACCTTGGAGCCAGGCCTCTCCCAGAAGCTGGAGCCCTTTCTATACAGCGCTCTCTATTCCCACCACACAGGCAGAAGCCCAACCATGTCCCCAGGGAGAGGCCAATTGGACAGCTCAGCTACTTCAGTGCCCACACTCTGAGACACCCCTGCCTTGCAAGTGGGACAGGAAGAGTACAGAAAGGACTCTGCCTCCTCCTTCTTGAGCTAACTGAGGGCCCTGGGCCTCAGGCTGCTATGTGTGGCCTCTCCTCTCACAAGAAAATAAGGCGTGTGGTTGTCACTGCATACAGACTGTGTAATTAGTTGATGACAAAAATTCAATAAGTGAGAAATTAAAGTTACAAATCCAACTGAAACTGGTCACATATCCCGGGAAAATTTGTTTCCACAGGAAGGTTTATGAAGTGTCATAATGTTATTGAAATCCTATATCTTCCTATTGACTTTTATCGTTTCGAGCTGGTTACCCAAGTTATCATTACCAGACTGTCGATGCCGCAAGAGGCCAGGGCGGGGGATTTCCTTCCATAAACAAGCTGTAATTGTCTCCTTTATTGACCAATAAATCTCCAAAATGCTGCCCTTCACTAGAGTTCTCTTCTCTTACATCTCCAGGCTAGCATTGGCTGACAAGAAAAAAAAAATACTATGCAGAAGTTTGTTGTTTGTTCCCTTTTAAGGAATTGTTTTGCCATTAGTAGAGGAGCAGGCACTGGGCTGGTGTGATTTGGTAACGACTTTTTAATGACTGATTCTACTTGCAGTCAAGTTCGCTTTGTTTCCACTTGAGCAAACGCCGGCGATTAATCGCTGCACAAACCAGCACCCAGGCTGTGCCAACAGAGCCTTAAAGACTTGCTCAGGAAGAACAAAATAAAACACTTGCCACTGAGTGCATCTCCTGGGTACAGACAGTCCTGTTTGTAAGCAACAGAACTTGCCTATCACATAATTGGTGGCAACTAAAGGAGGCAGAGAACTGAGAGCACACTGTCTCACCCAGAAGAAAGCAGACGACCTGGGGTCTCTATGCCTCTGGACCCATCTGAGCTGCTGGCACCAGAGTCCAGGGCATCCCAGGAGGGAGGCTGACCACAGGTGGAGGGGCAGGGACAAGGGGGGAAAACAGCATATCTAACTCCATAAATAAACTCACAATGGGCATAGGAGACATTGGCCGTCTGAGGCTGCTGTGGTCTACCCGAAACTAACAAATCAATCCCCACCACATTCTGAAGACCACAAGTGCATCACAGAAATGCAATGGGGGTTCAGTGGCTCCTTGCTCCAGCCCCAATGCCCATAAACTCCTTGCTTCCTTGAAGCTCTGGTCACACCTCGTGAGCTCTGCTCACCTGCCTTTGGGGCAAGGGAACTTTCAAGACTCAGTGCCCTCTCTGAACCCAGGGCTGCTCCTGGAGACCCAGGCCCCCTGTCAGAAATTAGCCCAAGGCCAGTTCTATAGGTGAAGAGCATGGATGCCCAGAGATAAGCAGCACTAGACACTGCATGACAAGTACTCTGAAAGTCATCGGGAGAAAGAATTTCTTACTTTTTCATTGCTCCTGGGATACAGTACCCGACACCCACACATGAACGGAGGAAAGGTTTACTTTAGCTCAGAGTTTGTAGAGGTTTCAATCCATAGTCAGCTGGCACCAATGAAGGGCAGCAAGGTGGAGGGGCATGGTACAGGAGAAACAGCCCATGGCAGGACAGATAAGAAGCAGGGAGAAAGAAGCCCTTCTTTCCTTTTTTATTCCATCCAGACTACAAACCTGCTGGTTGGTGCCACCCATACCCAGAGTGGTCTTTCCTCATCAGTAAGCCCATCATACCCAGAACTATGCTAAACCAATCAGTAGACTAATACAGTATCACACACCCAGTAATCCAGTTACTCCCAAAGCCCCTCTCCCATGAGTGCATGAGGCTCTGGGGAGACATCTAGATATAAATTAGAACAAATAAGTTCCAGAAAATAGGAAGGACATGGAGACAAGAATGCCCTGCTTGCAGGATGTGGTTCTGTAGCATCTGCACAGCTACAACCTGGAGCTGACCCTCCAGAAGCTTCCTCTGATTAGCTCCAACTGCCCTGGGACAACTGAACATCAGGGAGAGAAGCCTGACCTACAGCCCAGGCTTCAGACATACCAGCCCACACAGCATGAGACCTGAACACCTACAGGAGGGCCTAGGTAGGATCTGCCTAGGACTTCCAGGGTCACCTCCATCTAGGCCATCTCCTTCCAGAGTTCACAGGACAGTGGATACAACCCTCCATAGGAGATATGCTAGACATGAGTAAAGCCAACTTTCAGGGTTAGAAGAGCTACCTCCCATGGGTATCCAGCCTGACTACAAGCATCAGAAGTGACAAGCCACACTCAAGAACATCAACACCATGTTGGTCCCACCCATCTCTGTGAGATCTGAGTGTCCCACATGGAACCGACCTCCTATATTTCATGGACCTCACAATGCAAGGACTCTAGGCAGACTCTGACCTGGGTCTGCAATAAGTGTAGACTACCTCCCTAGGAAGCAACTGCAAATCCCTGAGGAGCTGAGATTTGCTGTGCAACTGGCTCTTGCACAGTGGAAAGGCAATAAGTGTAGTGCCTAAGTATGGTAGACAATGGAACATAGGCAGAATAGCCACAATTAATAGTGGAAGAGCTGGTGACAAACAAACCACTACAGTGACATCAGTGCACTCAGAGATCAGGCCTGATGGTAGGGAGAAAGCAAACCCAGAAAAGTTCAGCGTTGAGAATCTGCAACCACAAACCCACACTCATAAGATCTGGGAGCTGAAAAACTCCAGGCAGAGACATAGACAGTATCTGCACAGGGTCTCTGTCTATCCAGATCAGCTACACATGCATACAAAGGCAGATGCCAACTCTAGTCCCTGCTGTAGAGGCAGAAATATATTCTGTGCAGCAGATAAACCCCAAAGACAAGTTGTGGGAAGGAAGTTCACTGTTAAAATTCACAGAATGTAGATGAAAATGGAGTGACAGCACAAAATAAGGAGAATAACACCCACAGTATGTAAGTTTGTATAATATATTTATAATAAAACAGGAATTTAAACTAGTAACTTACAAGATATAAGAAATAACAAGCAAATTAAAAGATCTACAAAAACAAATCACACTAGAAGATGAACAAAGTAAAAATAGAAGAATTACAAATTTAACTCTAATAAGTAAATCTGCAATTTAGAAGTGACTGAAGACTGATTCAGCAAACTGAAATTTAAATCTAAAGAATAAAACAGAAAGAAAAGCAAAGGGCTTTTGGAAAATGTGCAGGAGCTGAGGGACACACAAGGGCTAACAAGGAAGCCACCAAGGGCTCTAACTAAAATCACAAAAGGAACTGAGGCAGAGATGTAATCATCAAGAAATCAGTGTTGAGGATCTTCTGGAATTTATAAAATACCCAACGTCAAGTTTAGGAACCACTGCTTCCAAGCTGGAATGGGGGGGGGGGGAGCATACCTAGCAGGATCAGAAGCCATCAGATGGGTAGCGGACACTTGGGTCCCGGGGAGCAACTAGGTTAGTTGTCATAGCAGAAGTCCACAATAGGGGTGAGAGCAGTACCTCCAACATGCAGGGAGGAAGTAAATGTGAAAGTCACTTACAGCAATGTGCCCTCACTGGAAAAAAAGAAAGAAAGAAAGAAAAGAAAAGAAAAGAAAAGAAAGAAAAGAAAAAAATTAGAAAAAAAAAAAGAGTAAGAGAATAGAGGAGGGTCCAAGATATCAGGCAGAATAAAGAGCAAAGTAGCTAGCACACATGCACTGATCCAAATGATCACTGATGTCATAAGCCCACAGCTGTCCAGCCCATATGGCCTAAAATCAGATGGGGCTGAGCCAGGTGCTGTGGCACCTGCCTGTAATTCCAGCAATCTGGGAGGCCGAGGCAGGAAGATGGCAAATTAAAGCCCAGCCTGGGCAACTCAGCCAGACCCTGTCTCAAAATTAAAAAGTAAAAAAAAAGACAGACGATGTAGCTCAGTGCAAAAGCCCTGGGCTCAATCTCCAGTACTGCTCCAGAAGGAGCTAAACAATTAAGCAAGCCACAGGAAACCCTAAAATACTCATGTACCTACAAGATACAAAAAGGAAGAGCACCCAAGGACATGGATTACTTTTAAAGGAGACACAGACATACCTTTGGACACCAGCATGTCCTATGCTAATGTAGCCACAAGGAGCCACCTCCAGACAGGTGAACTAAGAGCTGCAGGGAGGGTACGAAGCAGCTGTCCATCTTAGTTTACTGGCTGTTCACAGCCTTCCTGTCTTGTAATACTGTATTATCCAATGGGAACTTTCAAATTTAAAACTCAGGAAAAATAACAGCAATAAAATATATATTTTATAAAAGCATTTCAGGGCAGTATGGAGCCTCAAATTGCTCCACAAAACTCGTGGAAATCCCAGAGAAGAAAAGAAACAAATGGGGGGGGGGCAAGAGAGAAAAACCTCAAAAAAAACCCTCAAAAGACAAGAAAATAGGGAAAGTAACATAAAAATGGAAGACGCAAAGTATGAAGTATAAGGTAGAAATTAAAATAAATTTGATGAATAGTGTAAACAGACTAAACATTCCAATTAAAAGACAAAGATGTTCACACTGTATAAGAAAAATGACTGTTAGCTTCAGAGTATTTTAAGGTGAAAAAAAATCACAGAAGATTCAGAGAAAAGTATGTGAAAAAACACTAACCAAAGATAAAAGTGGCGACATCAATATCTGACAAAACACATCTTAAGGCAAAAGGCCTCACCGGTTGAAGAGACTCATCACATCACAAGCACAGGCTGGTGCCCCAGAACCATGTGGGTTTTAAGCCTGTGAGCACACAACACCAGCCTGAAAACATAAACCCTGATGAAACACTAAGATGTCAATGTGTTGCTAACAGTCACTGACAGACTAAGCAGATACACAGGGGTAAGAAGTGGAAACTCTCAACAGTACTGCTTAAAATTCTGAACTAAAAGATATTTTCAGAACACTGCCCCAAACCACTCAGTGTGATGCAGTGGTTCAAAGCACAAAGAACACTTATAACAATTTAGCAAATGTCACAATAAATTTCCAAAGATATATTCAGAATATAATTTTTAAAATAAAAAGAGTATGTTCGGGGGCCAGGGAGATGGCTCTGTGGAATAAGTGCTTCCCTGGCAAGTGCAAGGGCCTGAGTTCAATCCCCGGTTCCACAAAAAAAAAGAGCATGTTCAAAATCAGTTCTTAAAAGATCACTAAGTTCAAGCCCCAGTTCTGCCAGAAAAAAGAGAAGATCACTAAGAAAATTCAATGCATTTGTGAATTTAAAAACAGACTTCAGGTTGCGTGTGGTGGTGCACTCCTACAATTGCAGCACTCAGGAGGCTGCAGAATTGCTACCAGTGTGAGGGCAGCACAGGCTACAAAAGTGCATTCAAGGGGCCGGGGAGATGGCTCAGTGGAATAAGTGCTTCCCTGGCAAGTGCAAAGGTCTGAGTTCAATCCCCAGTTCTGAAAAAAAAAAAACACACACACAAAAAAAGTGAATTCAAGGCAGGCTTAAGTGCATAATGAAACTATCTCAAAAAAAAACAAGACAAAAGAAAAAAAAAAGACAACAAAAAAACCTCCAAAAAACAATAAACCATTTCAGGTGAACAATAGGTTAACTAAAATATCATTAAGGAAATGTGATAATATATAAAACTGAATGATAATGAAATTATACATTGAAACGAGTGTGACCTGTATGGAAATTCTTTGGCCTTTTCTGTATTTTACACTTAACAAATATGTAAAGTTTTTTTTTTTAAATAAAGAATGATCAAAGTCAATGCCCCTGTACTGCATACATGCTACATACAATGTGCATGTGTGATGCACATACTCTCGGCAGGTTACACAAATGCAAACATGCCACATATGCTATGCATGTGCACTCTGCAGGCTATACTACATATATGGCATGTACATGTTACCCACATGCTGTACATGCTCTGCAGTCTGTGCACATACACACACTACCCCCAACCGTGGAACCCCGACCCACATGCGTTCCTCTATAGATGCTCTCCTCTGCACACATAAATACACAGCAACACACAACCATTATGATATAAGTTAAAGAACCTAGAATAAAATTAATTAATTTGATGTTTAGCTAGAAAATTTAAAAGCTGAGCATAGCAAACTAACAAGTTAACTTTAAAAATTCAAAGAAGTGGGCTGAGGATGTGACTTAAAGGTAGAGTACTTGCTAAGCCTGAGATTCAATTTTCAGCAATGAAAACAGAGAAATAATAAAACAGTAAGTTGCAAAGAGTATAAAAATGAAAATAATAAAATGACAGCACAAATGCAAAAAGAATGTGAAAATAGGCTAATAGAACCTGGGCAAAATAAAATGTAAGAAAAGAGGAGGAAAAAAAAAAAACAAAACAAAACCAGAACAAAACAAAACAAAAAACAGCAGGACAATTATAAGAGGTGGAAATCCTGCATCACAAGAACACTTGAAAAAGAAAGTGAGAGAAGAGCCCAGGAACTGTCTCCACTAAGAAAGGCTAAGGTTTTCCTAACTGTGGAAATTTTCAAACCCCACTGGGGAGATAGCATGATGGTCTAAACACCTGCCTGGCAAGCACCAGGACCCAGGTTTGATCCCCAGTACTACACGTCGTGTCAGCCCTGAACTCCAGGCGCACCATGCTGGCCACTAAAACTGGGCATGGTGGTGCACGCCTTTAATCCCGGCACTGGGGAGGCTGAGACAGGAAGATCACGATGAGTCTGAACTGCACAGCGAGACCCTGTACCAAATAAATAAATAACTGATTAAAAAATTCTACACACAGCCATGTCAGCATATCATATTCAAAGTAAAGAAAATCACACAGGAATCTGTAAAGCAGCCAGGGGATGGGGCAGTGCACATATCAGGAAACAAGAAATGCTGCACTTCTTAACAGAAACAATGCAAGCAAGAGAAGAGTGGAAGTATTTAAATACTGAAGAGAGAAAAACCAGCAATCTAGGAGTTGCCAGATTACCTGGCAAAAGTGAAGAGTAAGGAAGATCAGTGATATAGCTCAGTGGCACAGCACTTGCCTGGCAAGTGTGAGGTCCTGATTTTGACTCCTGGCACAGGAGGTGAGGGGTGGGGTGAAGGGAGAGAGGGGGATAGGGAGGGAAGGGTGAAGAAAGGAAGGAGGGAGAGACAGAGACAGAGAAACCAAGGGCCTTTACTACCAGCTTCCAGACTCCTCTCTACTAAGGACAGAGAGTGAGGTGAAACTGTGTATCATTCTTAGTCTTCACCTAGTAGACTACTGCGCAAATCAACAGAGCAACAGCAGCAGTGATGTACGAGGAGGCCACAGCTCACTGGGCAGCAGGTAAGGGCAGAAAGACAAAAATCAAGAGGCAGTTACCAGGTGCCTGCATCATCTTTGGGGAGTTTCAGTGATATTCTTTCTTGGACACAGATTAATCCTAAATGTATATAACTAAACTCTTGGGCAATCAGTTATTTTATTTAATAAAATATAATTCATGGGCCAAAAGATGGGAAAAAAGCTCAATCATATAAAATGCCCAATTAAAATTCAATAAAACAGAGGGCAAGATATATTTTTAAAAAAGAAACAATTGTGTCCAAAGAGAAAACAGTAGCAAACATGATAAAAATTAAACATAGTATATCAATGACCCTTTTAAATGTGAAGAAACAATAATTGAGATGATCAGAGTGGATTAAAAAATATGACCTAATTATACGGTGTCTATGAGAAACCCACTTTACATAAAAAGATACAAATCTACTAAAAGTAAACGGATGGAAAAAGATACACCATGCTACCAAAAGAAACTGGGTGTAGATTAATCTCAGGCTAAGCAAGGAAAATCTTCAGAATAGAGACAGGCATCATGATAAAGGGGCTATTTCTTCAGGAAGATAAGACCAGCCTTCCTGTGAACCACTCACAGCTGAGTGCCGGGTTGCAGAGGCTTAAGAGGATCCAGCCAGGTTCTGCACCTCCATCAGAGGCACCCACACTGGTTACAGACAAGGCTGACCCAATAGCTCTACCCACCGACTTGGTGGAAGGGACAATGGCAGAATACTTCACCCAATGTTATGGTTCATGTCTAGCTGTCCCTCCCAAAGCTTCATATAGTCACAGGTGAGACTTTTTTAGAAGTGGTTGGATCTACACTGTATGATGCGGGGATTAAATATTAGTGATTGTAAATTAGTCAATGGATTTAGCACCACCCTAATCCTGATAGCCTAGATACAATATAAAAGGTACCGAACGATACTGTTAAGGTCCTTTGCTTGCTTGTTTGCAACCTTCTGCCTGCCATGAACTGTTTCTCTTCTGGAATGCCCATCTGCCTTGCCACCCGGTCTTGGAACCAGCTAATTATAGACTGAAACCTCTATAAACTGTGAGCTAAATAAACCTTTTCACCTTTAACCTTGAGTGTTGGGTATTCTGTCTCAGCAACCACAGAACATTAAGTTCTACTTAGGCTCACAGGCAATATTCACAAGACAGACCCCACTTGGGACATAAGACCCAGCTAAACAAATATGTAAGAATATAAGTCACACAGACCACATTGCATTAAACTGGAACACAATAACAAAGATAGCTAGGATGTCCTGAAATACCTAAAAATTAAACAATCTACTTTGAACTAATTTATGGGTCAACAAAAGCTTCAAACTTAATGATTTTCAACGATGAAAATATAACATCAAAATAGTAGAATGCTGCAAAAGCAGGGCTTAGAGCAAAATTTGTAGCACTCAGTTACTATTTTAGAAACAAAGATCTAAAAATCAATCATGTCAGCCTCAAGTCATAAAATTATACAAAAGAGAATAATATAAGCCTAAAGCAAAAAGAAATAAAAACTAGTGCAAAACTAAGTAACATATATATATTTTTAAAAAAACTATACAGACAACAATAAGATCAAAACAAAAGCCAATTCTCTGCAAAGATCAAAAAGTAGATAAGGGCCGGGAGACAGCTTGGCATTCTAAGCACCTGCCTGGCAAGTGCGTGGGCTGGGGTTTGATCTCCAGTACCATATGTTGTGCCATCATGCTGGTCACCAAAATCAGGTGTGGCAGTACACGCCTGTACTCCCAGCACTGGGCAGGCTGAGATAGGAGGATCATTGAGTTCAAGCTGTATAGTGAGACCCTGTACCAAAGAAGGAAGGAAGAAAGGAAGGAAGGAAGGAAGGACGGACGGATGGATGGATGGATAGACAGACAGACGGACAGACAGACAGACGGACAGACTGATTTTTTTACAAAGTAGATAAACTTGCCAGGCTACCAAGGCAGAGAGAACACAGAGATCACAGATACTGGGGTGGGGTGGTCACTGAAGATCCTCCATATGTTGACATGATAATGAAGGGGCTTTGTGAACAACTCTATGCCCAGAAATTTGCTAACTCACATGAAATGGACCTATTTCCCTCGTTACAAACTATCAAAAGTCACAAGAAGAGGAAGAAATCCTACGGAGGGTTCCTACCACCTCTTTTCTCTGTCCTTGCTGCTCTGTGATCTGGCCAGAGATCATTCCCAAGCTCTAATTAAGGTGTTCAGGATATTGTCCTAGACATGCAAAGATCAAACATGCTGCTAAATAGGTAGCAACCGGCCCAGTTATGAGGCAATTCCTAAACTCCCATCTGAATCCCAGAACCTGACTCAAAGAAATCTTTGTGTGTCCCGAGGAAGCTGTGGCCTCTATCCATCAGTTTCCTTCAGAAGGACTCTGCACTAATCACTGTATGTAGTGCTTATGTTTATAGAATCCCAACTGGCCTGATCTAGGGATGGTTTGGGACAGTCCCTTGTAGGAGGAAGTCCCTTGCTGCAGCTCTGGAGATAGTGCAACAATATATATTTATCAAAGAAACAGGATTAGAAATTAATAATTTTTCCCCAAAGGAAAGCACTGGACTCACAGGTTCCATTGATGAATTCTACAAAATACTTCAGCAAGAAATGAAACCAATTTGCTACCTTCTCTTCAGAACACAGAAACAAATCATTCTGTGGGGCACTGTAGCAGCAGATGCATAATACACATCTATGAAAATGTACAGAACTGGCCAGGTATGGTAGCACGCACTGTCATCCCAGTCACACAGAGGATTCTTTGAGTCTGGGAGCTGGAAATCTGTCTAGACAACATAGAGAGACCTGTCTAAAAACAAAAATAACATCATAGAACTATATAATACATAGAGTAAATATTAGCCACTTAACAGTTTACCCTGAGGATCACTCAGGTAGTGTATTTATGTACTCTCTCCCATGCACTGTTCAGGCAGGCGTCATTTCAACTAGTCAATTCCTGTATTAAATAAGTTTGATAAAACTGTCATGTTTATGTATCCTGTTATATTTATGTTATAAAAACCAATGAAAAATGTATGCAATATTTGGTTACCCTATATTTAAATAGGATGGTAAGTGATTAATGTAAACTACAGACTTTATAGTGATGAGGTATCAGCATTGGTTCATTTATTTTATTTATTTATTTATTTATTTATTTGCAGAACCGGGGATTGACCTTAGGCCCTTGCACTTGCCAGGAAAGTGCTTATTCTACTGAGCCATCTCCCCAGCCCCAGCATTGGTTCATTTATTATAACAAACATACAACAGTAACATAAGATGTTAATAATAGGCAGAATTGTATGGCTGAAACATAAAACAAATATATAAAACAATATATTTTCAAACCTGTATAATAATAGCTTCTAGGTGAGGCAAAAATAAACAAAACCAAGTGTTTAAGGCTTTGGACTGTCTAAAGAACAGATGTACTGGTTTTTCTAGACTTTGATAAATGGAAAGTTTATCTTGTAATCACCAGACCAGCTACTAAAAATTACATGAAAGAAACCACAGTTACCGAGATAATGAGGAGGAGAAAATAGAAAAAAAAATTCTTCAATAAGGTATAAAAAGAAAGAAAAAAGAACACGAATAAAAGGCAGGTATAGATGGATAATTTAAATGCAAATGTATCATTACATTGAGGATAACTAAATATTTCAACTGAAAAAATCAAAGATTTTCAGATCGCATAAAAACAGTCTGCCTTTATCTTATACATAAGAAAAACATAATAAAATATTGAAAGTTTATAAATGAAAATTGAAAAAGCATAAGTTGCAGCTATATAAAAAATGGAAGCTAATAAATCTACAAAGGAGATTTAATGATTAAAGGAATCCATAGAGATACAGAACATTTCATAATAACAAAAGGCTGAAGTCACTAGGAAGACAATACTTTTCAATTTGTATGTGTCTAATAAAATAGTATCTAAAGATATGCTGCAATAATTGATAAAACTAAAAGAACTAGGAAAACCCACAACCACAATGTGAAATTTCAATATAACTCTCAGAAAACATCACTAAGGATATGGAAAACTTACACAGAATGTTTAACAAAGGACACAAAGACACAGAACACTGTATCCAACAACTGCAGAATATATATTATTCAAAATCAACCAATGTGGGGTCATAAAGCATAGCTTTGTAACTTTTATAGAACTGGTATCATTCGCATTATAATCTGGATACAAGGAAATTGAGCTAAAACATAACAATGAAGTAGCTAGAAAATGGTTTAGAATTTTAAAACTTTTTTCTGTATTGATTAAAGAAAAGAAAATACAGAGGAAATGGATATTCTGAACTGAGTAAACACCATAGTCTAGACCTTAATTGTCCCCCATCTGGCCAGATGTTTTTTTTTTTTTTTGTTTGTTTGTTTGTTTGTTTTTTATTTTACTATTATTATTTTTTTTTATTTTTCAACAAATAATACACTGCATATATTCTTCTTAGTGGTTAATTGCTGTACAAGATGCAGACTTG
>NW_004524607.1:12372568-12374956 GCF_000260255.1 Octodon degus
GAATACCACAATGACAGGCACTCCCATCATGAAACAACTATTACAAATTACCATCTGCAGTGCAGTAGCTTAGTTCCCAGGTATCAGTATATATAGTCAGGGTGAGAATGGCCAGATGTTATAGGAGGTAGTGGAACTTTTAGGAGTTGGGTCCTGGTGGGAGGAAGAGAGGTCAATGGGGACATGGCCTTGAAGTGACAGCAGGAGCCCAGCCCTTCCTTATCTTCTTTATTTCCTGGCCATGAAGTAAGTGGTTCTGCTCTACCACATCTACCATGCAGAGATGCTTTGCCAAAGGTCCAAAGCAACAGGAAATGACAAGCTAAACAGACCTTAATGCAGTGATGGCAAACTTTTCAGAATTTTCAATGATAACAAAGAACTCATTATAGCACATATGCCACAGATTCACCACCACTGTCTTAACACATCAATTAGTTCAGTATTTGTTACAGTGATGGTGCTGCCTTACACAGTAAGGAAAACACATCACATTAAAACATAGTATGCAGCTAAATTTACAACCATAAATACATAGAAGAAAAAGGTTAAAAACAATTCTCTTCATATATACTATAACTCAAAATGTTAGAACAATAAATTAAAGCTAAAGAGCAGGGTATGGTGGCACACATCTATAATCCCATTTGTTGGTAAGCTGAAGCAGGAACATCACTATGAGTTTGAGAAGAGTCTGGGCTTCATAGTAAGTTCAAGGTTAGATGACTACACAGTGAGAAACTGTCTCAACCTCACCCCCAACAAACAAAAAGAAAGAAAGAAAAGAAATAAAGGAGGAAGTAATAATGTAAAAGACAAATTTCTGAGGAAGAATCAATAAAACCTAAAGATAGTTCATTCAAACGACTAAAACATTGATGGTCAGTTGATACTAATCAAGAAAAATAATCAAGAGATCCAGTCCTACTCCAGGCTCGGTGAGTGTGTGGGAGAGCTTCTGGCTATCCTGTGCCTGCAGGACCTACCGGATCGAGCCCAGGCACAACGTGGGTGAGACCCTCTTCCACCCCCTTGACATGCCTCCATCACACCGCAGCAGTTTCCCTACCCCGCTTGCCAAGTAGGAATTTCTGCCACTTTCCAGGAAACCCCACATCCAGTCCTAGACCAGGCCTGGTGAGTGTGTGGCAGAGCTTCCTGGTACCCTGCGCCAGTGGGACCTACCAGTTCCAGCCCAGGTGCAGCATGGGTGAGACCCTCTTTCAGCCACTTGGGATGCCCCCCCACTCTGTACTACCCCTGCAACCTGCCCACCAAGTAGGAATTTCTGTCGTGTTCCAGGAACCCCCAGATCCAGTCCTAGCCCAGGCCCAATGAGTGTGTGGGAGAGCTTCCTCTCCTCGCTACTCCACCTGGTCCCCTCCAGACTCAGCTCAGGCCTGGCATACAGGCCTGGGGTGAAACCCTGCAGCTGCAATCCCTGCAGAGAGTGTAGGAGAAAGAACCACACAACTAGTCCAGGAGCACAAAATCTTGCCAGAGGGGCACAACAGGTTCACCCTCAAGGGCAGCAGCAGGAAGGAGCTGAGCACAACAGCCAGACCCAAGCCAGGCACAGCAGGATAAATCCAAACTTTGTCCATCTACACCTGAACTTCAGTAGGTGCTAAGGTTATAACTGCACCAAAGATCTACAACAAAGGTCAGAAGACAGTGCTACACAAAATGACAACGAGAAGGTGCAAAATGCAACCTCAGAACCCAAGACCACCTAAAACAAATGCAGAGGACACTAACACAGAACAAAGTGGGAATCACACAGCTGAAAGCAAAGAATCAATGGCTTCTGAAATAAAGAAACAGCTGCAGAAAGGCATAGAGGAAGTCAGATTGGAAATGAAAAAAGAAATCCCTGAATTAATAACATCTGCAGTAAAGAATCAAATGCAAAAATATATTGAGAAAACCCAATGCCCACCCAGAACAAGTGCAGAGGACACTAGCTCAGCTCAATTGTATGAATTAATAGAATTGATAGTAAATAAGCAACAGCAGAAAGTCCTAGAGGAACTCAGAGCGGAATTCTTTTCTACTAGCTCAGCTCAAATGTACGAATTAAAAGCGTCGATACCAAATAAGCAACAGCAGAAAGTTATAGAGGAATTCACAGCGGAATTTTCTGAAATAAGAAAAGAATTCTTGGAACTCCTAGCATCTGAAGTAAAGAATCAACTACAGAAACATCATAGGAAGGAAACCCAATCTGAAAAAAACACTGCAGTAAAAGAATTAATAACTGCTTCTAAAGAAGACATTGATAAAAAAAAATAGAGATTAGAAAAATGATGGATTCCTTGAATGAGCAATACAGGAAAGAAATAGATCACATGAAGCAGAGTCAAAGAGATATAGAGGAATTTAAAAATC
>NW_004524607.1:12383736-12413302 GCF_000260255.1 Octodon degus
CTGTAGGGGACTCAGGTGAACAATTTCTGACACTGCCAGTGAAGTGGAAGACCCAATACTATTATGGACTAGTGGACTCTTTTAGAATATTTTTGCTGAGTTAACACACCTATAATATTCGAACAATGGAACTTAACAAAAAAAAGGGGATACAGATGAATGTCCATTTTTTATCTGTGTATTCAAAATGGTTAGGATAGATACATAGTTGCATTTTCTTAATGAGTAGAGGAATTTGTTCTAATAGTGTTTGTAAATAGGATATCATGTCCGTATCTTGCATATCAATTAACCACTAGGAAGAATGTATGCAGTGTGTTAATTATTGAAACTGTCCTACCAATTTGGTTTGGAAAAAAAAAAGAAAAATAAAAAAATAACAGCGAAAAAGAAGACATAACTACAATCATCAAAATATTAAAGAGGATAAGATGAAAAATCTTACCCATGTAAAAATTTTTTTAATGTATTTAGTACAGGATCTATAAGGTCTCACTACACAGATCGGACTTGTAGTGATCCTCCTGTTTTTAGCCTCCCAAGCACGGGATTACGGGTGCAAGTCACCACTCCAGTCTTAATTGCTATCTCAGCTCGTTCTGGGGGCAGGCTGGGGATCAAACCCTGGTCCCTGCCTGTCTAAGTAGTATGCATTAAAATTTAAAAATTTATTTTATTTTATTTATTTATTTTTTGGTGATGGTACCAGGGATCAAACTCAGAACCTTACACTTGCCAGGCGAGCCCTTATTCCACTGAGCTATCTCCCCAGGCCCTGTAAATTTAAAAATATACATTAAAATAAACAAGTCAAAAACAAGTAAACTTAAACAATGCAGTTCCAAAGCTAGTAAAAGAAATCAAGCCCACAATTTAAAAGTGTTCCAACAAGGAAAGCCCAGGCCTATATGCTACCATCTGTGTGCTCTACAAACCATTAAGGAGGAACAACACTAATCATAAACTATTACGCAGTTTCTCAAGTCACAACACTAGAAAAGCCACAACAGCAAAACCTGATTGCATGAAAGATGAAATTTAATGGTCAAACTCTGCAAAATCATCAATTATCTTTTTGGCAAACTAAATACAGTATTGTATACAAAGCATAATCCACAGATCAAGTGTGTTTATTCTTGAAATGTAAGTATGGTTTAACATTTTGATTGATTAATTGATTGAGTGACTGAGGCAGGGTTTCACTACGTAGTTCAGGCTGATCTTAAACTCACTATGTAGCCCAGGCCAGCCTTGAACTCGCAGTGATCTTCCTGTCTTAACTTTCAAGTTGTGAGATTATAGGTGTGCATCAGCTACCACGTCTGGCATGATTTTACATCTAAAAAATCAAATATAGTAATTTAATTCATATTAACAGAAAAAAATCATGGTCATCTCAAAATCTAACAAAATGCTTCTGATTGAAATTTACTATCTATTCATGATGAAAACAATAAAACAAAACAAAAATCTTTCTTGGCAAATAAAAACTAGAGAATTTCTCTTTTTTTTTTCCTTGTGGTACCAGGGATCAAACTCGGGACATGAGACCCTCTTTAATGTGATGGGTTTCCTTACTGAGGCAACAGTTTCTCCAACAGTAAAGTGCTGACACCTCAGTTTCTGAGATAGAGAAAGAAGGAAACATCTGCCATCAATACTTTGTTCAGAGCTGTGCTAGAGATTCTATGCAAAAGAAAGCAAGACAAGACATAAAGGGTATGAAGAGAAAAAAAATTAAGGGATTAGTAGTAGATGACACAGTTGTGAACAGAGGTAATCCAATGTAATTTACAAATGAATAAATGAAATAGCCAATAAAGTTAATTAAATTCTACATTAGTACATAAAGGTTAGAAATGAAATTGTACAAAATATGACTTATAACATGAAGAAAAATCCATAAAAGATGGCTACCCAGAACATTTCATACTGAGGAAAAAGAAAGAAGACTAAGCATTTGGTATGTCCCTGGAGTAGAAGACCCAATGCTGTATATCTGGTATGTTCATGTGCTAGGAGACTCAATGCTGTCAAGATCTCAGTGAGTCAATGCATTCCCAATAAAAGCCAGCAGCTTTATTAAACCTGTGATATGCTGTGGAAACACCAGGGAGTTGATGCATTTACCATAAAACCCAGCAGCTTTACTGGGAGAAATCAAGAGGCTGGGCTGTAAATTTTGTATGAAAGTCACCTGGCCCTGAAGAGCTGTGGCAATCCAGAAAAGAACATGAATAGAGGACTCCTGTATCAGATAACTGATTATAAAAGTAGTCAAAGCAATTGAGAATGTGTGATCTGGGCACAAAGGGAGACAAATCAACCAATGAAATGACATAGAATCAGCAAACAGACTGGTAGACATGGTGACTAGATTTCTGGTGAAGCAGTACATGGGGCTGTATGGAGGGAACCTCTTCAATGATCGTCCACAAAAATCCACACGGGTGAGCAAGGAGGCACCTACCCCCCCCTTTTTTTTTCAAGTACTGGGGATTGAACTTTGTGCTTGCCAAGCAGGCATTAATGCTGCTTAGCTATCTCCCCAGCAAGGAGGAATAACACAGCGTAACAGAGCCACATCAAGAGGTGGTATGCCACAGTAATGAACGTAGTACTGAGACTGATGACCCTGGGGCAGGAAAAGCTTTCTTAAACAGGACACATACACATACACTAACAATATCCATGAAGGAACTTAGAAACAGGTAAAATGGAGCTTGTTAAAATCAAGCACTTTTTGTCATGACATGCCAGTTGCTGCTGTGCTGTCTCTCATGTAGATGATTGTTCAAAAAGAAGGGGGTGGTGAATGAAGGCAGGAGAGAGGAAAAGGAATGTTGCACGACTGTCCTGCTTCAAGGTTGTATATGGTGAGATTTTTGGACTTACGTGTAAACCTAAGAAGTATATAATTCTTTATGCCTATTTTTAAAATATATTTTAATTTTTTAAATGTTTTTTCATCATATTCTGTAAGGACTTAAAGTTCAACATATCAATACTGATGAAAAATACCTGCTCCACATTATGCCTAAGATGTTTGATATTCAGACAGACGTGAGGTTAAGCTTAACAGACTAGGTTGTATGGTAATAACAATAAGCTTCTCTTCTGGAGAGTTAACAACCTAAGTTTGCAGACCAAAATTAGAGAAAAAGGAGGGCCGTAAGGAAAGCAAACATTTTGGCACTAGCCTTCCAAGGTCAATTAAGACTCAGGACATATGAGAACTTGTACTGTAACATCATGTAACTCGGTAGTGTCCCAAATTTTCTGATCAAGGAGATTATGGGGCCAAAGAGGAAAGTGATCGATGGTGTAGAGTGTGCCTAAGGAGAGTCACATGGAGAGAAAACATTCTCTCAGGCTTTCACAGAGAGCATATTGGCCAAGCAATGGCCGTGACTCATCTGCATGGCTGACACTGACAAAAGAGCTACAATCTGAGGTACAGGATCTCAGGATAAATCCTGAGGGGATTTCACTGACCCTATCAGATCCAAAAGCTAAAACTCTTGTTGCATAGGTCTTGATTTATCTTGGTCTTAACCATCCAGCAGAAAAGTATAAAAATGAAGTATAAGAAGTAAAGCCATGGTGTTATGTTGAGCTGTAGGGGACTCAGGTCAACAATTTCTGACACTGCCAGTCAAGAGGAAGACCCAATACTATTATGGGCTACTGGACTCTTTTAGAATATTTTGCTGAGTTAACATATTCAAATGATGGAACTAAACAAAAAAGGGGATACAGATGAATGTCCATTTTATATCTGTGTATTCAAAATGGTTAGGATAGATATATAGTTGCATTCTCTTAATGAATAGAGGGATTTGTTGTAATAGTGTTTGTAAATAGGATATCATGTCTGCATCTTGTACAGCAAATAACCACTAGGAAGAGAGTATGCAATGTGTTAACTATTGAAACTGTCTTACCAATTTGATTTGAAACTGTCTCATTGCTATTTGTCTTTCAATAAAATTATGGAATAAAAAAAGAATTACACCTGTTATATTTCCCTACAGGATGTTTCTGGTGTTTCTTTTTGGTTTCTGTTTTTGATATTCAGTTCCTTGATCTATTTTTTTATTTCAGTTTAGTACTTTGTGAGAAATAAGGGCCTAGTTTCAATATTCTGCATGTGGATAGCCAAATGTGCTGGATAGCCAGCACCATTAATTAAAGAGGATATCTTTCTCCAGTGTATGTTTTTGGTCCCTTTGTTAAAGATCAAATTGTTAAAAATGCTTCTGTTGTTTCTGTGTCCTTTATTTCACTGATCCTCATGTCTTTTTGTGATAATACTATGATGTTTTTATTACTGTAGCTTTGCAATGTAACTTCACAGCTGGGATTATGATAGTGTCTACTTTGCTCTTGTTACCTAGTATTGATTTTGCTATTCTGGATCATCTTTTAATTTCCTATGAATTTTAGAATAGTTTTTCTCTAGTTTGGTGGAGAATATTGTTGTATTTTGAGTAGGCATTAAATCTGTATATCGGGACTGGGGAGATGGCTCAGTGGAATAAGTGCTTCCCTGGCAAGTGCAAGGACCTGAGTTCAATCCCTGGTTATACCAAAAAAAAAAAAAAGCGCTCATAAATCTGTGTAACAATTTTGGAAGTATGGCATTTTTTACTGTATTGGTTATGCTTAACCAGAAATAGGGGATATAATTCCATTTGCTGATGTCCTCTTTGATTTCCCTTTTTAGAGCATTCCAGATTTTGTTGTAGCAGTAATTCTTTCACTTTCTCGGTTAGGTTAGTTGCTAACTTAAAAATTAAATTAAGTATTTATTCTAAAAAAATCAAGCACTTTTGTTAAATTAAGAGTAACAAAGTACTACAAACTGGGAGAGGATATTTGTGACACACATACCTAACAAAAGGCTGTACCCAAAATACATAAAGAATGCTTAGCCAGGAAAAAGAGAAAAGAAAAATGGGCAATGGAGTTGAAAGGACATTCCCTGAGGAGGCTCCCCAGACAACTAATAAATGAGAAGAGAGGGTTCAACCTCACTAATACTCTGGCACGTGCACATGAAGAACACTGTGGGAAGCCCCCATGGGCTAGTCCCTCTAGCTGTGCAAGAATGAGGATGGCCCTGCCGAATGTGAGCAAGACTCTGAAGCAATGGGGAGGCTCACTCCATCACTGCAGGCTGTGAACTGTCATGACCGCCTGGCAAACTGACATGGAGGATGCAGGCAAGCACCAGACTCGGCCCCCAGGAAGTAGCCACACTCCTGGGCACCAGCCAGAAATCCACGTGTACCTACCCCAAGGACAGAAAGCACACAGCAACATGAGTCATGACCACAAGGAAGCGACCAAGTGCAAACACCAGTGAACAGAATGAAGAGGTATCACATGGCACGTTCGCACAACAGATGTGAAATAACTGTGAGCAAAAGAAAGCAAACACAAAAGATAAGGTAATGCAACATATTATTTATAGAAAGTGTAAATATGACAAAACTCATGGTTGTATTGGTCCTGGGGACAGGAGGAGCCACGTGGTGCTGGCAATGTGAATTTCTTGGTCCTGCAGGGACCACAGGTGTGACAGATTCATCACAGGTCAGGTGTACTTTATGAAGAGCATTTTTGCTCTGTATGGCAGACTCCAAAAGAAACTGAAGAGACAAAAAACAGTTTGCAGTACAGGAATTTAACTCAGGGATGCTCTACCAATGAGTTACTTCCCAGCCCCTTTTCAATTTTATTTTCAAAGAAGGTCACACTAAAATATCTGACAGGCCTCAATCTTGCAATTCTCCTGTCTCAAGCTCCCAATTAGCTGGGATTACAAGTATGTGTAACTGAACTCAAAGGAAGTTTTTATAGAATATCTCTATGATTTTAAGAGCACCCTGACTGTATAGTCACATTTCCAAACAGCCTGTGAAAAACATTCAGCCAAAGGTCAACTTTCTGTTCAACTATTTTTCCTAGATCTTAGTGCCAGAAGCCTGAAGGACCTTGAGTTGATCAGAGGTGCTGCTCACTATTTCTTTGCTGAGGTGCAACATCTGACACCTGCCACATAAAGGAAAGCTTTGTTTTGGCTCATAGTTACAGTCTGTGGTCAGCTGGCTCTAAGGCAGAGGTGGCATAGCAGAGAGGCAGGGCAGACAAAAATCTGTCCACATTATGTGGTCAGAAAGCAGAAAAAAGCAAGGAGCTGAAGAGGGAGATATGCACTCCCAAGTCATGCCTCCAGTGACCACCTCTTCCTACCAGATCCTACCTCTAAAAGTGTAAGAATTAACAGCCATAGTGTTCTGATATTTCAATCACCTTCCAAAATTCTCATTTATGAGTGACAAGGCCTTTGGGGACATTTTTAATCTAAACCATAACATTCCAACTCTGGTCCCTAAAAGACTCATGTGCATCTTTTTATATAAAATGTATTTATCTCAAAGAGTTGCCAAAATCTTGGGCCAGGGAGACAGCTCAGTAGAGTAAGTGCTTGCCTGTCAAGTGTAAGGGCCTGAATTCAATCCCCGGTTCCACAAAAAAAAAAAAAAAGATCAAAATTTTAGTACCAGATTTACTAACAAGTCCAAATCCAAAGTCTCTTCTGGCAAACCCTTAGCTGTTAGTCCTTATAAAACTGAAAAAGTAAGTTAACTACTGCAAACATACAAAGGTACAGGATAAACAAGGGGATAGAAAGGAATCAGACCAAAGCAAGATCAAAACCCAACAGGGAAAACATTACATCCTATACTTCTATCCTCAGCACTAGGGCAAAGTTGTGAACTCCCAAGGTGCTTGTGAAGCCCTGCCCCTACATTACCAGAGGTCTCATGACCTCTTTCTTGAGCTGGTTTTGCTCAATATCTGCAGCTTTCCTCAGCAAACAATCCACATTTCTGCAATACCCAACTTTCTGGGTCTCCACTGCACTTTTGGCTTCACTCTTCACAGATTCAGGCACTGTGTTTTCAGGGGTGCCTTGCCTGACCTCCCAGGCTATCTTTGTTACTTTTCTCTCATTGCTGAGACAAAATACCTGATACTCAAAGTTAAACGGGGAAAGGTTTATTTAGCTCACAGTTGTGGAAGTTTAAGTCCATAATTGGCTGGTCCCAAGGCAAAGTAGGTTGGCAGAGGGGCAAGTCAAAAGAGAACTAGTCTACGGCAAGCAGAAGACAGCAAAAGCAAGCAATAAAGGGAGAAGACAGTGTCTCTTACACTGAGTCCAAGCTACCAGGATTAGGGTGCTACCCAACTGATCTGTGGACTGATTCAAGAATCACCCACCCTCAACCCTAGCATCTCTAATCCCAGCACTACACCATGAATCATACACTCTAGATCCATCCACCTCTGAAAAAGCCCCACCTATGACTGCATGAAGCTTTAGGGGAACATCTAGACACAAGTTATAACATAGGCCTTCTAAAATCTGGGTGGAAACCCTCTAACCCCACAATTCTTGCACTCTACATGCCTGTGAAGATAGCAGTAAGAGGATGATGCTAAGGTTTGCCACTGGCTCATGAAGTAGCCAGGCTCTGTCCCTTACACTATGTCCAGGTCAGGCTCCCTTGGATCATGGCTGCAGAGGACTCTTAAATGTCCAGATAACCCAGTACTGTAACAATCCCAGATAACAAATCCCTTAGGTGGCCCTTCTGGCATAGGATGTCTTGGGGTTCAGTTCTCAAAGTGCCTCTTAGACTGTGAAGGGTAGGTTCTTGCCTATGCCCCAGATACATTCAATACATCTTTCCTATTGTTCTATACTTGGTTCTTTTGAATGCTTTTTTTTTAATCAACCAAAGACTCCTCTGCTCCAACCTTACAGGGTTTTTTGTTTGTTTATTTATTTTTTAAAGATAAGATCTTGCTATGTATTCCAGACTGGCCTTGAATATACCACTTAACCCAGGTTGGTCTCAAGCTCACAGTTAAACCTCCTGCCTCAGCCCTCTAAGTGATTATAGGTATAGGCCACCATACCATGCCTTACAAGTCCTCTCTTTCTGGCAGAACTGAAAACTTTTAAATGGGGTTTTTGCTCCTTTTTCTCAGTGTAAATCCTGCTAACAACAGCAAGTAGTATCCATGCCACACCCTGAACATTGGGCTGGCTTGAAATCTTCTTTGCCAGATTATTCCATCACTGTTAGTCTCCTGCAAAGTCTCAGGATATGTGTAAAATGCACACAAATTTTCTGCTACAGCATAGCACACAAGGTCTATTTCATGGCCTAACAGCCAATGAAATCCCTGTTCCCAACTAAAACTTTTCAAGCCTGGTCTTTACCATCTGCATTTCTACCAGCACTTCAGCCTTCTGAAATCTAGCCAGAATCTTCCAACAAGCTCAGCTTATAGTAGTCTAGGGTTTCTCTAGTCAGTACCTCTAAACCCTTTCAAATTTTCCCTGTGAGCTAGTTTTAAAGGCTTCTAAACCACACGGTCAGATATAATAACAACAGTTGACCCCACTCCAGGCTTTTATGCAACATTTTTTATCTAAACCATAACTGGTCCCCTTCAGGGAGGGCAGAGGAGAGGCAGGAGGCAGCATGTGCAAGGCAGTAAGATGAGAAGACAAGGAGCTTCTAGGCAGGGAGTAATGAGTAGAGAGCATCTCAGAATAATAATATAGGGGCTGAGATTAGAGTGAAATACAGAAGAAGAGGAGGAGGAGGAGGAAGAGGAGGAAGAGGAAAGTTGGAGCAGGAGAAAGTAAAAAATTCATGCAGAGGGCTGGCCAGATATCTCATCGGATTAAAGTGCCTGCTTAGGCAGATGCAGGGGCCAGGGGTTTGATCCCTGGCATACCATGCTGGCCCTGCCCCTGGGGCGCACTGAGACAGTGATTGAGACTGGGCATGGTGGTATATGTCTGCAATCCCAGCACTTGGAAGCCTGAAAAACAGGAAGTATCACTACAAGTCCATCTGATCTGTGTAGTGAGATGCTGTAGACCCTGCACTAAAATGCAAAAAAAAAAAAAAAAAAAAAAATGCAGAAACAAGTCTACCTGTGAGGTTAGCTGCAACACTGGGGCAAAGGCTTCTAGAGCTTGACCTAGGTTTTGCCTCCTGCCTGAGAACTGAGAACACTTGGTTTTTTAGGTATGAAAACTTCAGGAACAAGGCTTTGAGATCCTCCAAGGCATACCTAAGGTGCAAATGCAATACAAGCAGCTGGCCCAAACTGCTTACTGGAGATGCCCCTATGTAAACTCAGTCCTGCTTCTGCAGGGCACCCATTAGGAGTGGGCCCACTGACAGAGACAATGCTCATCCACACACCCACTCCACAGAAGTTATGTAGGAAACACAGGGGACTAGCCCATGATGCCACAGTGTGTACGCAGGGGTACAGATATCTGTGGTGACAGAAGCGTTCAGAATCAGCAAAGCTCATTAAGTACAGTTAATTGGTTAAGTCCAATTCCATTGATGAGAACTGAATCAGAGGACCATTTTAGCAGAATGCAATTCTATTACTTTCTACATAGGAATCTGAACAAAAGTGCTAACAAAGTGTTACCAAATGTATTTCTTGCTTTGCTTCCCTCATAAATACATAAGGCTAATTTAGAATTAACACACCACTTGCTTAGACCAATTAGAACCTATTATGCAAGGTCTGGCCCAGTGTGTGGTGCTTCTGGATGAACTGGGTCTTCCAGGAAGGCAGCTCAACCCTTTCAAAAGTGCTAAAAGTCATCAATCTGTCTTTGATGAAAATGTTTCAGAAACAAAACAGACATTAGCCAGTCTGGGAAATTAAGAGCAATGAGAAATGTTAGCCTTTCCTGACAAAATGATTTGTGTATTAAAAAAAATACATATATTCACAATACTGAAAGGTCCTCCCAGGTTGGTGGGAGCTCTTGGGCCACATTAAGCACCCTGTTTCCAGTTCTGCATCCACCATCATCAACCTTGCTAAATATACAACAGTACCTATTCCATGCTGTAATACCTCCACCTCTGTTTTTCTTTATTTTTCAAATCTATAATTTCCGTAAGGCTCATTACAAGATGATCTTTAATCAAGCAAATTGCTGGACTCCATTTGCTGAGTGACCAGCTTCAGCAGAGGCCCACCAGAGAGATAGTCAGCAGACTTCAGCAGCTTGTCCATCTATCAGCTGGCTGTGGGTTCTCCTAAAATGGAGACATGAGCTCTCCCCTGAGGACCTCAGGAAGCTAACAGAGCTACTTACTAAGGAGGGACAAAATCTTCTCCAAGCCCTGTCCTATTCACCTGCGCTCTGCCAGGTCAAGCAATAGGGTACACAGAGCAAGTACCTCCCCTTCTGCACCTCTCTCCCCTGGCACAGCTGTCTGAGTCACTGCTCCTGCTCTGCCTGACTTCTGACTATCCAACCCTCCCTACTGCACCCCCCGCCAACATTTAGCTAGAGGGGCAGAGGATGAGCATGCTGCTCTGTGCTTCTCACCAGCAGGCCATGTTCTATCAATTTCAACCTCCTGATAAAAAGCTCTACAACACCTATTGTAGAACGAGTGGGAATCAATTGAGATTTCCTGAAGCAATTTTACTTAGACTTCACACTGCTCTATTACAAATTCCATTTCATTTATGTTAGCCACATAATGCTGGCCCAGCACCCACCTGAGCCAGCAGGACGCCACTCAATGGCGACTCCTCACACCTGCAGTTGACGGGGTTATGTGAGCTGGCACTCCAGGAGGGACAATAATCAGGGAGGGTCTGGGGCCATCAAAAAGAATGGCCAGCTGCCTGCAGCTGCACCTCCTTCAGGTCCTCACACACAGTCCAGTGTATCCTTATACAAACATGGGGAGAGCAGAGGACTAGAACAGGGCTACAGGTCCAGCAAGACAGGATAGAGAAAGATGGACTAGAGATGCGGCTCAGGTTGCTAAATGGAGTCAAAAGCCTAGGTTCATAGTCCAGCCCTACCAGCCTCAGAGATCAGAGTAGGCCCCTTCTTTCCTAAGCCTCCATTTTCCAATTGACAAAGCAGAGGTAGAGCTGGGTGGATCTAGTTTTATAATCTAAGCAGCTGCTTCAGAGGAGAAACAGTACAGGTATGTCAAAGGCGAGTGTGCGCTGCACAGTGGGCTGCATGCTCTGTCATCTCAGTGCACACTGCCCCCCTCCTTGCCCTGCCCCTACCTTCCACCCACCAATGACCCAGTCCCAGCTTAGGTCTATAGCCCAACAGATGAGTATGGGTTCAGCTAAAAATCAACAAAACAATTGGTCAAGCTGGCCACAGAGCCGGCTACCTCATGTGGCACTCTGTCCCTCCCTCTTTCAGATGAGGAACTGGGTGTTGAGATCACCAGGGTCAGTAGAAAAGACAAGGTATGTAGAAGATGACCATGCGAGCTCATCTCAGCACAATGAAAAGCAAGATGGACACTTCAACAAAAAAGTGCTCTGTAATAAACCACACTTCAATTCTGGGCTGAAACACCTACTGATTATGAACAGTAGATTACCACTTTCCCTAATCACTGACACCCAACACTCACAACTTAAAGGAGAAGTTTACTTGGCTCACAGTTTCAGTGGCTCCAATCTATGACAGAAACACCATGGTGGAAGGGCCTGCCAGAGGAAAACTCCTCACTGTATGGTAGTCAGGAAGCAGTGAGAGAGAACGGTGGAGCCGAGGGTGAGACAACACCCTCCCAGGTCACATCCCCAATAATCCACTTCCAAATGTGAGACTTTGGGGGATATTCTAGATCTGAACTTTGACAGCAAAAAGACCATGAGGCAGCAGTGTCCCTAAAGGTTTTCAACATTCACTAAAACTACATAAATACCAGGTTTCAGAGGACACATGGCATACCCAAATAGCTCTGACTGATGGCAATAGTCTCTCCTCCACTCAGAAGGCTTGTTTCTTCCACCTCATGGAGCTCCTAGGGCTCAGGTAGCAGCCTGGCTTTGCTACATTTTCCTTCACAGCTTTGCCTACTTAACAAGGCCAGAGATTACCACAATGACCCAACCACTGGGAAGTGTTTTCAGCGAGGTTGGAAGAAAGCAGTGCTGCTTCAGGTCACAGGTTGGAAGTTAAAAAGTTCAACCTGACCTTCAGCTCATGCCAGGGCTATGAAACCCTAGCCAGGACCCAGCTGGTGCTGCTGGAAGAGTCAAGGAGAGACAATTCCCTGCTCTCCAGGAGTTTGGTCTGACGAGAGAGCTATACACGAGCATTCAAAACAGGACGAGAGATAATTCAGGAGAGCTGCAGACCTAGAAAGGAAGAGAAGTACCCTAGGCAAGGCCATAACACATGCAGAATAGAGTATTTGAAGTCACTGGCTCAGGAGGACAAGGGCACATACTAAGCTGTGAGCATCTTTCAGTTGCCACCTTTCACCCAGGAGAACACACCAATCCTCTCCACCCAGATCCCTCCTCCTCCACAAGAATAACTCCACAAAACTCCATCTTTTCTTTCTTGGAGACAAGGACTTACTATGTTGCCTGAGTTGGCCTCAATGGCCTTGAACGCATAGGCTCTAGAATCTTTCCATCTAGCATCCCACATAGCTGGGACAACAACATACCCTACCACATGTAGAGTACACAGACTTCTGGCTTGTTTGGAGCTCAGCTAGGTCTCAGGCCTCACCTGCTGGTCTTTTCACTGATGACAGCAGCTAGCCCAGGCCCATCTGCCCAGTCAGAACAGTTCCTTACCCGTGTGGGCCCTACTACAGGAGAAGGACACAGGATCAGCTCTGCTTTCCAGCTGGCCATTATCACCACTTGGTCTTGACTTCAGTCTGTCATCTCCAGCAAAGGTAGGCCCCTTGGGAGAGGAGACAGGACATGGCCATATTCTCCCTTTCCAAGATGATACTCAGGAAGGAAAAGAACAAATCAGTATTTTGTGGAAGGAATGCACCCTTACTTGGTGACCTCTGGGTTTCTCTGACTGAGACCTCCCCAGCCCCCATCTCTGCCCAGTCTCTCCACAGAGGCAGGCTTCCTGCTTTGGACCAAGACTAGGACTTGGCAACTGCTCAGGGTGGGGACAGAACAGACCCTCCAGGCCCCACAGACCAGGGTATCATGTGGTTGCTTCTCTGAAGTTAGCCTGCTACAGAGCATAAGAGGCACCATCACCACACTCAGTTTCTACTATGCCAATGCATTCTCAGGTACTACTCAGGAAGTGCCACAAAAGTCACAAATCTTGTGCAGTATCAGGTGCTGGAGGCATTTACAAGGAAGGTCTCTCAGCTTTAGCCCATCTATGAGCTGCATCTTACCTTTATCACTGGGCACCCCAACTCCAACATGCCAGACTAAAAGCAGCTGTCATTTCTAAGGGGGTCATCAAGGCCAAGAACCTGGTATGAGGCTGCCCATAGGGGCACCCTCATGGGCACAGAAGCTGCTCTAACCCAGTAGGCTGAGACTTTGATTCGTTAAAAAAACGTTTGTTTGCTTGTTACAGGGACTCACTATGCAGCTCAGACTCATAGTGATCCTCCTGTCTCAGCCTCCCCAGTGCTGGGATTACGGGTATATACCACCACGCTCGGCTTCAGTGGCGGGCATGGCACAGGGCTGGCATGGCTTGCAGTACTGAGGATCGAACCTGGGTCCTTGTGCTTGCCAAGCAGGTGCTTAGACTGCTGAGGTATCTCTCCAGCTCCTGAGACTTTATTTGGAGAATACTCTGGTGGTAAAGTGCAGGAAAGAAAAAGAAACGCGTGCTTCCACTGATGAAAAAAGCAGAGTCTCTGCTGAACAGGTCACCAAACTGGTGACACATCAGGAGGGGCAGGCACTAGGAGAAGTGCCCCTCCACCTGTCTTGCACAAGCCAGGCTGGAAACCTCCTAGAGGTGGCTCTTCCTTTGCATAGCCCAGAGTCCTTCCATCCTCCTAGAAGGCAGTAGGACATCTGCGAAGGCCCACTCTCTACCTGGAGGGACCTGACACCACATACCTTCATGAATAAGACAGCTCATGCTCTTTGGGGTATACTGTTTCCAGGACCTCAGAAGAGATCAGACAAAACATTCCTTGTGGCCTAACAAAGCTGTGCTGCAAATCCATATTCAGAGGCTGCTTTTAGGTGGCAAACAGGCCCTGCAAAGCTGTGACAAAGGACCACCAAGAATTCAAAATGCAACCATCAGAGACTTGGTTATGGGCTGGATCTCTCTATAAAGCAAAGAATGCACCACTCAGGTAACTACTGTGCAAATCCATCTTTACAGATACTTAGTGTGCTTTGGCCTCCCCTACTTTTAGATTTTCCTTCTTTTGCAAGAAGGGCTGGACACTGAAGAGGGAAATCCAGCCTGCAGGCCTGCTGGTACACATCTCTTTATAACCTCCTGTTCTATAAAGTGGTGCTGCCCAAGACAAATGTAGAGTGAACATGGAGAGTTTGCTGGAGATTTCTGGCACATATGGCACATAGCACGTGCTCCTAATTGTGTCTGTTGTGATGTAGCTGCAATGTTCACAGGGAGTCAAGTGCTCCTGCTGCCTAGCTTGCAGAAAGCAGTCTTGACAGAAGCAGCAGACAAAATCAGACCATCATTCGGACACCTTTATCTCATTGAGGGTACCTCAGCGACTGCTCATGGCTCAAAAATATGGCTGGCTGTAGCAGGGGCCAGATGCCAAGAAGCCCTTGTATGGCCACACACAAATTAGTTCCACCCAATGAGTGAGAAAAATAAGAGGTTCTTGGGCGGCATGTTTTCCCTGAATACCTTCTATCAGAAGAGATTAAGGGCACCATGTGCAAACACCATTGCAATGTAAAGATCCAAAATACAGCTCACACAGAACACTCAGCCCCCCAAGCTGCTATCCTCTCCTCACACGGACAGATGAAGGAGGGGGAGGAGAGAAGGCTGTACCCTACAGAGAATTCCCTGTGCATCAGTACAGAGTCTGATGCAAACCCAGGATGGATAGGCCTTGCACTGGCTGCACCACTGTCCTGGATCCACAGGAACAAGTGAGCATTAAGAGACCTCCATGTACAGCCTCAAGAGGAGCATCACATAAAGCACTGCTTCCCAGAACTTCATTAAAAACCAAATGCCAACAGACAAGTGGGAAAATGATGTGGTAAAAATATATAACTATCCCTTAGAAATCAATAAGAAAATCACTAACACCTTAACAGAAAACTGGCCAAAATAAACAAATAATCGACACAAAAAAATGTAACTGACAAACACAGAGGGGAAAAAAAACCTCAATAAAACTCTGTCTTTGCCAGCAATGGCAAGAAGCAAAATGCCACTGGGTGTGAGACTGCAGACCACGCTTATCAGAGGATACATTCATGGGTACATTTCCAGAAGCAAAGTGGGGAGCATCGGTCAATCACCCTGAAACTGTCAGACCTTGAAACAGAAACTTTAACCTAAGAAATGACTCAGAGTGAGGCCCAGGAGGCCACTCAGATTTGCAGGAATAATGAAGAATGAAAAACAACCTAGTTTTCAGTAAAGAAAAGAATTCAATTTTAGTACATCTCTGAAGGGAAGTAATGTACAATTGCTAAAGATTGTATCTTCAAAGGATATTTAATGATAGATACTTCCTATAACAACATGTTCCATGACAAACATGGGATGCAAACTGGTCTTCTCCACCCTGCACACAGGCCTAGAGAAAGTAGGAGTAAACAGGAGGAGAGGAAAACACACAAATATGTTTGTGACACCAGCTGTGGGTAGAGAGGTCCAAGTCTTTTCCAACATTTTCTCTACACTTTTTAGAGGTTTCAACTTCCACACAGACTATGTTATGATTGCAGAAAGAGTCTGCAAGGTCTAGCAGACAGGCTGTGATCACAGAGACCTGCCCCCGACTCTATAGAACCCTGGCCTCACAGCCAGCTTTATCTCCTTCCTCTAACACTCTGGTGCTGGCACCCCACGGGCTCTTTTAGTCGGCTCCTGTGTGCTCCGATAGCCCCTGATCAGCTTGGCTTTGTTTTCACTGAAGGGTGATTGCTTTTTCTGGCACTCCAAGAAGTTCCAGGTCATGCTGCTCATTTCCCACCCTAGTCTTGGCATCATCCCTCTCCCAGAAGCCTGGTTTCTTTTACAAGAGAGCTATAAGAGAGACTGCAATCCAGGTGCTGGCTGTGTTCCTTGCCACGTGAGGTTTCCAGTCCCTCTAGATGACTGGGCAAGGAGATGTGCATGTGCATGCTAACCTGTGTACATACATGCACTTATAAATGTTTCTACATGTTTCCACCTGTACCTGCAGGAAGAGAAACATGAATTCACAGGATGTCTCCAACTCCTAACCCAGTACCTCAGCTTCCCCACACTGCGGCGTTACTCCTTTAAGAGCAACCCTGGCTTCTAGCATCTCCATTCACATACTTACTTTCCCTTCCTGCCCTGATGCACAGCAGTAATGGATTAGTCATCTGTATGGCCAAGGCAGTGGCTTTGTCAACCTGAGTACATGCAGTTCTTCCTAACACCAGTCTCAGAGACCACTGTTTCCTCAGTAGAACATGCACGGCAACACAAAACTGTCATTATTCTTTTGCCTGGGAGCCTCTACTAGGCATACTGTTTTGATTTATACAGTATCCAACTTGTTTAAAAATAGGCTTAAGATCTCCTTTTTAAAACTGATCATTTTTTTTGCAGAGCTGGGGACTGAGTCCCATGGCTATGCATATGCAAGATCAGTGCTCTATCATCATACTGCCTCTCTAACAACAGATCATTTTTAAATTTTTATTTTATTTATTCATTCATTTTTCTCTGCTACCTGCCCTCTCCCAGATCATTTTAAAAAGTACCATATTGATAACATAGCATGTGTTAACAACAGGGTAAAAGTGGTAATAGCTAACATTTGTACATTTATCATGGAGTAGGTACCATTCAAACAAATAGCAACAAATTCTATCTATAGAAAAAGTACCACAGAGGGGCCAGGGAAATAGGTTAGTGGCATAAGCACCTGCTTGGGAAGCACAAGCACAAGGTTCTGAATTCAATCCCCAGTACCAAAAAAGAAAGAAAAAGAAAAAGTACCACAGAAAAGTATTGCTTTAATTCATATAGTAAAGACTGGAAAACTGAGGGAGGCATTAGAGGATACTTGAGTATACAAGATCACAGGCACTAAATGAGGCTGTTGGAACTTTAACAACACTACAAGGATCACAGGACCTGAGTCTCCAGTGGTGAGGTCTTGCACAACACTAGTACACAGCAACAACCAAACACTGAAGGCAAGACAGCTGAGACACAGAAAGTCTAGTACTAGAGACACAGTGTTATCACCAGAGATCATCAAAGGTATGGTCCTTTAGGAGTTACTACCCTCTTCTCCCACCCTTCCTTAATTCAAGCCAACAAGGGAACCTAGCCACTTCAATCATGTCACATGAGTGGGACTGTGCAGGGGCCACCTTGCTCAGCCTTGCAACCCTCACACCCTAGTAGTCTTTCTCCGACAGCTTGCCCCTATCCATTCCTGAAGACTACTCCAGTGCCACAGCACCTCTCCCTTCCTTGCTGGAGGGCAGCAGAGTTCCCTCTGGTCTTGGGCTGCTGTGTACAAAGAATGAGGAATGGTCTTGCATAGGTTTTTCTGTAAGCTTAAGTTTTATTTTCAGGGATAAGTAGCTAGCTAAGCAACTAGTAAGTCAAAGGTGGCTGTGTCTTAGTTTTTATTAGCACACTGTCAAAGAACTGTTCAAGAGTGGCTGCACCATTTTACATCCCCACCAGCAAAGGACAAGATACCTAGCTCCCCATATCCTTGCCTGCATGTGAGCATGATTCACTGCAGGCACTTTGCCAGGGCAGCAGGAATACCTTTTCGCATACTTGTCACCTATGTACACTCCGCTAAAAATGTGAGCAAATGTCTTTTGCTTGTTTTCTGATTAGATTTTGTTTTTGTGTTTTCACTATTCAATTTTGATAGTTCTGTTGTGGGACTGATGGCTTGCAAGTATTTCCTCTAGTTCTGTGCCTTAACTTCTCATCTCTCAGTGGAGTCTTTCATGAGCAAATGTCTCTTGATGAACTCCAAATTTTCCCATTTTCCCATTATGGCTCATATTCCTGGTGTCAAGTCTAATACTTCTCAATAAAACTTTTATATTTTTATGTTTTTTTACTTAAGTTTGTAAGTAAATTTCTGTATAAGATATGAGGTTAGACGCAGGGTCCTTTTTGCCCAAAGACATCCAATTACTCCCAAGTACTAAATTTACTTAAAAGCCTATCTTTTCCTACTTAATTATCTTTGCATCTTTCTCTCTCTTTTTTTTTTGGCAGAACCGGGGATTGAACTCAGGCTCTTGCACTTGCCAGGGAAGTGCTTATTCCACTGAGCCATCTCTCCGGCCCCCTCTGCATCTTTCTCAAACCTCAGTTGGCCCAACACTAGCAGAAGAAAGAAATATTAAGGAAAAGGGCAGAAAAAAGTGAAATGAAGAGCAGAAAAACGGGAGATAAAATTGGCCCAGCCAAAAGTTGGTTTGGCAAAAAGATGAATAAAATTACTAAGAACTTTGAGCTAGAATGACTAGAAAAAGAGGAAACACTGAAATCAAGAAAACACTATTGTGGCCCTTGCAGAAAAAAGGTTACATGGGAAATCTAAGAACAGCTATAAATCAACACTAGATAGCCAAGGTGACATGACCAAATTCCTAAAAATACACAAAACCCCACAAATGACTCAAGAAAAACTGAGACAGACCCTGGTAGCAGTATAGACATGGAGCAAGTAAGGAGCTACCAGCACCTCTGAGGATGCTCTGACCCCATCTCCTGGCTGTCCTAGAGCTCCCACCCTGGGGACAGTGGATTTTCTCAAGCTATGGCCCTGGCCTTTTTTTTTCCCCCTCTCAAGTGCAATACAGCACACACACCTGGCTGTTATCACTGAAAGCTCTAAAAGGTTCGCCATCGCAGCTCTAGTGCAGGTCCCTCTGCTCGGTCTCCAAGCTCACTGGCCCTTCTTCTGTTGCTCCCATTTCACAACTGATCTCACCCATTAAATCTCTTGTTTCAGCTCTGGACCAAAATCTCTCATCTCTCAGACTACTGCTCCCCTAGACACTGACATTTGCAGATGGCACATCCTTAGCACAGGTCTGGGCTATGAGAGAGGAGTTCACTATGTTTTCCTCAGGGTCCCCTGATGCCACCCACCAGGGGACTTTCATGTTTGTTATATATATATAATGTTGCAGTTGAAAGAAGGAACATGGAAAAAAATGTCTATACTTCCTTTCCTGCAAAAGAGAAGCAGCTTTTCAGTAAATACTCAGTGTTTGCTGAGTATGCAGGTGTGCCAAACACAGTTTAAACCTCTGTCCTGAGACCTGGCTGCCTGAAGGGCTGGCTCCCTGTGGCCAGGGTAGATGCCAGCCCCTTCAGGTTTCCATCCGGAACAGCATCACAGAAACAGTTCTTTTTCCTGGACAATCTCTGAGGACCAGTCCCTGAACCCCCTTGTCATATCACTTAGAAAAAAGTTCACCATGTGCATCCTTTTTCTGTACCTTTGAGATGGATATATCTGTAGCTCCATATATCCTATAGCTAGGATTCCTTTGAAAAGCCATCCTTAGGAGGGACAGGGCCCTGCTAACCTAGTCTCACATACACTGACTGGTTTTCTTCCCTGCTTTTGTAATTTCCCTGCCTCCAACTGGGCACTGGCTCTCTTGTTCTCCTGTAAGAGGACCAGCAGTCACCTCTGCACAAACTCACATGGAGCTCAGCTCTTTCCCTATTGTCAGGAGTACTTGAATAAAACCTGTTTTCACCACTGGAGGTAACATCAGGGTGTGTATCGCTTGACATGCTTCACAAGTGACACAGCATACACTTTATTGACCTAGCTATGGAGTGCTTTGAAGGTATAGAATGGAGCTAGACCACTAGACAACCTGCAGAGAGTGGGGGACTCCAGCAGGTCAGGTTACCACCAAATTTCAAAAGTCCCAACCTCAGTGGGACAGGACATTGAACACAAATCCCCTCCAATGCCTATCTGCCCTGCTCCCATGGTCCACCCATCTCTGTCCCAAGAAGGCAGACCTGAGCTGCAGGTCCACCAGCAAAAGGTAAAGAAAGAATCTCTCCAGAACAGCAATAATGTATTGTCTGTTGCCAAGAGTAAAAAAGACAGGGGCACAGTACATACCTAACAGCCACTACCCACTTTCCCAGCATCCATACACCCCAATGTTAGGGCTAATATATATCCCACAGCAACATGCATGCATTCATTCATTCACACACTCATTCATTCAACAAACACTTGGTAAGTCCTGGTACATATGCTCTGTCCATACCAGAATGCCATAAAACCAAAGCCTTTCCCTCTTTGAGATATCGTGCTCTGAGCTGGACATGGCCCCCAGTGTCCCAGACAACTGACAGCTACCTTCACCCAGGAAGACAGGCTTCTGAGAAAGACAGTCCTAGCTTGGAAAGCTGCTCCCTCCTCTGTGCATTCTCTTTATTTATAAAATTGCTTATGCAAAGATATTACCATGCATAATGCATTCAATTATGCACTGTAAGATGCAGCCTTAATGGGGAACATTCAAGTCAGCCACACAGACACTCTGGAAACTCAGAAAAAATACTGTGCTGGTGACTTTCAAGCTTCCTCGGACTCTTCACTGTCCATGGGGACACAATAAACACATACCGCTGTGCTCATATTGCTCCCCACTACTTCCTGGCAGAATGAGGTGCCTATAGCCCATGCCTTCCCCAGCCTTGGTGACAGGGCTACATTAGCATGTAAATAGCTGACAGATACAAGGAAATGAAAGCAAGGAAGAGCTCTTTAATTAACTTTAATCCTCTGAAAATCCAAGCAGCAATCTGCTCTGACATCCCATCTCCTCAGGAGGCCTTTTACTTGGCCAGGACTGAGGGCTGCAGTGCATTGGCATCTGGGGAGGGCAGATGTGGTGTCACTGCTGGCCCCCTAGTCTGAGGAGGGCCTGGGACAGGATGCAAGTAACATTCCTAAGCGGCACACACAACCTGCAGGTCTCGGGAGGTGGTGGTACTGCCTGGGTAGCCCCAACCAGCCCTCAGGAAGCCCCAAGTTCAATGTTCCGCCTGGTCCTGCTCTCTAGCACCAGCACTGGCTGAGGCAGTGGGCCAGGAGATGGGCCAATGGGTCTGTCCTGAGAAAACACTGCTTACCACATCCTGTAGGCAGCAGTACCCTGGTGGTTGCTATGGGCTTGGACCTGAGCACAACTGGGGCCTAGCATGGCAGGGAGCTGGTACTAGGCCACTGAGGTAGACACAGATACACACTGGTGGCTGAGACCCAATGGAAAGCAAGACAGAAAAGGAAGTGAGAGGAGCAGTGCAAAGAGGAACTGCCCGGTGAGGTGAGTAGTGCAAAGAGGAACTGCCCAAAGGAGGCAGACAATATGATAGGGCTGGAACGACAGACTGCAGCACACATTCCTTGGACACCAAGACCCTGCCCAATGGGGATTCCTGCCAGTGCATCTCAACTCTTGAATCCTACAGCATCTACAAGAGGTATATCTGCAATCCCCCTTCTCTAACTCTGACACTAAGAACATAAGGGTGACTGCTGTCCCACAGCAGTGACTGCAGAACCAGGACTGAATACATACAACTGGCCCTGGAGACATTCTTAAATCACTGAAATGTCCAAAGTCTGACCACACAAGGCCTGAGGAGACAAAAAGAAGCCACTGGCACACACTGGAATGAGGTGGAGATGCTAGGTCATTAGAAACACAAGCACTGCATCCCAAAGGAGCCCAAGCAATGTGTCAGATCATAACTCAAATGGATGACAAGGACAGCTTAGCAGCTTCAAGGAAGAGCAGGGCACAAAAACGGAGGGGGAGGCAGAGGCCAGATCCCAGTGTGCACTATGCCACCAGATGCTTGGAGCAGGTTTCTTCTTCCTCCTGTCCCATGAGGGGCTGCACAGGGCCCACTGGTCCTCCTGCTTGGATTTACTGACTTCAGCATGCAAGAAGTCAGTGACAAAGTCTGGCAGCATACACACCTGGTAGGACTGGACATCTACTCAGAGGTTTCCGGATGGCAGTGCCAGCCTGGGAGCAGGTAAGAAGTGGGTTGGGTACCCACAGGAATCAAGCATCCTTAGCAAGGAGCTGCTGCCTCCGGAAGCTGCAGTAAAATAAAAGGCCATGCTGTCCCTAAGCAGTAGCCTACTAGCCTATTCTCTGTCTCTGTCTGTCTGTCTGTCTGTCTCTGTGTGTGTGTGTGTGTGTGTGTGTGTGTGTGTGTGTCTCTCTCTTTCTCTGAGAGATATGTCATGCAATCATTTCTCCCTGCCCAAGGTCGTGACTGATGGAAATGAAGAGCCCCCATCCCCTGCACACTCTTATGCATGGTTCTTAGGGCAGCCCAGCACTTTGCATTTACATGATGCTGTCCCTCCTGGGAGCACACCAGGGCTAAATGAAGCTCGCTTCCAGAGGAATAAATCACGCTTCTGTAACCAGCAATATTTCTTTAACTGGAGGTTAATAAAAATCACCGACAAAGGCTAACCAGAGGATCTAATTTATTTAGAGACTTTCATAAGGTTGTGGATAAAGCCCTTTATAAAAGCTTATTACAGCGCTGGAGTAAGCCCCAGAAAAGCGTCAGTCACTTAGTGGGATTTGCAGGCCTCAGAGCAAAGTGAAAAATTTAATAGGACCCCTAGAAGGACAAGGAGGGAGAAATGAAATGGGAGCCAATTGCTCCCTAAAGAGGCAGCCTTAGTCAAGGCCATCCTGGGGCCTGTCCTAGGGAGATGCCCAAAACCATGTCCAGGAGGCCAACTACCAAAGACTGCCTAAGGCATGGGTGTGGTGGGTGGGACCCCAAAGTTTTCCTCCTAAAAGAAGGCCAAGTCATTTGTGTAGAACAACCCACCACACTACTAGAGTGGACTAGGCAGGAAACTTGCCTTTCACATTGTGAGGATGCCAGACCATTGGTCTCACCTGCAGAGTCAGTGGTTCAAGGTAAGAAACCCACATTCTCCTCCCCCTCCCAAAGGTACCCGGTATATCCACCTACCTCACCAGACAGGTGCTGGCTCACTGCCCACCTTCCTGGCCAGGCATGATAGGGCTGTGAGGGAGAAATGATGCAAACCCATGGACATTGCTGGTCTAAAAGGGCAGAAAAAGCTTTAGATAGGAAGTGCAGGAACTATCAAAATTCCCTCTTATCTTTTCAGAAACTGAGCCCTGTATAGAGTGTCTATACAGGTTCCTGGAACTCCCACAAAGGCAGCTAGAAAGCATACTGAGTGATACTTAACCTCACCTGGCACCTTGGCTTATGCTAAGCTCAGACTCCATAAAAAGTTATGTTGCAGCCGGGTGTGGTGGTGCACACTTGTAATCTTAGCGTTTGGCAGTTGAGACAGGAAGATCAGAAATTCAAGGTTGGGCTAGCTTACATAGCAAGACTCTAGCTTTAAAAAAAAAAAAAAAAGTACCACATTCTGATGTTGAGCAAACAAAGAGTAAGTGCCACTGGCCTAAGACCACAGACCCAAAGCATAATTCCAGCCAAAGCAACACATGGCCTCTTGACTTCAGGTCACTCCCCATGGATTCTACCAGTACCTTTAGACCCTAGACCCACTCAGGTAAGGTGTCCTGACTTGATGCAGCAGCAGCAGCTTCCCAGCCCTACCTGCTAGGAGCTTACCTCTACATACCAGGCTGCTCACACCACTGCTTCTCCTGACCACACAGGGCCCAGAATGCTCCAGGTGAGCATACCTGACTCAGTTACAGGAGATGGAGCCTCAGTAGACAAGCAGGGCCCTCGCGAGAGCCCACTCCAACAAGATCTTCCAGCCTAAATTTCTAGCCTTCTGTCCTGCTCCTCATCCTGTTCAAATCCCCTGGCCTACACTAACCACCACCCAAGTTTTCAGGTTCTTCAGCAAATAGTACATTCAAGTCCTGCCTAGTTCCCCTGACCCAGTAATGAGCTGACAAAAGCAAGCAACAATCCCTCAGGACAGAGGGTGCACCATCAGGCACAGAAAGACAACCATGTGAACCACAGACATAGTCCTGAGAATGTGACACTGTCTGGCAGGACATCTGCCCTTTCACCATGATGCTTTACTGGGGGCAGTCTATGTCTCTGTGGGCAAAGTTAACCAAAAGAACATCAACCATAAGCCGCACACCTCCTTTTGACTATTTTCCACTTGGTGATGGATGATATTTAATACTCTCCAGTCTGGGTACCCTGGGTCTGTAAATACCGATCCTGTTTTATTGCTATTTAATCACTATTATGATGGCAAGGGCCAGTCCTCCTCCACTGGGCTTAATGTTCCATGAGGGTCTAGTGGGAAAAAGCAGCCAAACTGCATAAAATGGGCTTTCCAGGAGGAAAATACACCCCGATGCACAGTGTACACACATGTCCATCAATGCTGGCATGCAGTCTCTCTCTCTCTCTCTCTCTCTCTCTCTCTCTCTCTCTCTCTCTCTCTCGCCATGTGAGGGGCAGTCAGGCAGAGGAGGGTGCTCGGTGGGAAGAAAGAGCCAATACTAGAGTCAAACACTCTGCTCACTCACCAGACTGCAGACTCCTCCCCATTAAAGTGGGATTTTGCAAATTCTAATTGTACTTTCAAGATTATTATCACAATGGCAATGAAATCGAGCTAATCTTGTGAATACTATCATCATACTTCCTTTGGCTAGGGTCCCATATGTGGCTGAATATCTCTGACAACAAATTTGTCCCCGGCAATGGGAGGCCCAGGCCATGCTAACAAAAACCATGATGACTAGAAACCAGTGATGGTCCAACCAGCAGCCCTGGAACAGCCCCTAAACCTCTTGGGGAGGACATATGGGGTGGGCAGATAGAAGTTCTGAGTCATCCCAAAGCCTCCCATGCCTTCTGATGCTAAGGTCAAGGATATCTGAAGAGTGTGTGAGACCTCCACAGTGCTGAGCACAGGGATCCCCAGACTGTGGGTATAGTGAGCTCTTACCAAATTGTGGGAATTATTGGGAGTCAGTGATCCTAACAAGGAAGGCAATGGGCCTGTGGAGGACAGCTGCCAGAGACACAAGGGCTGACCTGGCTATCAGCAGGCCAAGGGGAGGTACACCTGAGCCTCAGATAGCAGGGGAGGCTGGGTGGCACCTTCAACATCTTTGAAAAAGACTCCTAGCGGCCTGGCTGTGGTTCAAACACCACCACAGAACTGCAGCTATTTTTGGAAGCAACACTCGAGAGGCTGTCTTGGCAGGGAACCATGCCTTTGAGCACGACCATCAATTTTCACCTGCTGCCAGCCGCCTTTCCTTTCAGGATCAAGGTTATTCAAAGATTTGGATTTCTTCGAAATTGTGTTAAAATGGGACTAGGTCTCCACCAAAGAAGAGAAGGGAGTTCACAGATGATCAGGGGCAGTGCAAGGTAATATAAGCCAGCCTGAGGGGGTGAGGGTTCCAGGGCAGGCCTCCCAGGGGTTTCAGGTGCTCTGCTGATCCACTGGGAGTCCACAAGAGGCCCGGCCGAAGGCTGCTCATGCCAGTTGGAAAAAGCTTGGTCCACGCACTGGAGACCCTTTACAGGCTTCCTGGCCAGTTCTGGCTCCTCTCTGAGACTATGTTTCTCTTGTAAGGTGAGAGACCTCAGCTTGGGAACCCCATAGCCCTGTTGCAGTTAAGATATCAGTCTTCTCAACCACTGACCAATCTGTGTTATGAGCAACCCAGAGATGAGGGGGTGCCTTGGAGCCCTGATGGAGGTGGGTGAGGTACACACTTCTTGGACTCAGGCTCTGAGGAAAGGCACACATCTCTAGGAGCAAAATCAGTAATATGTGAATGTAGTACTTTAGAAACACAATCAGTGCAGCAAAGTCCATGAGCAAAGTATAGAAACTATAAAGACATGATCTACCCTGTGCCTGCAAGGCTTATCCTGCCTGTCCCCAAACTCTACCACACAGGACCCCAAGGGTGTTTCAGAGCCATAGATGAGCTGGCACAGTGGCATGGCCTGCACCTGCACACAGAGCTATTATAAACTAATATCCCCAAAGAAACTTTTCTGTGGGGGACCTTCCCAGTGTCACTCTTTGAGGAGTGTCACACAAGAGGCACAGGGCACAGAGGAACTAAAGCAATGGGAAAGACTTCATTCACACAGGCCTGACACCACTGAGCACCATCTAACACAGGCCACAGCAGGTATGGAGTGCTGCAACCTTAATTCCTACCATGTCTACTGACCACAGAGGACAAGCAAGGGTAGGGGCAGCCAGGGACAGGGCACCTGGCTCCTCAACCCACCTGCCTTCCTGCCCACCTCTCAGCCCTACCACTAGTAGCCACGCTTGCTACTTTCATTGTTGGGAAAGGTGAAAACAATGACCAGTTACTGGGTTTCCAAGTTGTTAATGTCAGATTATGACATCAAACAGATTCACTTACACCCATGACCTGCTGTGAACACATTCAGATGTCCCCTCAAACCTTCAGGTGGCAGCCCAGGATGCCCTCTCTGGAGCCCTGCTCCCACCTGCACTGCAGAGGGTGCTGCAGGGGTGGCTGGCCCTCTGGGCTGCAGCTTCCTTGAGATCAAGTGAAGAAGCCTAGAATTTACAGATACACATGAGAACCTGTGACAGGCAAGGAGCTGTATCCAGTGGGCAAGAAGAGAGGGCAGGGCAGGACAGGAAGCCAGGTCTTCAGAGGAGGGGAGACTAGCAGAGGCTTAAGGCCTGGGAAAGGCAGCCTGTCACCCTGCAGCACTGACTTGGCAGTAGGCAGAGGCTCAGACCCTGAGGCCCCAAGAGTCTTCCAGCACCAATGATACCCACAAGCCAGGGTGTATAATCATTCTCAGTATTAAGCTCTTCAAGTTTAGCCTGCTACCATAAGACAGTAATAGGGGTTCCTGATAAAAGAAAATGGTGCCAGTTTAAACAGGGAGGCCCTCAAAGTGCTGGACAGTACTATCACTCCAATGCTGAGACCCAACAGGAAGGTCTCACTTCAGTGAAGCCACAGAAGAATCACTGGAAAGAACACACTTAGGCCCTCAATCATACCCATACTTCTCAGACTCTGCTCTTCCCACCAAGGTCCTTCAAGTGGCTGCTGGTCCAGTCTCACCTAGAGAAGCCCAGAAAGTCACTGGTGGACCAGGCAGGCTGGTCTTTTCTGGAAGTGAATAAAAGTGAGAGTAAACATGGCATAATCTAGACTCAACACAAGGCAGCCTCCAAACTGCCCACCCTGAGGCAGAGAGGAGCGCCCCTGAGAGCAGCTGCCCTGCCAAGCCAAGCAGCCACCACAAGGAAAGAACAGAAAGGTCATCCTGTTCCCACTGCTCCATGCAGTCCTCTCTGCAGCTGCCAGATGCCAATTGCGACATCTTCTGCGTATAGTCCACAAACTCTATCTTAATAATCATCTTCAAATGGGAAAGGGATAAAAGGTATTTTGTTTTTATTTCATTCTATTCCCTAAAATTGCTTTTTGTCCTGGAAATTTTTCCTCCCATGACCCAGTTCCAGCTATCCTCTTAGTTTCTTAGTTACTGGTTTCCCATATGTTATCTTCCCCCAGCACAGGCATGCATCCTTCCTAAAGGACACAACAGGGTGCCAGCCCAGAAAGGGCCAGTGACCACCTCAGAACAGAAAAGCCAGATCCTCAGCCAAGGGTTGGGCTTGCTGTGGGAGAGAGGGGCCACTGCCATACAGTACACCTGGATCAGAACCACCTATGTCTCAGCTGGTCACTAATACTGGGTGGGATGTAGACAATGGTAGGTGTGCATTTGGGCAGCCTGTACGAGCATGGCTGCAGAAATCAGTACATCGTGTCCTCCCTTGCCATGCCAGGAGAGCAGGTGCTCAGGTGGGCTCCAAGATCAGAGCTAACTTGCCATGAGAGAGGCAGTCACACATCTGCAGAGACCAGGGGCAACCCAGCTGAATGCACAGCCCTTCCCTGCCCTGTGACCCAGGTGCAGACGTGGTGCTCTCATCAAGGCAAAGAGCTGAGGAAGCAGAACACAGCCCAGCCACACCCTGACCCACAGCACAGCTTAGTTGGGCCTGATGGCCAGGCTCAGCATATGGCACACGTGAAAACAACCACTTACAGAAAGAAGCATGTGACAGAAGAAAAGATCACACAGAATGGATCCTTGGGGTACAAAGACAGGAGGAGTGGCAGTCATGGGCACCATGGGCAGGTGAGAGCAGGAGCCAGAGTGAGGTGTACAAAGGAAAAAAGAGAGTGTGCCTGCCACATATCCCATATGGCAATAGCATGCCAGGCCAGGAAACCACACAGGCTATGTGGAGCAGTAAACCATGGCTCAGACACATTTTAGCTATAGCATAATCCCAAGACAAGCTCTCCCACAGACAGCCACTGTCTCTGAGCTGGACAAGACTTCTATTCAGGGATGGGCCACAAACTGACACACAGGATACTTGCTGACCACAGGGTCCACTCCAGACTACTAAATCATCAGCCTGTGGATTTTCACAAACCCAGCACATTTCCAGTCTGTACCCTAAGTATTTGTTCTGCACCAAGGGGCAAGATACCGCAGCAGTCCAGGGTGCGACTTTACCGAGGAGCAGGAGGGATGTGAACTAGAGATCCCACAATTGCTCATACCCAAAGCTCACCTTTCCACAAGTGGAGAAGTAGGAATACACAGTAGTCCCTCACTATTTCATGGTTTGACTTTCACAGACTCAGTGTTCTGCAGGTTTTCAAAACGTATTAATCTCAATTATTTATCATGGATTTTTTTTGCTAGATTGCAGGATTTTGCGGTACAGTACTATATACATATTTATATGTATATTTATAGTCTTAATGATTTTTCTCAAAAATTTATATAGTATATTAAAAATGTTAATTCTAACATATTAAAAGAATATTAAAACAAAATAAAATACACTGTTTACAGTATTATTTCTTTAGGAGATGAATATGTACTGTATTGCCTATGTATGTTGTTAAAATTACATAGGTTTACAACTGTAGAAAATGGTTCAGAATATTAGAAGTGTTTTTAAGTGTGTGGGAAAGGTTTATAAGAATGTGGGAAGAGTTTGTGGGAAGGGTTCATAAAGTGTTAAAATATATATAAATACTAAAATAAACGTACTGTCACTACTTTGCTGATTTTCACTTACGGGGGGGGTGTCTGGAACATAACCTCCACGACAAACGAGGGACCACTGTACACACATATACAGTGGGCTGCACAATGTGTCCTGAACACGAGCTCTCCTGTCAGCATCTTCGGTCTTTAGGAATCACCAGCCAGGCCCTTCCACAGGCCAGAGCTGAACAGTTGAGACTATTGATTATCTGGTCCTTTATGGAAACCCCTGCTGACTCCTGTTCTAATGACTATGTATTCTTTTTCTTTTTTTTTCCTTTTCAAAGTTTTATTGATAAACATATAGCAATGAGACAGTTTCAAATCAAATCGAAAGTACAGTTTCAACAAATA
>NW_004524607.1:12420102-12445482 GCF_000260255.1 Octodon degus
ACTCTCCGCACACTCACCGGACCTGGGCTAGGACTGGGTCTGGGGGCTCCCGGAACTCGGCAGAAAATCCTACTCGGCGGGCGGGGTGGGGGAGGCACTCTATGTATTCTTTTTCTAGAACTTCCTAGATACAAGATTTAAAGTATAACGAATTGTATTTTAGATGTTAATTTGGATCATTCTCATTATTTGCACTGTGATTTTACCTGCTATAAGCACATTAACCTCATTCATATCCAACAAATCCTAATTCTGCTATCCAAAGCTTTCCTTAAATATACACAGAAATGTAAGTAGATACACACTTTTCTGCAACAAAATTTTAGACTTTCTCAGTTCTAATTTAATTGCAAAAATATTAGTAAATATCATCTACATATACAAAAACTTTTATGAAAAAGTGGGTTATAAAGTTAAAAAGCATTAGATACCAGAAAATAGAATCTGAAAAGGACTCTAGTTCATGAACATGTTTGTACCCAAAAGGACCATAAAATTGCCATGTGTTAGATACATGTACCAACCCCCATAATGAGCCATGTGAATGTAATCGTTATATATTGCGAACATGTACTATAAAAAAATTTAAAGTAAGGCTCCCAAATGTAAACAGTTAAGAGAGAGTCTTCTCACACCATCTGCCTGTAGAAACAAACTTTACCATGCAGAATAAACATGTGGGTGCCAGTTTCACACCAGGGGTGGGGGCACAGCATAGTGAGAAACACAAAGGAAGAACTGGGCATCCTTTCCTGCCACATATTCCTGGCCAAGAATCTGAGCTGCTCTTAGTCCTCTACTTGCTGAGCTGAAGGCGGGTGCTATGGCACCAATCCCACATGCCTGAAGCACTGCCAGGGGAAACTCACATCACATGGCCCTGGACTGGGCAGGAGAATCACAGAAGACAGCAGTCACTGGGGATCTGAATACTTCCTTCAGTGCTAACACCTGGGACGCTCCTTAGTCAGAAGAACACTTAGGAGAATCCTTTCATTGAGATTCTCAGTGGCCCAGACTCCTGTCACTCTGAGAATAGATATAGGGGGATGCAAACAGTATTTCAGTTCTTGTGCCAGAGAATCGGACATACTGTAATCTGCTGCTCTCTAAGGTAAGAGGCCCTAGCAGTCCCAGCTCTCAGCAAAGAACCCAAGGCCCAGACCCTTTAATGAAGGAGCAGCTGCTCAACAAGTACACAGAGGCAGTGAAGAAGCAAGATGGCCAAGTCTTATGGAGGTGGGAGTCATTTGAGGGTAGTGTGGGAGTGGGCCTCACCCAACCAGCTAGAGGGTGCTGCCAGCCAATAGGGATGCTCTCACCAGGGGACAGGAAACAGACCCACTCGAGGGGAAAACCAGGACTAGACATAAGTTTTGAGAATCCCATTTCGCTCAGAGGTACAATGAAAACAAGAAATGTAGCTGAGGAAGGTAACCCTTGCAGGCAAGGTGCAGCACACACTGACTCTCCTTCCCTGCACTATCTGCACTTGTGTCTGCTTCCCCACAGAGTCCTGGGTCTCAAAGAGCTTTTAGAAAAGGAAAGAACATGTTGCACATGAAAACCCTGGTAAGGTAAAAGGCCATGGTCTTATAAGGAGTGTGCAAGATTGGAAGGATTTAGATTTAAGCATAATTAGCATACAATCCAGCAACCTTACTCTTAGGCTAGCCCGAAGATCAACACAGATCCAAGCTTTATTCAAAATTGTCAAAAATTGGAAGCAACAGATAAATGGATAAATAAGTTCTGGCCCACTGAGGAAGGATCTTTAAAAAAAAAAAAAAGAAAGAAAGAAAAAGGGTGATCAAGCAATAGAAAACATGAAGAACTCTTGAAAACACATTGCCAAGCCAAAGATGTCTGTCTAAGAAGGATACAAACTGTATAATCCTGAAACTTACATGCAGGGAAAGGCACAACAAGGGACACAGTAGAAGGAGAAGCAGCTGTCAGGAATCCATGGAGGCAGAGGGTAGGGTGAACAGACCAAGCAGTGAAAGTTCTGAGGACACGGAAGGGTGGAGATCAGGCGTGAAGCACTGCCTCATCCTGCAGAGACCCTCATAGTGATGTTGTGTCCATGGGGATGCACAGGTCACAACAGTGCCTCACACTGATAACACAAGGGGCCAATAATGGGGACACAGTGGGGAGGGAAGAGATATATAAAAACTGTGCTTTCTGCTCAACTCTAAAAACTTTAACTGCTCTAAAATAAAGTTTGTGAATTTAAAAAATGTAAACAGCCACCTACTATATGATTCCACTTTCATGACATTCTTGAAAGGCAGGAATGACCAGGATGCAAAACAGATTCATGGCAGGAGGGTGGGGGCCTCTAGAGGACAAGGTAGCACTGCATCTCAGTGGCGGGACATGAGGCAATGTTCAGAGAAGCTTGGTCTGAGTCACACAGGACGCCTCACTATTGTCACAACATCCAGTGACTCCGCCATTATCCCACAAACAGAACCCCACCATCACTGTGGTCACCTCAGCAATACCCACATGTTGTTCCCTCTTCCTGCTCTCTCTTACCTGGGATCCTCTTGGGAATACAGCTGCATCACTTGTGAAAGGTGTCACCTGCCCCTCCTTTGGCTGGCCTGTCTCCCTGTGAAAGGCCTGGTCTTTTTTCCAGCAACAGCCCAAACACTCAGGGTGGCCCACTTGTCCCTCAAACTGGATCCAGGGTTAGCAACCTCCCTAGCTTAGCAGCAGATGCTCACTAGGAATTGGTGAGATAGAAAAGTAAGCAGATGAGTGTATGTATTTGGGGACTTCCCTTCTGGATTTCTACTTGCCTGTACCATGCCAAAGTGTGTTTCAAGACTGACCTTTTCAAATCTAGAGATGTTATCAGAGAATATTTTGAACAGATAACTTAAAATAATCCACATCAAAGCTTATGGGGTAGATATTCATGATAAAAACTCTTGGAAAACAAGAAGCAGGATTTCACAAACTTGGTAGGGAGCATCATCACAGCATACCAGACACCTTGAGATGAACTGCTGAAGCTCGCAGGACCTGAATGAGACACATGCTCACCATGATTCTATGTGACTCAGCAGCCAGGAGTCAGGGCACAGAGGCCAAAAAGGCCACATACCCAATTTTCACAGAGGACAGGAGAACTATCACGACAACAGTTGTTGAGAGAGGGTCAGTGCACAAAGCCTGACTGTAACCATCAGGCAGCAGATAAAGGCCTCCTGAGACATCATAAAATCAAGCACAAGAAAACAGAGAAAGTCTAATGATGTGTGCAGCTTCTAGCCTAAAACCCATAAAACTTGCTAAGAGCAATTAAAGACCATCTCAATAAATGGGGGACATGTAATGTTCATGGTTTAGAGGATTAAATAATGTTAAGAGGCTATTTATTCCCAAAATGATTTACAAATTTATTTCAATCCTAATCATAATCCAGCAGAGCATTTCACAGGAATTAACAAATTCATTCTGCATAGGGACACGTAAAGGACCAAAGCAGCCAGGAATCTAGAAGAACAAATGAGGAGTGTCTCACTAATGTATATCAAAAACGACCCTGAACTAGGAGCAAGGGAGGACAGTTTAGTACCAGCAGAGAAACAGACAAAAGGAGCTGCAGTACAGTACAGACCACTCAGCTGTACCCAGGAATGGCCACCAGGCTGCTACCAGGGCAACAGGATGCCAACAGAACACTGGAAAGAATGCTCCTCCCAAACTGGATCATCTGCAGATCACAGAACAAAACAAGCCCATCTGCCTATTTCATACCATGTGCAAAGCTCAATTCCATCTGAGTGCAGTGGTGCACATAATCCCAACTACTTAGGAGGCTATAGCAAGTTTGAGGCCAGTCTGGGCAACTTGGCAGACTCGCTCTTGTAATAAAAATAAGGGATCTGGGGATGTGACTTATTAGTAAAGCACTTATTGAGGATGCTCTAGACACACAGACACAGATACACACACATTCTAGAGCCCTATCAGATTGAAGTGTTGAAGGTAAAATCACAGTATATTCAGAGAAAACTGGAATCTCTTTAATGTGCTCATGACTTAGTAGGCAAAGATATTTAATCAAGACTCCAAAAGTGCCAGAACAAAGATGAAACAAAATCAGTATGTTGGTCTACATTAAAATGGAAAATGTCTATTCATCAAAGACACAATCCAATTACTTTAGCGTAGTTCTGGATATGGCTGACTGTATTTCCTAAAGACAGAAGACCCACTCTGGATGTGACACTAACAGGCTTACAAACTGGATGGGATAAAATAAGAAAGAAGGCTCACTGCCTCCTGCCTACCTTGTCATGAACTATTTCCTCTCTCCTATGCCCCTCGGCCATGCTGCCCTGCTTAGAGCCAGCTGACTAAGGAATGAAACCTCTACAAACTGTGAGCCCAAATCAACCTCTCCTCCTTTAACTTGTGATTGTTGGGTATTTTTACCCCAGGAACAAGAAAGTAACTAAAGTATACCCAACCCCATCCAGTTCCATGAGACTCTGTGACTCAGATGTCAACAGGGTGGGTCAGGTCTGAGACATGTGGAGCCAGCAAGTGAGGTGGCATTCACCTACGGGGACAACAGCTTGTCTGGGGCTGGGAAAAACGCATGCTAGGCAAGACCTGGCATTGTGGTCTCAAGTGTAAGCTGCCAATGTCAGACGGATACCAAATAAATCACACAAACAGCACTAAACTCTACTCTATTTCCCCTTGACACACATTTCTCACAGGAGTTCATCATATGTGAGATGTTACTTTGCCACCTGACTTCAGATGAGTGATGAAACAACCATCTGGGTCAACTGAATCCTTCTGTGGAGTGCCGCGCCTGAGCAAGGTACCAGCAGCCTCTATCCCCCTCTCATGCCACCCAATAGAGACCTGCTCAGTTACGACTGTCCTGTGGTCTGCTGCGCTGCCAACAGCAACCAGCTACCCCATGCCTCTTCCCTATACAGATCCTGACTTCTGTACACACAAGGAGGGACAAGTCACCATTACTACAAAGGGAAAGTGACAAGTCAGGAAGAACAGTCTAACAATCTGATAGTGCATTCCCAGATGGAGTAGACTGAGGAGGCCCAAGAGCCTCCTGCTTGCAAGTTGGCTCATGAAGGGCAGTAGGAGGCAGCAGTGACCACAGACAAGTCTACTTCTGGTCCTCCAGAGCCAGGACCTCCTGTTGCTGGATACTGTGGACATGCCATGGGTGGAGTCTACAACAGGAGAGCCTGACTCCTGAGATGCCCCTGCCACTCCAACCACCCCTGCTGACTTGTCCCATCTGTACCTCAGCCCTCCTTCAAAATCAATACCAGCCATGCTGAGCACTGCAGACAAAGTGCCACTGCTATCTCTCTGGCCTCTGGAAGTAGACAACGCATTGAAGGACTCTGATACAGACAGGGCTGCAGTGCCACAAGCAGAGGTCCCAAAACCACAAAATAATCACTACCACTTTTGAAGAGTTTTCTCTTACAAAGGTTGTTTTACAAAATTTAGTAGCTCTGACCCTCCCAGCAAGCACGAAGAATAAGAGAAACAAGAAGGAAGGGTCAGGACAGTCACTCATCTCCAGGGAAGCCTACTCAGGCTATTTGCTTGCAGTAATACATCAGTTAGCACACATGCAAGATACTACCCAGAACAAAAAATCCCAACCTCCTGAAACCCAGGAATACAAGACTCAATTCCATACCTGAGGGATCACAGGGCAAAATGTCACTATGACAACCAAATACTGCTCCACATCCACTGTGTAAGACACTGCTAGATGCTGAAGGTACAGTGATGTACAACCCTGACAAGTGTCCCCATGACCACTCTATTTGGGGTAGGGGAGGGGAGGCAGAAAAAAAGGGAAGAATTTTACTTCATTAAAATTTTTCTTACTAAAAATTAGCTTTTATAGCTTATATGCTATAAATAAGATTCTGCATCCACGTTGTAGAATATTAGGACACACTGGAAATAGCTCATTTCAAATAGGAAAATGGTTTGTGTTCACCCAGTTCTAGAAGCCAATTTTCAATTGCTTAAAATAGTCATGATATTTTACCAAGGTAATTATACTCTTAGCTATCAGTAACAATTAACTGCTTAGACTAGAGCCGCTTAATAAAGGTCTCAAAATAAAATTGCACATTCCAAGCACTGTATACTTAAATGTCAAGCACACAAACAGCCCTACAGAGGCTGAGAACCATCTGCAGGGCTCACCATGGCCAGATCCAGAGCTCTCCCCTGGAAATGCTGCTTGAGGTGGTCAGGGCAGGAACTCCCTACCCCCAGCAAGCTCAGGAAAAGACCCCGAGAGCTAATGGAAGCCTCCTCATGGACCCTTCTAGAAGGTACTTTCCACCCATACCAGGCCAGGCTGGAATCTTTAGAAGCCACCATGCAGCAGAGTACAGCTCCATCATACCAGCCAGCAAGAAGGATCCCTGCATTGGGCCTAGGGACCACACGGGTGATTGGTATCGACCATTGCCACATGCCTTGGAGGGACAGTTGGTGTGAATAATCAGTTAGTGCAGGGCAATCAATACCTACCTTCTCACTAACTCAGAGAGACATCATGAGCACGGCATGGGTTGGGGCAAGGCTGATTTGGAACAGGAAGCCATCGGCTTTTAATCTGCTCAACAGAGGAAAGAAAATGAAAATTTCCTACTTTAGGAGGTCAAGGTATTAACTTCAAGGACAGAAACTTCCCAAGAAGAAAGTCAGGCAAACTCCAAGAAGTTCAAGGGGTTCAGCTGGACAAGATGAGATCTCTACCTCCTCGGGGACAGGGATCATGCCACATAAGCAGCATCCTAAGCAATTCTACCTGGTGACTGGAGTCCCAACTCTGAGAGGGAGATCTGAGTAGCCATTAGCACAAAGTAACTCATAAAACAGAGTAGAGGCCACAACAGACACAAGGCAAATCCAGCCCACAAGAACTCCATAAGCCATATAGATGTGTACATGTGACAGTCCATACACAACCAGAATGTTAACCAGGACACTCACATGAGTGAATAGTAGGACTGGTGAATCTCCACCTACCCTCACTAGGTGGACAGGGCAGGAGGGAAGCAAGAGAATGGGTACAGAGGTGTGATCCAGGGCCAAGGACACGGTACCTCAGACCTACAGCCAAGGAACTACACTATGCCAAGCCCACTGAGCTTGGAAGCGGAGTCCAGAACCCCAAGTGTGTGCCCAGTGGGGATGGATCAGGTCTGCAAGACCCACTGGCACCCAGGAAATGAACCACACCCTTCTAGGAGGTCTGAAAGTCCCTATGGTTATCATCCTAGTGACAGAAAGCCAATATCCAAGCCTGAGGAACAGTGGTGTCATCCTACAGCATCAGACCCCAGGGACAGGAAGTCCTGCCTTGAGAGGAACTGAGGCCTGAGCTCTTCAACAGCCCAATAAAAGGTGCTTAGTCTGCAAGCACAGGCAAGGCAAGGTGCAGAAAATGTCACCCAGCTTTCCCAGGAACCTGCCTCCCAGATCCCAGGACCACCTGGAGGACTGAAGGAAGTCCTACAACATCTTCAGCAAGCCACAGCCTGCAAGCTGGCACCATCAACCACCCTCTTGAGCACAACTGTGTTTCTACCAGCACAACATGGAAGCAGTGTAGATGGCTCACACTGATAGTGGCAAACCATGCAGCATCCTGCCATTCCTTGTCAACACCTAGGATGCCCTGGATAATCCTGCCACAAAGTGCCACTCAGCTGTGACAAAGGAACAAACTATAGTAACACACAGTAACCTGGTGGCTCTCAAGGACACCATGCTGTCTGAAGAAAGTCCATCTCAAAAGGTTATATACTCCATGATTCCATTCACATAACATTGTTGAAACGAGAGGCTTCAGAAACAGCAAACAAAGGGCATCTCAAATATAGGGGGAAGGATGGGAATGAGCACAGTGGGCAGCAGTCCGAGATGCTAAGGCCTGTGCCTATATCCAGAGGTGACAGAAGAGCACAGAGCACACATGTTGCCAACACTAAGCTCCTAGTTTAGTGATGTTCTGCTGTGAGGAGTGACCTTGACCTATACCTCCCACAACCACCCCAATCTGCACTTTTAGTAGAGTCCTCCAGAAAGTTCATGAGGGAGTCAGTGCTTTGTCATGGGACCAACTCTGAGGCAGACTAGCTTCTGACTGTGGCTACCCCAGTGTTCTGGGCACATTTCAGGTTGGTAGACTAATGCGATAGATGGCAGTTTCAGTGTGCTATGTGTATTTTCCACTCATAGTACATTCAACTTGTGATAACTCTACTGGGAAGTGACTCCCGTAGGTCCAGAAGCATCTGTAGAAATGTAAAACCTACCAGGGGTAAGGAGTGCTGCTACAGAAAACCTTTTAACTTCCTAAGAATCTGCATTCCAGATGAAAACTAAAAACTTCTAGGCTGAGACGACCAGTGCAGATGCTGCTATAGGTCCGCACCAAGGAAATGCATGGAGGAAGCCAGACCTCTCATTGCTGGAGTGGGGTCCCAGGGATGGGAGGGGCTGCAGCAGCACACAGGGGGCTGAACCCAAGCAAGGACTCCTGTGGACTCCAGTGAGTGGATGCAGACATCCCATAGAGGCACAGGTGTTCATGTATACAAGCTGGCAAGCATACACATCCGGCCCTTCTGGGCTGAGAGAGCCTGGACCAACAGCACCAGACCTTCTACTCTATACAAAAGGATCCAAAGACCCCTAGAGAAACAGCTGACTATAGGACTGGAACAGGAAAGACATGGGTAACCTAGAATGTCTTTTAGGGCCACAATTAAGACAGTGCTCAGAACAAACACATCTCACACACATGAAACCATAATGACAGGGACACATGAAAAAGACCCAGGGTTGCACTGAAAGAACCCCAAAGTCACAACTATAGAACAAAGTACTGTTGGGTTAAAGCCTAAAACCTAAGATAAATACCCACCAGCCCATCTGATATGAATAAGTGGGAAGAAGAGACAAGTCACTCATGTTAAAGATCCTGTATAATTTATGTAGAGCCTCTGCCCCCAGGGAGAACCTTTATCTCCCCATCCAGTAGGTGTGGGTAGCTTCAGAAGAGCACATGTTACACCAAGTGTGGTGGTGCAGGCCTACAATCCCAGTACTCAGAAGGCTGGGGCAGGAGGACTTCCACGATTTCAAGGCCAGTCTGAACTACACAGCAAGACTCTATCTCAGAAAACAAACTAAAATAAAACAAAAAGATGACTGTAATTGCATAATAAATCTTGGAATGAAGTAGTTTAGAAGAAAAGAAGAGCACACATGAAAAACTTGGAAACAGGGATTTTATAGTGGAGAAACTTGGCAAATGAGCACAGCCAGGTACTCAAGGTCAGCAGCGCCCATGGTAGGTCACAGTAACAGTATGGCCCTTTCACAGGAGTTGATGATAGGGCAGTTTCTCTACAATCCTCCTGCAAAGCCCACAACCCAAAGTAATCATGAGAAAAACATCAGGAAAATCTAAACAGGGTGGGGGTGGGGCAGATCAAAAGTGCCAAGATCATGAAGAACAAAGTGTGACTGTCAGAGCCAAGAGGAGCCTAGGAAGATAGGGTCACGAAATGTCACATGGTAGGAAAGCTAGATCCTAGCCAAAAAGAAAGGCATTTCATAAAAACTAAAGTACTCTGAAGAAAGTACTGATGTTTGTTAATAATGAGACAACACAGTTTAATTAATTTTATCAAATGTACCACACAAATGTGTTTATAACAGGATGTTTACAAGCTACCTCAGTCTAGGCAGTCCATTGTTAGCTGGGCATACCAGGACACCTTGCCTGAAGCTGACCCTTCTCCCAAAAGAGCTGCATGTCAACTGCCAAACTCAGAGCCACCCACCCCTTCCTGGCAGCCTCCTGTAACTACTCTGCTCTTTCCTGCCTGGCACACAGAAGCACGTCTCTGGAGCATGAGCAGTGCAAAGCCTCCTGACACAGTGGATATGGATTTGGCTGTGGTGTGCTCTGTAATGATGGTCTGACAGCACAGCTCAAATAAGAACCAATAAGCCGATGCAATGAACCACTATGGCCATGTTCCCAGGGACCAGAACCAGCCTGCTGAGCAGGGAAACGAGACCTGGAGAGCCTAACAGCTCTCCTAACCTGGAGAGCTGGCTGTGAGCTGATAGGGCAAGGTCAGCCTCGGCTGTGGGACCACAGCGCAGCCTCCATGCGAGGATCTCATTGTTCAGTGGCCCACCACCCTGCCCCACAGCCTGATCTCCATCTGACTCTAAGTGCCCTGGATCCAGCATGACCTTGACTGTCCCACATTGTGCACCCCACCACCACCACAGGGAGCCATGTGGCGTGCACACCAAGGCTGCTAGGGCAGGAGGCTTCTCCGTCTGTTTCCATGTGTCTGCATGCTGACACCAGCAGCTAAACAAAAGCGTCCGTCTCTCCTGTTCATGGCTCTGCACAGAAGAGCATGAATTCTCCACACAGGTTCCCACAGACAGCAAATCCTCCAAGTCTTTGCTTAAACCTGACCTCAGACAACTCCCTGCATGTCATCCTGGCACTGTTTGTCTCTTCTCTGTCACAGCTGGCAAGCATATGCAGTTTAGTGTGGCTATGGCCTCTTCCCCCCTGGTCCTATAAGGAACATGTTTATAAGGAACCTATGCTGACACTAGCAGACACATGACAGACATCTGGGGAAGAAGGGAGGAATGGCGAGGCCCATTCCTGACCCTGTAAGTCCAGCAAAAGGAGTCCAACCCAAGGGCATGCACCTTCTCTGCTAAGGCACTTTGGAACTCTGCCCTCTCTGGCACTGAAGAAGGTGTTGGCTCCACCCATGTCTCAGGAAACCCAGTGTGATGCCAGGCAGATGTGCGGTCTACTTTAAGAGACAGAAAGATGCTGTCAAGAACGTGTAGAAGTAGTCATGAAACAGCAGCACGTAGGAGCCGAAACATAACCTGTTCCCTAAACATTGACTCACCAGGAGGTCCTAGCAGCAACACAGTCCTCGGTTCACCCAAATGTGACCGAGTGAAGGAGACATACATGGATGTAGCTCCTGTTACCACCCAGCTGCACCCTTTCTGGGAGAGGGGCATTTGGCACAGCCTCCTCTGCCCACTAAGCGCTAGGGTGAGCACAGACAGGGCAGCCATGCCAGCAAGCAGGATAGCCCATCCCTGCCTAAGGAGCACCTGGGGACAGGCTTGGCTCTTGTCGTCTTTGTCTGTTGAAATTTCAACACCCGCACAACTTTTCCCCACCGTACTGGGGACTAAATCCAGGGCCTTCACACTGAGTTATATTCCCAGCCCTTTGGGGACAGAGACAGTCATACTAAGTCACTAAGCCAGTTGGCTGGGATAGAATTTAAAATCTTCCTGCCTCAGCCTCCCCCAGTGCTAGGATTACAGCCATGTGCCACCACATCTAGGTCATGATAACTACTCATGGCTGCAACCTCAGTTTAAAGTGTTGACATTAGAACTCCTTTGGGCCAGAACAATTAGAAAAAACTAGACACCAGAATGGTTCCCATGACATCTGCAAACAAGTAACCACTGTAGGCCAGAAAACTCCAGCTTCCTCTGCACTTTCTGGCAATAAAGATAGCTGCCTACCTGCCAGGGCTCAAGAATGTTGACCTTCCTGCCACATGTGCAGCCTGCAGAGAACAATGGTCTGGGGCACTGGATATTGGAGAGGGATCAAGCAGAGTGGAGTCCACTGAGAACACTGGATTGGGGAATTCTGTGGCATTTTGAGGACAAAACAACACACCATAGCCAAACTTCTCAGTGCATCTTCCTGGATGGAGAAGAAAGCTCATGTTGCCCTGGTCATGGCTCCCAGGCAGTCACACACAACTCTGCCCAAGAAACACACAGACCACCAGCAGCAGGTGACAACACAACACTTGGCTGTGTAGATGTTAGGACAGAGTTAATGTGTCACAGAGAAAAAAGGCAGGTGTGGACAAGGCAGAGATGGCTTGGCTGCCCCTTCAGGAGCCCATACCTTGGTTAGCAGCAGGACACGCTTCTGCAGCCTCCGCGCCAGTGCCTCGTGGGTCTCGCGCTTCTTCCTCTCCTCTAGGAGCTGGCCACTGACCTGCCGCACCTCCTCCTGTAACTGCTGCTGGGCCTTCTCCAGCCCCCGGGCACTGCTCAGGAAAGCAAGATGGCACAGCGGTGAGGCCTGGCACACTGTCCCCAGGGTCCAGGACATCCTAAAATAGAGCTGCACGTGTGCCCACCTCCCCGCCGTTTCCTCACTCCTGAATAGCTACTTAGCGCCTTTCAGGAGTTTCTGGATTTCAAATAGACACTCAGGGTGATCCCAGCACACAGCAGGAGGTGGAGGGAAGCTCAACTCCACATACAATGGGAAAAATTGTCAACCACACAGTGCTACGGGACGGGGCTTCTGAATGAGCTAAATTGCCAGCGCAAGCACTTCCCGTGTGAATCACAGTCAGCACAGATGTGCGGGAGGGGGGGCGGGGGGGGGACTGTGCTGCGGAGGCTGGCTAGGCAGGAGATGCTTCGCAAAGCGGAAACCCTGCCATGCACTGGCACTGAAACTGTGGCACAGGAGAGAACAGAGGGATGGCTGGGCTGAGCACCCTCCCACCTGCCCCACAGCCAGCCATTATTTCTGCCAACTCTTTTTTCAGCATCTCTTCTTCTTCTCTGCTCCCATGGCTTCTGCCTCAGGATCTTACCTAGAAGACTAGAACAGCCTCCCAACAACCCTCACAGGTTGATCCTCCAGCACCAAGTCTCTTGAGACACCAGAGGTGGCTAGATCTTCCCTATCAGAGGGTGCAGAACAGTTGGAGGCCACCCTCAGCATGTGGCCACCACCCTGCCTCTCTCAAGGCCACCACTCCTCTCAGCTGAGTGCCCAGCACAAGTTCTGTGCCTGCTGGTCCTCCGGCTAAGGCCCGTGCCCAGCACTGCTGATCACAAGACTCATCAGTGCCTAGACAGCCTCCCCAGCTCTACCCCATTCACATGTGCTCACCCACAGAGGGATGTAGGGAGAGTGAGGGCAGGACCAACCAGGATAGCGCCCCTCAAGCAGTGCCAAGAAATGGTGGTGGGACACAGCATTTGTGCTATGCATATGGTAGAAACCTCTCTTAAAAGGAAATCCTAAATAAACCTCAAAACCTAAAGCAGGAATTAAGATGCTGCTGTAAAGTGACATTTCTAACGTTCACGTGAGGTAACAATGAGAACGGTGAGGCTGCTTTGAAAATGCAGAAATTTGGGACGGGGGCTATGAAGGGCATCTAGAGTCTTAGATCATCCTTGGCATTCAAACAGCAATGCTACCTTGATTACAGGATCTCAACAAAACCTCCATGACAACAGATAATCTTTTCCTCTGAGGTAGTCTAAGTTTTTCCTAAATCAGAATTTAGTAAAACTCTTTGAGCAGCTTAAGTACAATTTGAAACTGAATGTGAATCAAGCACAGAACTTTAGAAAGAAGCAAATGTTGGTTCTGTTCTACCAACTGTGGGGAGCCTGAGTAAACCTGGAGAGCCCCAGGCAGAAGCCAACAGGACCACAGATGCTGGGACCCATGTGCCAGCATCAAGGACACCACATATCACTCAACAGAGGGCCTTGGAAATCAATTGAAGAATCAGCCAACTGCCACCCACACCTCTAGGAGCTCCATAACCAAAACCATAAAATACAACAAGTACAAATATTCCTTGCAAACAGACATATTAAGAGGTTATTTTGAGTTCCAGTTCAATTTAAAACTATTCATAGACCAATTTAATAATCAAGAACTGTGAAATCGACTCTTGAATCATTGAATTCAGGTGGGTAAGTTCACAAGTGCTTTAAATCACTGCTCCAAAGTGGGTAATTTAATTAGGAGAATGGCAGCATTCACGGTGCTATTGTAAGAGTCGTGCATACAAAGGAGCAAGAACACAGCAATGCTACCTTGGAAGTGACCGGACAGAGCTCACCAGGTAGAGCTGAGGGAAAGGGGTTCCTTTGACAAGCTGTCCATAGCACAAGGGGGTCAGGGAGCCCTGGGTCTCGAGAGCACAACATCCTTATATCTGTCTGAGGTCATCCCATGCACAGGGCCTTCCCTCCAGAGCAGATGCAAATACAGTCACATGACAACCACCATCCTTTTCTGTTCCAAGGACTTGGGTTCAGGGTAATGGATCCAGGTAGCAAGATTTGGCCAGGAACCCTGCCTTTTGGTGTAAGCTGGCAACAAACCTACACACTATAGCTGGGCTTCAGGCACTGAAGGGAGCAGAGGGTGCAGGGACCAAGAGCCCTAACCTCAGCTCTTCACCCCTGTCCACGATGGTAAAAGGACATAAGTTGTGATGGTCAAGCATAACTGTCCACTTGACTGGATTGAGACTTCTGGGGGGGGGGCAGTGTACTCATCAGTGAATGGATCTACTTGTGTCACAGACGAATGCCCTCAGGTGGTGCACCCAACATAGAGAAGGCAAACAGACATATTAAGAGGCTATTTTGAGTTCAGTTCAATTTAAAACTATTAATAGACCAAATTGCCATATATCTGCCAACTGCAAACAGACATATTAAGACTCCCTTTCCAGAAGCTGGGGTGTGCCTTTAGACAGCATCTCTCTTACTGGCATGAGTCCCCTGCTGTGCTTCCCCACTGTGAAGTAAGTAGCTTTTTTCCTCCATGCCTGTCCACTATGCTGTTTTTTGCCATGGACCCAATCATCTGGAACCATTAGCAAAACTAAAGCCCTTTTCCTTTAAGTTGTGTATGTCAGGCATTTGGACCTAGCAAGGAAACCCTGACTAACATACCCTGTAAGCAGGTACACAAGCTGGGAGCTCTTTGGCACCCAAGGGAGAAGACAGAGCCTTCAGGAATGAAGTGCTGGGTTCAGATAGAAAAGTTCTCTTGCCAGGTTATGAAGAAAAACCTTTATTCACTCAAGAACAAAACACTGTCCATTTCGCCAAGAGAAGAGAGGCACAAAGTCAGGGCAGCCAACTGCAGACCCCAATCCTGTCCACAGAAGATGGAGGCAAGCTGAGCACAGCCAAGGACATAATTGGGCAGAAGACATCAAATAGGCAGCACTACGAAAGTCATTCACAACTCCTTGGGTGGTCGGGGCAGAGTGGAGGGGACATGAAAGCATTGGAACAGCAGGACAGCATCTTGGGATCAGACAGGGTGCCTGGGCAGAGCAAGAGGACCCGCAGAAGGGTGTATCTGAGCACAGAGAGCAAGAAGCAAGCAGGAGGCCCACGGGCAGGTCAAACAATGAATGGGCAGGGCCCTGCCTCCCCCTCAAGCGCCCATACTGCCTGACAGAGATACCAGGCTGCTGGTCCCACACTGCAAAGCTGTCAGTGATGGACAACAGACAATAAGCTAACACAAGAGTGCCTGCATGAGGGGCAATGGAGGGAAGGGAACGCACACAGGCACAGTGTGAGGACAGGACTGTGTATGGGCTACTAGAAAGGTGGGTAAGAGGCTCCCTTTCCATGGGAGCACGGCCACAGCATGAGGAATAGAGAGCCAGCCTGAGGGGCTCAAAACCAGACAGACAGGGCACAAGGTCAGAGAGGAAGAGAGGCAGATGAGGAAGAGGCTACACACATGACTCAAGAGCTTAGAGAGGTTTGCTGCATTCTAGAGGTGGTGGATAATAGGCTGACAGTGCATGGGATAAGGAGACTTGTTCACAAGATGAGGGATAGCAGCTGGGCACAGTGGCACATGCCTATAATACCAGCACTTGGGAGGCTGAGGCAAAAATTACTTAAGAGTTCAAGGTCAGCCTGGGTTATACAGTAAGTTCAAGGCCAGTCAAACTACAAGGTGAGACCCTGCCTCAAAAACAAAAAAAAAATTAAGATGGAAATGGCACAAAAGCACAGCAGCATGCTCCAGGTGCTGGTCCAGCAGAGGAGTTCCAGAGGCAAAGAAGCACCAGGCCAGCATGAAGCCCTTGAGAAGCAAGAAGGGATGGAACTCACTGTCCAAACCTTTACTCACTCAAGAACACTTCTCCCAGCATCCAGATTGTGGTGTTCCCCAGCAAGCTTCTCAAATCACCACCACCAAGTGCCCATCCATTCCCAGGATGCAGATAGTGACCCACACAACCTCAGGCTGGGAGGGTACCTCAGCCCCTCTACCCAACAGTTCCCATGAGCATCTGGTAATTCTGTCCCAGAGGTCCTAGACTGCTGATTCTTCCTGGAGGAGCCTTCCTCCATTCAATTTCAGCCTTTCTTCTGAGGGGAGGAAGAGAAAGCTCATAAAAAATTAAACCGCTAGCTCCATGCCGAGCTGAACTCTGAGGTCAGCAGCATTTCCGTGAACCCGTGGGAGTTCAAAATGAAGCTCTTGGTGTTTCAAGAAGAAGCTGGGCATGTTTATCGATCGATGCCTTTTGAGGCAGATCTACTGAGGGAAACAAGTCTGCACTTCTGAGAACCTGTCTTTGTGTGTGACGGGCCACTGTGGTCCACTTTAATGTAGTCTTCATCAGAAACCTCAGCCTAAGAATATCTGCTTCCAAGGAACAAGGAAAGGACATGAGACATTCCAAAGCAGCAGGAGATATTTTAACGATCTTCTCCAAGTCACTGCTTGTTGCAGCTCCTCCCTTGCCCAACCCCAGAATCTTACAGGCTATGTCTACCTTACCCCAACTCAGCCCAGCCCCCAGCATGAACACAGTAAGGAGAGCAACTGTGAAAACAGATATGGAGGGACTCCCAGGTGATGAGCCCTAAGTGAAGTGCAAACACAGAGGGAGTCCAAGGGCCTCCATGGTTTGACCCAGGCCCAAATTCCCAAGATATAACTCTGAGCCAAGTACCTTGTCATGCACTGTCCCCCAAATTTATGTGCTGACAAGATGGTGTTTAGAGGTAGGATCCTCCTGCTGACAGGATAGGTGCAAGAAAGCTGCCTCTTGGCTCTATCACATAAAAACACAATGTAAAGAACCATCTGCGTGCAGGAAAACAGCCCTGGCCAGACACCAGCTCTGCCAGAGCCATAACTATGAGAAATAAATGTCTTCAGTTTAAGAGACATGAAGGGTGGCAGTTTGGTGATGGGGAGCCCATCTCAAGAGGACAACTTCCTCTTGTCACACCTGAACAAGAGCTACCACACACAGGGGACAATCCTCATGACTGCCCCAAGTATTAACTGATGGCTTGAGCTAAGTTAAGACATAGATATAACTGCCTGTGCACAGTTTCTTAGGAATTTGTCATGGAACTAGAAAAACATTAAAATTTTATTCAATCTTGCAAAATCGCTAAAAGCACCTTTATGCTTAGAGAGCCGAGAAGCATGTACCAAAACCCACTCACATGAACACATTTTTTACCTTCTCCAGTTTGCAGATGAGCAGATTCAGACCCAAGCAGCTGAGTCATCTCTGTGAGGCCATCATATCCCCTCCAGGACATAACGATGAATGCCCTCTATTGCCTGAGGTGTTGTGCCCAGAGTAGCCCACAGCACTGACTTCTGGTAGCAGACACCCCCAGTCAGACAAATTAGTTACACCAATAGGTCCCTTGTTATATGTCTGCATGCAGCATAAAAGGTTCTGGGTCCCCAGTGCCATGTCAGGAGGAAAACATACTGGGATGGACCCACTACAGTAGCCTGTGCAAATGTTAGCCTCCCCACTGCTAAGAGGAGCCACAGTCCTCCCAGCTCACCAGAAAATCTCCTGGAGCTGAAGGGAAATTTCAGAATCTACTTGCCCAGTAAGCAGAAGAATCAAGCTTGGAAGGATCACAGAAAGGGTGAGGGGTGGAGTTACAGCCCTAAAAGTGGACAAGATGGTGAAGGCCAGCCAGTCCCACTGACAGACTGGCCAGTAGTGCATACCAGACCCACTCCTGGACCCAAAAGAGAGTTGCATACACCTTCAGGAAGGGCACAGACAGAGCCGAACGCATCAGGACCTAGTGGACAATGAGTTGGCCACTGGCATGGTGGGACATAGAACCACGAAGCTCTGGCAGCAGGCAAGCTCCGGGTCCCTGAGATTTAAAAGGCCTGAAGATAAGCATACAGCAAAAGGAAATCAAGGGCATCTTGGGAACACCCACTAGGGGGAGCCAAGGACTAGAAGAGGAGTTGCCCTCTAGTCTCTGATGGTCTGAAAGAACAGCTAAAAGTAATTGGGCACAGAGGTTATCCAAGTGAAAATTTTTATCAGGGCTCCCTGAGGTAAAAGACCTGCTTCGAGGATGTCAGCCTGAGAAGGAGCTCACTAAGAGCTAGCTTTCCACACTGATGATGGCAGGATCCCAGGAGACTGAGATTTCCTGGTGGACCTGAACTTTACTTTCCTGAACTGCAGGAGTAGGAGCTAGGAAGCAAGCTGATCAAGCCCTGGCCACACACACACTCACTAATTCCTACTGCCTGTGACAGGGCAGGGTGCCACAGCTTCCTTGATATCCATTAGACGGTCCCTTCCAGCTAAAGGTTAATTTCCTTTTGTCCAGTTGCCTCCAAGAAAAGCTTCAGTTTCTAAGATTTTCTCAACAAAAACAGAAGGGTCATAGCACCGCACACAGAGGAGCTGGCAAGTACTGCAAACAACAAGGATTAGGGCCCACAGCTCATAGGGCTCTCAGACTCAGGGCTCTCAAGAAAAAAGGGCCACACCCTCCACTGGCCACTATACAGCCACAGCCACGGTGTCCTGGCCCTAATAAGTCACTGTGCAAGGTAGCCATGCTGACTAACACCCTTGTGCCCTCCCTTTTGGTAATAAGCAGGAGGTCTACAGACACCAAACAAGAGTGAGGCCACAGACTTCCATGGCCCTCTATCCAAAGTCAGGCAAGGCATTCTTAGAGCACTGCCTTTCCTTGAAGTAGGCACTGGAGAAAGGGACAGTGCATGGACAGTGCCTGAATGGTGCTTCTTAGATGGCAAAACTCAACCCAGATGGGCATACAGAACAGATGGCCAGAGGGAGCCAGAATGGGCTCAGGATCAGGAAAAGACAGGGATAAAACCAAGGATTTGAGGCTCCCAAGTAGGGACCATGAACAGTCATGTTCCGGGAGACACAGCAAGGACCTACTTGCCCTTGAGTCCTCCCGCCTATGAGAAAGGCATCACTGCCAGCCCAGCTTCAGGAACCAGCACTGAGGGGCCCACCTGATCATCCCTAACCATCCCCCCTACTACCACCACACCAGGGCAGGAGGGCAAGGCCTCCAGGGTGTACCTACAGCCCCTACAGCCTTCAGCACCCCCAGGCTCTCACTCAGCAGCTGCAGTGATTGTCCCTGCCTGCCCCTCCCTAAAGCAACACCACCCTCCTCCTCCCAGCCACCAAAGCTACCCTAAAATGTACACTTACCACAACCCACTTCCCATGTCCCTCCACACATCCTGCTATGCACACAATACAACCTCAATGCCAGTCCAGTATGGCCTCTGCCTACTCTAGCTCCACATGCTCTTGCTACCCTAGAGAAGTCCATACTTCTGTCACCTCAATCACGTGGTTTGCTGCACACACAGCCCTGAGAGCCTGCCCTTCTGCAAGGGTGTCCTGCAGCCTCAGCAGCATACCCTCAGTTTAGTTCACCTTTATCACTCTATCCCATGACCCAATCTTTGCCTTCCTGTCATGACTTGCTGTACTTACTATGTAGCTTATCAATTTAAAGCCCTACCCCCCACTCTACTCCAGAAGGGTGGAGGGAGCAACAGTCTGACTATCCTTCTACTCTCAAATGCTATGCACAGTACATCCTCAGCAAATCACTGTCATCATTGTGCAAAAGGAGAACCAGGATGGGGAAGAACTGAGATTCCAAAGCCCACAGGGCACTGAGTTGCTCCTGGAAATGTCAGGAAGAGGAGATGGGGCCCCCCCCGGACAGAAACAGGAAGTCCCTGGAAACATTTGTCCAGAAGGCCTAGGTTCCCAGCTGGGTAGAGGCAGCCCTGTGCTATCACACGTCCACTCTAGCCAGCAAGACAGCTGGTCAACCACAGAAACACAGTTATGATGGGGTATGTAGCAGATGCACATGTGCCCTTGGCTCAGGTCCTCCTGCGGGAGACCTGGAGAAAAGCAGGGGAGGTCAGCCTGGGGGCTCACCTAGCACAAGGATCCAGAGAACCTGATCAAATCTCCACGGCACTTGACTAGCCCAGGTCCATGCACACTGCACTAATTTCTCTGGCTTCCATGTTCCTGCTATGCTCACAGCACTGATATCTACTAACCTCCAAGGCTGTACAGAACTTCATAAGCCACACAGATCTGGTGCAAAATACAGAGTACTTAGCAACTATCTGTTTCCTTCCTGTGCCCTGCCATAAGGGAAGGGGCAAGTCCATCATCTGCATCCAGCTCCCACTGTGTGGCAATGGCGCCCTGGTAACAAGCTGAGAGAGCCGTATATCATGACCTATTTCTCCGAATCTGCACAGCAGAGGTCAGTGGCCAGGGTTCCTTGTAGGCACACATTTCTCCCTCCCGCACAAGCCCTCCAGGATGAAGACTGCCCCCAAGTGCACACACACACTTGTGCATGAGCCCTACAAGAATCTGACAGCAGTCTTGGGGCAGGACTCACCTGGGCACCATATACCTTTGCAGACCCTTCACATGGCCAGCCTCAGCACCCACTTGCCTGTGACAAGATTGTGGGGTGTATAAAGAGGAAAAGAACAGAGATACAGGAAGGAGTAGGTAGCAGTTCCTGTGCTGGCCTCTCCCACTGGGTACCCAGGCACAGATTCAGGCAGCATTGACTGAGATTCCCCCAGTACCCTACATGCCCGAGTACCGTGTGGCACACAGCTGTCTTTATTTATGCCATCTTAAATGCCTCCAAGTGTCATTACACATTTCTCTGGAAAAAAAAAAAAAAGAAAGAAAGAAAGAAAGAAAGAAAGAAAGAAAGAAAGAAATCCAAATAGCATAAACAAAACCAGAGTATGAGAAAAGCAAAGATTGAAATAATGAGCAATCAAAGGCTGGCCAAGGGGGCAGGATCAGTAGGGCCGCTGGTCACTGCTCCCACACAGCCTCTGAGGAGAGCTGTTCCTAACAGCTCATCAGTGCAAGTCACCAAATGCAATTTGCATTCCCAGATAAACAGAGGCCACACAGTAAATACTCTCCTTTGACCTTGAAATGTGAGAAAGAAAATTGCTCTTTGTAATTTCAATTCACTCCCAACCATGATGCATAATCCAATTTAGACGATCTGGTCACCAACCCATATGTAATCCCTTGAGTGGGACTGCCTCCAAAGATGGGGCCCCAGGCACCAGCAAGACAGTTAGCCCACCCCTCTCTGCTGTGACTCAGGAACTGAGGAGAGCATGGACCAGAAGCAAATCACCTCTCAAATCTTCACTGTTATGTATCCTCCTGCCTGATTTTTGGAGGAAAAAGATGTAGACATAATTGAGACAATCCAAAGCCATAGCTAACATAGAGATGCAAAGCAGGTACCCAGAGTCACACAGAACCAACTTCTGGGTTGGGTAAAAGACTAGCTCCCATGTCCTTCCAACCTCAGCCTGCCTGGGATGAGGAAGTGGAAGCCGGGCCCACCTTCTAGCGCAGAGAGAAAGACCTGGAGTTCCAAAGCCAGCAGCACAGGACGCAGGGGGCTTCCCAATTCTCTCCTATGCACCAGTGTACAGCAAACAGCTCCTGCCCAGTTCTATAGAGTTTTACTGGAACACTGAAGGCTCGTCACTGATGAACTGCATATGGCTGGTGTTCTGTAACAGACTCTGTGGCCTGAGAAGCCAAAAACATTTACAATCTTCCCTTTATAGAGAATGGCTACCCACTGCTGGCCTGTACTGAAGATTTCCTTTAGAAATGCCAGCAGGGATAACTGAAACAAAGCCATGAGCTCTCAACCACACTGCCACCACCTCAATTGCTACCCACTCCCTCCTGCCAGCCACTGGCCCTTGAAATCCACAGATTCCAGCCAAAAATAACCCTCCTATTAACCCACCATCCCTTGCCTAGTACACCTGCACACCAATGCCTTCTGGTAGGAATCTCAACATGTGAACCCCATCTCTTCACATGAACAGGGCTCAGGGCAGCCCCAGCTCCCACCCCAAGGCTCCACCTGGGCCAGCACTGTCATTACACCATGCAAAGAAGCTTGTCAAGCTCTCCTTCCTCATCCCCTCCAGGAAGGTCTGTCTGGGGGAGAAGTCAGCTGCCGTTTCCTTCAACAGTACAGGAGGTGTTTTCACACTGTTCTCCAGTTAAGACCACACCTCATGTATAGGGAGGTACCCTCTGGGGAACAAGGCTCAGGGTGGCTCAGTTGAGACAGGGCCTATGCTTTGGCCTGCTGTAGTTTGGGCTCTAAGCTCCTACTCTTCCAAGTTCCAGCCTTCAAAGGTCCAAACTCCTTCTCCCCCCACCCCCCGACACAAACTTTTGGAGGATGGACACAGGAGGGAAGGGAGGAAACTGAGTCCATAAAGAGAGAGCTGCTGTGGACACCTGAGAGAGGCAGGACCTGCAAGAGAGCTAAGAACACAGAAAACAGAAGGTCAGCAGCACTGGCAGGTGTGAGCAGAAGCCAAGAAGGGGGCTCCGGCTCTTAACAAACGACACACAGAAAGCAGTGGCCATGTGTAGTGTCTCTGGCCTGTTCTCTGTCCCTCCTTCAGCCAGGCCTCGAGTTCTAACCAAAGTCTATTGAATTCCCCACAAATAATCCTTCAAAGAAATGAAGTGCCAATCACCCATTATCCCACCTGCAACATTCTCAAATTCTAAAAGCACCACTGTGTGGATCAAAAAACCTCATGACAGCCAGATGTGGCAGCACAAGCATGTGATCCCAGCACTCTGGCAGGCTGAAGTAGAAGGATCACAAGTTCAAGCCCAGCTTGGGCAACTCAGTGACTTAGTAAAACCCTGTCTCAAAGAATGTGGGGGGAGGCTGGGGATGTTGCTCATAGTAAAGGCCCTGGGTTCAATCCCTAGTACCACCAAAAAACAAACAAAAAAAACCCATCCAGTACAGTAAACAAACCTTTTCTCTTTTTTCAGTAAGCAATCCCAGATATTTCACTACAATGAGGGAGAGCTAATTAACATAAGTGAGAACATACGAGGAAAAAGAGAAGAGGAAGCCACAGCAACCTAATGTATGTCAGCACAAATAAGAACAAGTGTGTGACTGCCCAGTGTTTATATGAGTGTGTGCATAAGTGTGTGAGTGTGAGAGACAAAGGAAAGACAGAGAGGACCTTGGAGAGCTCAGCTTGAGTTTCTGTCAAGGGAGTGACTTCATTCGACACCCAGGAATGATAGGAACATGTCAGTGGAGATGTCTCACTGACATGTCTCCCAGCCTCACTGCTGGAGTTTGCAGACAGCAGAATGCACACTGCAGGACCTGGCCAGGGAGAGCTCTGAGGAGCTTGGAGCTAGGGCACAGCGCTTAATTGAGATGGTGAGTTAAATCGGACACATACTTAAGAGATGAGACAGAATAATCTCAGCAACATCTCTTTCTTTGGAATCACCCAACAGCCCAATTAGCAGCTCTGATGCCGAGGTTCTGGGCACCCCCACAATCGATAGCAGCACGCTGGCCAGCAGAGCTGGACCGCCTGCACCCACATGGCCTTCGATCGACACCTGTGCTCCGCTATAATCCTCCAGCCTCCACTGTGGTGCCTGATTAATACAGCCCGCACCCCTGTTTATTCTCCTATTGATTTTGCTGTCCTCGACCCAAAGCCTGAAAAAGTCAATACCCAGCTGGGCGAGGCACTCTGCTGTCTCCCCCTTGGCAAGGTGTGTCCCCCATCCATCAATCAAATATGCACAGCATGGGGACCCTGAAGGGAATAGAGCCATCGCTCTGTGTGGGGACGGACGACATTATATGTGACCAGGACTGATGGGCTCTAAATACTGTCAACAACTAATGATGAAACATCTCCAAAGCATTCCCCTTAGAAAACAAAAATGAAAAGAAAATGAAGCTTTCACAATTCTTTCTTTCTCTCCTATTGTTTTTAGTGCAAGTCAGGAGCACAGGGAGGCATCTGCTGACCGATGGCTGTGTCAACATGGCCACTCATTTATTAATCTCACTCCTCTCACCCCAGGCTCAGGCTTGGAGGGTTGACACTAGGCTTGAGAAATGCCAGCTCTACACAGTTTATTTCCTCTTGAACTTTAAGAGCTGACTGAAACAGAAGTGACCTTTAAAAGGCAGGGTTAGTGCTTGTCGGCACTGCTGAAGCACTTCCCGAGTACACAGCTCGAGAGGCGAGGCAAATGCCTGCAAGCCCCAGTGGTGACCCCACTGCTGGGGAAGCACCATGGAAGGGCATCAGCAGAGAAGGACCAAGGTGGCCAGTGAGAGCTGGCAAGGCCAAATGTAAGGGGACTCCAAATATGTAATACAGCTAACCACACTGTGTCTCCAGGAGCACAGGCTCAAGAGGTAAAGGGCTGGACATGTAAAACCCTGCACATTGTGGGCTCTAGCTGGGTCCCTGTCTGCCACCTGCTAGCAGCAGGAAAGACAGACATGGAAAGTACCGCCATCTGCTTCTCAAACTTCTCCCAGAGGAGCACTCAGAAGCAGCTAGTGTGCTCCCTGAGCTATGCTCTGCACTCCTGCCAGTCAGTTTTCAAATGTCACCTAGGATTCTTCTTGTGCCTCTGCCCAAGAAACTCTACCCCTTCTAGAGCAAAGGGAAGCTATGGCTCCAGTGAAGAAGGCCAGGAGGGAAATGTGTGAGTACAGCGAAGGCAGACAGGCCCGGGGGGGCCTCTGTCAGGTACCACTTGAAACTGTAAAACAGCAGGCCCCAGGCATGACCTGCAGTGGGCACCCCTGAGCCAAATAGACGGCACAGTCCCCAGCTAAGATGGGATGATCACAGGCCTGAGAAGCAACACTATAGTACTGGAGGAAAGGCATGGGAGATGTGGGCAACCTCTACATAGTACCAACCTGCAGCCAAAGCTGCAGAGACAAAGTTGCTCACTACAGTAGGCCATGGCAAAGATCTCAGCCCCAGAAGGGAGTACAGAGAAGGAGGTCACCTTGGAGGTGGGCAAGGCCAGTGTGGCATGGCTCTAGATCTGGATGTGGACTCTCTTCCAGCCAGGACCTGGCTCTCTGAGAAGGACCCCTTCAAGGACAAGGAGCTCAGGCAGCAGCAGTCCTGACTATAAGTCAACTGTGCTGCCAAAGATACCTGTGGCCACAGTGCTGGGCAAGGTAATTTATTTTTTTTTTAATTTTTTTTTTTATTTTTATTTTAACATT
>NW_004524607.1:12445582-12462032 GCF_000260255.1 Octodon degus
TGTGTGTGGCCAGCTCAGCCCACCAGGGGGCGCGGCTGGCTGGCATGTGGTACTGGAGGATTGAACCGCAGTCCCTGTGCTTTTGCCAAGCTTGTTCCAAGTAGGTGCTTTAGACCACTGAGCCATCTCTCCAGCCCCTGGGCAAGGTAATTTAGAAGATTCTATTCAACAACAATTTAGAAAGGAAATTCCAGGAACCAGGGAGATAGCTCAGTAGAATAAGCGCCTGCCTGCCAAGCATAGGGTCCTGAGTTCAATCCCTAGTAACACACACACACACACACACACACACACACACACACACACACAGAGGAAATTCCAGAAGTTTTGGAGTAGAGCGTAGGAAAATCATGTTCTGCTGTGACAGTGCATACCTACTTCATTTCCTAAAGGTCCATGGAGGACATGATGCACTGGCCAGAAAGCATGGCTCAGATGGACCACAGCACATGAGGGGACAGCCATAGGCACAGAAAGATGTTCTATGGCCCTGATGTTGGCAGAAAGAGGTCCTAGTGACCTCCACCAGCTGAGAGAGGGGAAGGTCTCCCTACCAGCCTTGTAGGAATAGGCATGGAGCCACCACTATAGACAGCCTCACTGTCACCAACCCAGCCTCACACACTCCTGCCTCAGAAAAGCAGAGAGCAGAGGTAGAAGGCTGCATGGAGCCGATACCCTGCCAGGCCCATCTGCTCAGCGCAGATTAGAGACAGGAAACGTGGCTCAGCAGCCAGTGCTGAGAAAACACATTTCTTGAGCTATTGTGTGGACTTCCACTGCCGCTCACCCTTACCACTCACTGGGCAATTCACCACCTATTTAATAACTTTCTTAGAAGGCACTCGAATTTTACCTCAGACCTTGGAATATGTGCTCCTCAAACTTCCTGTCACCAGGCCCCAAACAGGTCTAAAGCTCAGGCATTCTCAGAAGATGAGGAGCAAACCCCACACAGAGAGGAGACAGTGGTGTTCCCCTATCACCAGGACCCTGAGAAATGAGTCCAGAAACCCTGTCCCTACCTTTACTGAGCATTCAGGACACAGCCCATGAGAGAGCTTGCAATTCACCTGCCTCTGCCTCTTACCCAAGTTAGCTGTTACAGTTGTCCTCCCGCAAAGGACAGGGGCTGCTGAGAAGGAATCCTAAGGGGTGGGGACCACAGAAGTTAACAAGGAACACTCCTGAGAATGGATATCCTCAATCTTTCATATCAGAGAATTAAAGGAAGAAAAGTAGAGAAGCCTCCTCCAGCTCAGTTCTAGGACCACAAAGAGCTCCTTATCACTCCCCCAAGGAAGAAGCTATATCTACAGAGCCTTGGTCTTGGACTTCTAGGTGCCAGAATTGCAAGTAGTGGATTTCTTCAGTTTGTTAACTACCGGCACTATAGTATTTTGTTACTGCAGCAGAAAAGACTAGGACACATAACTTACATCAAAAGATAGCCTTACTATATCAATGACTTTACACAGACAAGGTATACTCATAAAAGGGAAAGTATAAAAGAAAATTTTAATGATCTAAGAAAGAGAAAGCCTTTTTACATTCACACAGAACTAAAATCAAAACAGGAGTTCTGAGAGATTATCAAGTCAAATTGCATTAAGAATCAAACAATGTCTGGAACACTTATAACCAAACAGAGGGAAAATGTCCAAGTGGGGAATCATATTTTCAGACAAAGGGATACCTTCCTTAAGCCATTAAAGACTTCTCTAAAATTTATATTTCTTTCTTTCTTATTTTTCTGCAGTGCAGGGAATCAAACCCAGGTCTTCACACATGCTAGGTAAGTACTCTGCCACTGAGCTACATCCCCAGTTCTAAACATTAATATTTTTAAAGACAGAAAAATAGGCAACAATTAAGAACTCATGGAAAACAAAATATGTACTAAAAAATATACTGAGATCATGTCACCAGATATCTGAATGGCCTGTGGTCACAGAACAAGGTTCTCTACCAGGCCACACATCACCCCTGGCTGGTGACGTTACTAAGCAGTCTGACTCCCTCAGTGGTAAGACACATGGCTGCCTGTAGAAAGTGGTGGTTCTCACAAAGTAAGTGTGCAGCCACCCATCCCCAGGTCTGTGAACAAGAGGCAGGTATGGGTTTCCTGCAGGTGATTCTCGGGAACACATTCATCCTACCTTGGCTCACTGTGGCCAGACCCAGGCCCAGCCCAGATACATATGAACAGATTGGGTATATATGCTGTGCCCACCTGCATCATAGAACACCTCTCTGCTACAGAAGAGATGTCCCTGGTCCCACCTCTACACAGGTGTCATATCAGGGGGCATGGAGTCTACATCTCCTTTCTCTTCTATGACATTTGCTTTCAGAGCTCAAGCCACTGTAATAAAAGCAGTCCCAATAATGGTTACCTCTGCATGAGAGACTCTGGCAGGGTCACCAGGGCATCAACTATGGTCTACCCATCACATCACTAAGGAAGGGTACTGCTCATGGAAAATGTCACTCACTCCACAGTAAGCATTCTGTATCTTATTATGCCTTAATAAGACTTCAATAAAGTCCTGGCTTGTAGAATACACACCAAAACACAATACTTACACAACAGATTTCCCCCAACAGAAATCAAAACTACAGAGGCTGCACTGCTGTGACAGGTCGTGCGGAAATGGGTGTTCTTGTGACCAATGTGTCTGCCTCCTCCCAGCCCCTGCTTCTTCGTGGGCCCCAACCCTTTAAGGACCATGACGTACCCACCCAGATCACAAGACCACCACCTTCACCCACAGGCTCCTCCTCAGGAGTCATGAAGATGCTGGTATAGACAGCACTGCCACAGGATTGTATGAGGAGGACAGGAGACACAGGACACCCAACTGGTAAAGAGTGAACATTCCTTCAAGTTCCCCCAGATGCCTCAACTCAAAGTCATAGTGAAGAAAGAGAACTGGGTACTTGGTGCAAAATTATTAAGTAATGGCACAGCCCGAGTTGTGCCATAGCCTTGGAACCAACAAGGCCCTTAAAACATGGTAATTAGGGAGAAAAGATGCCACTTGCACTTTAATGAAGACTCCAGACAAATGGTTCAGTTACTGACAAGTAGCAGGACAGAGCTGAACATGGTGGCCAGAGTTGTCAGGAAGCTGCTGGCATGGTGACCATATCTGTGGGAGGCCCAAGAATGTCCACCAGGTGGGCTCAGACAGGCTGTAATTGCTCTTATCTCCTCAGATTGATTGTGAGGGGTGAGCAAGAGAGATGAGGGCCCAGGGACAAGGGACATGCAGCCAGGATACTGAGAGTGACAAACCAGCAGGAGGATACAGTTTGAAAGATAAAACTTGGAGAAGAGCAGGGGGAGGTGGCTGCACATTCTGAACCTGGATTCAGAGCTCATGTTGGTCCTACCTGCTGAGTCTCCTACCAGTGGCTGCTGGGGTGGGCTGGAGCCAGCAAAGAGGGGCACACAAAGACCCTGAGTACACAGCCACTACTCTGTGTCACAATCACAGTGGCAGATCTCAATACACTTGTCAAGACCTGCAGAACTTTATTAAATAAACAATAATCAGTATGTGGGAAACTCAGTTGAAATTCAGAAAGCTAGAAAACATTTGTATACAGTTGGATATGACGGCATGCAACTATAATCCCAGTACTCTGGGAAGATTAGGCAGGAAGATCACAAGTTTAAGTCCAGCCTGGGCAATTTGGCAACTTTGAGAGATGCTGTCTCAAAAAAACAAGGGCCAGGGATGTCACTCTGTGCAAAGGCCCTGGGGTCATACCCCAGGACCAAAAAAGAAAAAAATTTAAATACACAAGTCTCAGAGTTCCAGTAACACTGGGATTTAGCCACACTTGTCTTTCCTGGCTGTGCAGATCAGAGAGAGGTTGGACAGACACTTCTTGGCTGTAAGAAATATTATGTCCCCTTCCAACAGCAGGGTTGAAATACAGTTGAAAATAAGTATGTGTTTAGGGAGATGCTACCGGTCCACAGACAACTTGATCAGAAAGACATCAGCACCTCAGTACTCAAGCAGCACAGAGGAAACATGCATCTGTGCAGTGAAGACCCAACGAACAGGGCTTGACATGCTTTCAGTCTGCTACCTCGAAACGGCACACTTCTAGCCATGTGCTACTTCTACCCACAAAATCCTCCATGTACAGGTCCTCCTGCAATGTCCACTCACAGAAGGGAGCATGGAACATACTGATGTCAACAGACAGGAACAAAATCACACAGATGGAGTGGAGGGATAGCAAAGGAGCCCAGCAGTCTGGATCCTGGGCCCATTCTATGAGCCAGCTGTAGTGACTATCAGTTATGTCAGCTCCTTCACCTCTCTAACCCTTCAACCTCTGGCAGGTATAGGTATGTCCATAGTGTGTGGCAGGAAAAGATGAATACAACACCCCACTTAGAGCTCAAAGCTCCTGGGTTCAATCTGCAGTACTGAAAAACAAAAAAACAAAACAAAAGTGAGTCATTTATTGAACATTTCTTTTAACAACTTTCTCTGAGGAAATGATCAGCAAGTAAGCAAAGATTTGGGGACATGCATTAGAGTATTATTTATTATACAGGGGGAAAAAGACACAAATGTGAATGTTTGGCTAAATAAACTATTCACAATGAGAATACTTGGAGTTTATTGGTGCTGGAGATCAAACTTGGGCCTTGGACATGCAAAGCATGTGCTCCACCCCTACTCCCAAAAATGTTACATTCTAAAGGAAAATTTAATTGAGAAAATGTTTACAAAAGATTAAGCAAAATAAGATTCATCTACAGTGTTATATTTTGCCTAAAAAACAATCTCAGGAAAAAAAATATATATATGCAAACATAAGGCCAACTCTAAGCCAACACATATACAGTGGTTTTGCTGGGCAGAAGGATTATGGGAAACCTTTATTCTCATCTTTTTTGTTTGTTTCCTCTACATTGTCAAATGTTCTAAATGAAACTGGATTCCTTTTGTAATCAGACCCAAAAAAGGTTATTCAAATAAAATGCTGACATCCTTTCGCTTCCTCTCTCTTCCTCCCAGGTGTGAGCAGACAGCTGCAGGACGCGGGAAAGCAGATACATGGGGCCAGAGAGGAACATGGACAGCCCAAGGACGTACTGCCTCATCCATCCTCAGCCGCCAGCAAGTAACCACCAGTAAGTGTTCATTACAATTAACCAAAGGCTCACAGGACAAAGCCTGCAGGACAAAGCTGTCAGGAGAACCTCAAGAATGGGAAGGAACCCCACGTGGAGCTCCAGCAGAAATGTAAAGATGGGGCTACCAGTTGAGTCACCAGAAAGGATGGGCTTCAAAGATGTGAAATAATCAGGACAGAGAAGTGCCACAAACACAAGCACAGGAAACACCCCAGATGCAGGCCCCTCTGGGTGCAGAGATTATCTCTGAAACTCACAGAGCTCCAGGACAATAAGAAGCCACAGCAGGGCAGAAGCACAACCAGCCATGCATACAGCCCACAGAGTGGCCATCCCGGGACCCTATGCAGACCTGAGTGTAGTGAGTTCTACACTGCTCACTGCAGCCACTCAAATGAGAGTGGGAAGATGAGATGCGACAGATAGGGTGTAATAAGACAGGAGCACTGAAAAGTGCTTGGCAATCCACAGGCCAGCAAAGAGTGGCAGGAAAGGCTGGTGTGATGCTATGGTAAAGGAAGGCCAGCTGCAGAGCTTCCACTGAAGTGAGAGTGAAGGCTGCTAGGTTGGGGCTGGATATACATGTGTGACATGCTTGAAGACAGGAATCAGATAGTGTCCAGGGATGAAACCTGAGGCCCTTCACTGAAAGATCACAACAGTGAACCTCAGGTAATAACTTTTAGGAACAAGGGAGGTGCCAGATGGGGCCCTGAGGGCACCATGACACGGGCTTGTCCTAGTCTTCTGCACGTCTTTTACACCCTCCACACAGTTAGGAAAATAACAGTTCATACCTCAGAATGAAAGGGCATAAAAAGCAAAAATTCTGTTAAAAAAATCTTTGGAAAATGTTAAAATTTTTTAGAAAGAGGAGATACATTCTTTGCCACAGACACCTACCCTGCCATTTCAAGTCACAAAACAGACTCAGAGCAGGCCCAACCTGTGATAGCACCATGACTGGCTGTTGCATGAAGCTATGGCCACAGAAAAGAGACCTGTGGACTGGAGGGGAGGCAGGAATGGCACTGGCTGTCACTAAAGCACAAAATGGGACATGAGCAGAAAGGCTTTTAGGATGGCAGCAACAGCTGGTGCAGGAAAGGATATCTACTCCCTAAGCTATTGTGATGACCAGCTTGAGTGAGAGGAGTACATGTGCACATGCACACATACACGCATGCACGCACGTACACACACACACACACACACACACACCCAAGGCTGAGTTGGAGAGGCCAGACACAGGGAAGCCTGCAGAATGGGGAGGACAGGGAGGTCCACAGATACATGATGGACCCTCAGAGCTGTGGACAACCATGGAAGAGTGAAAGGACAACAAGTGCAAAGGTTAATCTGCCCCTTATTTACAGGGACACATCACAAGATCCTCAGCACAAGCTTAAACTCCAGAGAGTATGAAATCCTGAATATACTGCTTTTTCCCTACATGCAAACATGATAGGATTTATAAGTTTGAGATCACCAGCAATAATTAATACTAAAATGGAACGATTATAATGACATATACTGTACTAAGTTACATGAATGTGGTCTGTCCCTCAAAAAGTCTGTCCTTGATGGTGACGCTGTGACAGGATATGGGGGGTGGGCATGGGTGAGGTAAATGACTAAGCACTCAGCATGCTGGTGGTGTTTTTTTGATTTGTTTTGTTTTTCATACCAAGAACTGAATTCAGGACCTTGCACTGGCCAGGCAGGTGTTAAATTGAACTATATCCCTAACTTATACACTCAACATGCAACATGGCCATAATTTTTGCACTGTGACTGAGCAGAAATTTCTTTAACAAATTCACAGACAGAAGATTTGTTCTTAATCATACATCTCAGCAAACTTAGCACACAATTTTTTCTTTCCTTATTAAAGTCAGCACTTCTACCTTTCCCCTAAAGGATGCATTACACACTGCTTCTCTCTTTGGCATATCCAAATTGCCAGCATCATGACCCTTATATGTGCTACCCACTTTGTACCATGAGGTCATTGGAAAGTAAAAGAAATACTACCTGAACACAAGCGCATGGAGTTGTGACAGATGATCTGATCACCAAGGCTACTCTTTGGTACCCACCGGTGGGGACAGCACATTAAGTGGCTATGGGCATGACAGCTCACTCCCTAGGGTTAGGGGAGACAACTAGATTCTTTCACAGTACTCGGGACAGTATTCAACTTGTAACTAAAAATTGTGTATTCCCGGAGTTTTCCATCTAATGTTTTCAAACCCCAGTGGCCATGAGGAAATGAAACCAAAGAGAGCAAAACCACAGCTCGTGGGGGACCACCATCAACTTACAAGATACTTGCTAGCAGCTCAAAACATGGATCAGGGCAGCTAGCAAGAAAAGGGGATTGCTAAGTCTCCCTGGAGGGCTGGAGACTCTGTGAGAAGGAAGGAGAGAGCACATTGACAAGTAGAGTCTTGAAGGGCAGTCAAAGATGTGGCAGTCAAGATGGCTCCCTCCAGAGGGTCTCACAGCTACTGACATAGAATTCCTCCAAGATCAATCACAACTTAATTGTGCCCTGACCTCTGACAAACCACAGTAGGAGGAAGCAAGTTACACTAGCCAAGACAGATATGGACAAATCCATCTCAGCCCAAAAGCCTGCCAGACGGCTCAGAAACTAGGTACACTCCAGACAAGGACAGCATGGCACTGAGGGACCAGACACCAAGAAACAGCTGTTCCAATGACAATTCCCAAGAGAAAAGGTACTTGTAAGAGGTTTTCTGGGGCAGCCAGTTGGCTCCATCCCAGTGCCTGACTGACCACCTGAGTCCAGGCACATGAAATTTTGGCAGAACCCAAGACTGGCTCTGGTCTTTCCCTATGCTACTTTTTTTTTTTTTTTTTTTTTTTTTTTTTGGTGGTACTGGGGATCAAACTCAGGACCTGACACTTGTCAGGCAGGTACTTACGCCACTGAGCTATTTCCCAGCCCCAACCTATGTTACTTTTTCATGAGTTCTGCATTTTCTGCCCTCCTGGGGGTCTGATGACCTAAGCAAGCACCATCCCCCTTGTGTTTTATTGGGTATGCCGGTACAGAGTAGAGCTGTGGGGGCATACAACCCTCTCAAAGAGGTTAACTCCATGGAAGAGGTTCCCCAGGCAGCTCACATTTTGCTGTGATACCATAGACACTTGGGAGGGGCAGGACTAGAGCAGGGCCACGGGCTGGACTCAGCAGCATGGGGCTTTCCTACATATATTTCAGGCCAACCTGCCAGCTCAGGCTCTCTGAGGAGCCAAGCTATAGGGATCAAAGGACAGGTCAGTTCTAGGGTGCCAATGCCCCCAGTCCTGTGCTCAGGTCAGGACCAAGAACAGCTATGTCCACTTCACTTCTGATTCTCAGAATCCAAACTGGGAAATCTGTACCCCTAGAACAACCTATCCTGTGCAAGGGTGAGAACAGGGATTATGGGCAGTGGCTCTGACTCTCCCAAAAGGACACCTCAACCACTGAGGTATTCCACTTTGTTTCTGGATGAGGCTGATCCAAGTACAGAACAATATGGATGCACATGTGGCAACATGCCACTTTGTACATATAAATATATGCAGATGCGTACCATGTACACAAGATCCATGCTTATGCAAACATGCAGGCAAGTAGCTTTCTGTGGTTGGCAGAATGAGTTTTACTAATGGGGAATCTCTGCCCCCAAAATATATCCAAATTGCTATCACTGTAGATGGTGGGCAACACAGATCTGGTCACAGTAGACACAGAATATATAACGCTATGCCCAGTCCTCAGAGGTGTTCTACTACTGAAGCATAACACGCAGGCTAACAGAGACATGCCAACCCATCAAGTAGCCCTGCATGCTGCAGGAAAGCAACAGAGAAAAGGAAGAGCAGCCCACCCCATGGCAGGAAAAAGAGACACAAACACCAAACATGACACTGGCACATCTTCCACCCATGTAGAGGCCTTGTGACTCCCCTAGACTAAGCCCAAGGTGAGATAGAGCAACAGAAGAAAAGCCAACAAAGGGGTCAGAGAACACTGCATTTGATCTGGACCTCAAATATGAACGAGTTTGTTAAAGCAGGAAGGAAAGCACAGATAGTAACTCCAGCCAGAGGAGTTGGCAGGAAAGTAATGGGATGTTTAGGGAGTGGGCTACCTCCTGCCATGATGAGCAGACGGAGAGACAACCACAGAGGACCGAGGGCACATGACTAGGGAGGTAAGCTGCATCCTCAGAACTGTGGGACTGCTTCCTTCCTAGGTGTATGCATGGGGGGTGGTGCTATTCTGCAAACGAACATTGCAAGGTCACAATGAAACAAGGGGACTGGAATTGGCAAGGCCAGGCTGCTCTCTCACCCAACAGTGACACTCCCACCTGCGTCACTCCTCAGCACTTGGTCACAGTTTGAAATTCTGGCCACTTGCATCTAGTTCTTGAAGGAGAGTGATCTTCCCTCAGAGCTTCACGCCACCCAGCTTCATTAGTATTCAACAGCAGCAGATTTCTCTCCTCTGCCTCCTTTTGTGCAATGGAGATAAAGTAACATTTCTAATCTCTGCTATCTCCCAGCTGCAAATGTTCAGCATTTTTCTTTTTATTTAAAAAATGAAATCTCATTTTAGATGTGCAAAAGACACATCCACTAACCCTTACTGTACTAACAGTCTCCCACCCAGAGGCCAGGCAGGAGCTGTGGACAGAAGCAAGTGCACCAGGCTGGGAGGAGATGGGACTGGGTGACCCATTCCTCCTTCCTCTAACCCCATCAGCCAGCTTCAGGAGGTAATACTCTTCTGCAGGCACAGGACATAGGGACTTCCACTCCAGGTAGAGAGCCAACCCAAAAGTTACCAGCCCTGCTGGAACAGTCCCTGGGGCACTACTCTGGACATTGCCCTGCCCACAGCACTAGCAGGGCAGGGAGGGGTCATCTCTGAAAAGCCAAGAACTAAACATGCCCAGGGCTCCAGGCACCACATGGTACACATGGCTCTGCCTCAAGCTGCTACCAGCTCCTGGCAGGGAGGGCTCACTTCATCCCCAGCCACACAAAGTCTAACAGGTCAGGGCAAGGCACCACAGATGCTCTGTGGGGAGGACAGACAAGAAAGCTGCCTGTTGTGGTTGACCAGAACTGACACTGCTAAGGGACCATAATCTAAGGTTTTGCGTGTTCCTGAAGTCCAGTGACAGAGGAAGGCAGCCTTTCTGACTGGAGCTTTTTCATGGAGTAAAAAGTACATCATGGGTACTTCTGAGTACAAACTCTATTTCCCAAAGGGTTGTGAAACACATTGTCCTGTGTGTGGAGCCTGTGTGTGAGTCCTGCTCTGAGGGTCACAACAAACATGGCCCAGCTAGCCCTGGACAGCAAGTGTGACTGAGCCTCTTGACCTCCCTGGGGACAGGGCCTTAGACACAGGGCCAGAGCCCAGGTGCTGTCTGTGGTCCTGCATTCTGCCAGCACTAAAAACATCCTCAGAAACAGAAGACAGAAAGTGATGTGAAACTGAGAAGCTGAGCTGCCAGAGGCTCAGGTCATGGCTACATATCATAACTTCATCCGAGCAACTTGCTCTGTTTTTATTATCATTCTTAAATAACGAATCTGGTCCTGAAGGAATCTGCAGAGAGGAGAAGGAAGAGTCAGCTGCCAGCCTACATGGAAGCCCAACGGCTACAGAAGGGCCCCCCAGTCACCAGCCTGGCAGGGATGGGTGGGGCCTTAGCACCTCCCCAAACTCACCTTCCTTGTCCAGAAATGCCTGACAACTTGACATTGGTGTTAAAATTTTATCATTTATGTAACAGCTTGGTTATTAACGGAGTCTCATTTGCACGTGTCAGAGGAAGAGAAAAATCACCTAATTAACCACTTTCCCCATCAGCAACAAGAAGGGGGGAGTGCTGCCAATTTATTTCCACTGTGTTCTCCCTACCCTCTGAAGCTCACTCCCCTCTAATGGAAGAGATTTATAATCCTTTGTCGTAAGAAACTGGAAAATTCTCCTTCCAATTATGGGAATGTTAAATACACCAACTTCAATGTACTCCTTTGGCTACAGGGTCTGCTGTCAAGGGGGCCACTACACAGCGGCCTGACAGGAGACAGGCAGCTGTGTCCTCTGGGAGCCTCTAGTGGAGGGCTGTGAATCTAGCGACTAAGAGATGGGAAGCAGAGACGCTTTCTTCTGTCAACTTAACAAAGCAAACAGTGCTCACTGTACTTGTCCACTGGGCCAACAGCTCTGCGCAAACAGGACCACAGCTGTTTCAGGCCCCATCAATGATGGCACAGTGCCAACAACCTAAAAATACATGCTAGTTGGGCATAGTCGTACATCCTGTAATTCCAGACTCTGGGAGGCTGAGACAGAAGTTCAAGCTCAGACTGAGCAAAATAGGACCTATTTCAAAATAAAAAGGAGTTGGGGATGTAGCTCAGTGTGAAGGATCTGAGTTCAACATTCAGTGAAGATGGAAGGGAGGATGGACAAAGGGAAAGGAGGGGAAAGAAAAGGGAGGAGTGAGAGGGACAGGGGTGGGAAGGAAGAAAAAAAGGAGGGAAGAAGGGAGGGAGGGAGGAAAGGAAAGAGGAAGAGAGGAAGGAAGAAGCTTTGGAAATGAAGGAGGGGTGAGCTATATGGGACAATGCCAGGAGTGTGGATCCTTGTAGTCAGTAAGATCCTGCTAGAGTCCTGATTCTGCTGTGGGATGTGCAGATAACAGCGTCTGGCTGACCTCCAGCAAGTTCTAGCTAAAACAACACTGAGAATCTGCCCAGCAGAGAGGCTAACAGTTAGCAGGATAGGAACCCAAGAGCACTCCTGGCACCAGCTCACATGAGGGAGGTCTCAGGACACATCAGGCCCAGGAATCACATCCACCATCATATCACTGCCACCACTATCATCCCCATCACTTCTCCTACCACTATCACCACTGTCCCCAAGTCCTGGCTTTCTCACTCCCCTTCTGGATCCAAAAGCCAAGCCAAGAGCACACAGCCAGGACACTCCCCTTAGCAGGGAAGACAAGCACACAAATGGTGGGCTGTTGAATCTCATCTGCACAGCCCCCACAACCCGAGTGCTCGCTCCTCTCAGGGCCCTCACCCCGCTGACCCTTCTGCCTGGAACACCACTCTGTCCTGCCCTGCACCCTAGACTGGCTCTTCATCCACTGCTTCTGTGCTGCACTTCACCCTGCCAGATCCTCAGCTCAAGCAGGCAGCACACCTGGGCTTGAGAGCCCCTCAGACACCCATCCAGGCTGGCTCCCTGCTGGAGGGCATGCTCGATGAGGGCAAGGATATTGTGGGTTTGCCTCAGAAGACAGCACACAGCAACACCTAATGCTGCTATCTGTGAGCACAAAAAACAAGGGAGAAAAGAAAGTGACAGCCATGCTCAAGAGGCTCTAAGCGCCATTCAGGTCTCCTGGAATGAAGCAAGGGCTCACCACATCCCACGCTTTAGGAACACTCGGCACAGTCCTCCATTGGAGGATCTGAAAGCTGAGTGAGCTATAAGCTCAAGCCAAGAAAATTTAGAGCAGACCATAGAAGGCCACGAAGAACCATTGGCAGTGTGAATCGGCTGCCAAGCTGATGGCAGACAGAGCCCTTCCACCCAAAAGCCACCATGGGCAGGACAGCACAGGCCAGAGCCCCTGTAGACGCAGTCTCCCTACATCCCTGACCAGAAGGAAGGGAAGACATTCAGGCTCTGGGAATGCAGTGAGAGAAGGCAAGGGTTAGGGTGACCACTATGTACCCCTAGCTTTCCTCATATATCATAAAATAGTCCACCTCTCCCAAAGGGAGAAAGAGACACCCCCCCCAGGAACCCAGCAAGTAGTAACCACACAGCCAGCACCTGGCATTGCTCTGTGAAGGTGAAAGGCATGCTCTCCAGCTCCTGAGCAAGGGGCTCCCCATGCCAACACACGCTAGGCAACGATCACCACTGGAGTGGTGTACACAGGGTCTGACTGCTGCCCATAGGGGCCCACTGGGGCCCACAGCAGAGGTGGAGTCGCTGGCCTGAGGGACTCTTGCCAGTCTCTTGGCACCCCATGAGAGAAACATGTGATGGCAGCTTCTAGCCCTCCCCTCTGAGGGGACCATCAAAGATGACGATGTACTAACAGACCAGGGGGACTCTGTCTAGCACATGGAAAGCCTGTTGCTTCACATCCTCAATCCACATGTCAAACACACCAGTGCCTCCAGGAGATGGCTATTTGTTCAGCGAGGTGGAACCACACTCTCTCTGGGGAGAGGGGCTGTACTCAGAGAAGAGCGAATGAGATGCTGGCAGCAAGGATAGCCAGCAATTCATCTTCTGTGGAGAAAGCTCCTGCATGCTAGTTCACTAGTTCAAATGAGTTCACTCCTGGTTAAATTCTCATCCTGAGCTCATAACTATTCTCATAACTATGTAGTAATGTGCCTTGTTTTGAAAGCATTAACAGCTCCTCTGTGACAGGTGTTGCCACTAGATCCCATCTTCATCACCTGCACTTGGGCCACATAAATCATTCCCACTCACATGCAGGCTGGGCCTGTGCCTGCCTCTGCCACTCACATAGTGCACAAACATCGAGATTCAAGCCCTCAGCTTGGAGGCTACATGGTGCACAGGAAAAGGCCTGCTCATATCCCAGAGGTTAAGACTACATGAGAACTATATACACTCAGCCTGTATAGGTGCTCCAGCCTCAGCTGCTGCCTCCCGAGGACACAGCTCTGTTGCACCCCAGAAACTGGGCATACATAGGGCATCTGCTGGTGAGAAGCTAGCTATGCCCTGCAGCAGGCCCCCAGCACCAACTAAGGCCACACACAGGGCACTGTTTCCCTGGGAGTGGAGTGACAGATGGAAAGGGAAGTATCTTGATGGTGATAAAAGGAAGCTAAAAAGGAGTTGGGATGGAGTCTATATCTGTCCAGCACCCAGCTCTACTCTTCACAGACCTGGCACTTGCCATAGGCCCTCAGCAATATAACACTTGCAGTCACCTCTGCTAGATCTGTGCCCCAAACAGAAGGCAGGACAACCCAAGCCTCTCCAAGAGGTGCTATAGCTACTGCCCCTCCCCATCCTTCCCTGAAGGCATTGCTCTTGACCACTCCTCAGGTGACAGCCTCTGCCCATATCTTCTCACTCTGTGCCATCCCACTCCAACATACAGCTTTTCATTCATCTTTAGCCCTCCTAGGAACAGTGCCTGCCCAGCCAGGTGTGATCCTGGTACCTTCCCTGCCCTCAGTAAAAACTTTATGTGTGGCAGGGAAGGCAAAGTAGGTACAGCACATCCCCTTCCCTTACAGACCACACCAGGACAGCAAGCCATGTCTGGAAATCTTATATAAGAAGCTTAGCACCCTGTTTTGAAACATGGAAGCCCTTGTTAGCAGTCTTTAGGGCCTTCCCAAGCTGGAAGAGGAGAGCCCCTATGATCCCCTTAGAAAGTGAGTGAGGCTGCTACTGACCTTCCTGAAGTCAGGAAGTGCTTCAGTCTCAACCTCCAGCAGAGGACAGTACTCATCTGGGAAGCCTGTTACCTGCACAATCCACAACATTGCTCTTGATGGAAACCCGCCCAGGCAATGGAGCTTGAGCCAATACAGGCTCTGGGTGGAACCAGAATGACCCACTCCACCCTTGAGGAAGAGGCAGCTCAGGCCTAGCTGTCCATCCTGAGGAAGAGCCAGCACCAGGGTATATGTTGGAAGCTGTGTTACTCAGCTTCTTTTCACTTCTGAGACAAAAAAATGTGGCAAGTAGGGAAGGTTTATTGTGGCTCGCAGTTCTGGAGGGTCTATTCCATGGTCCATGGCTAGCTGACTCCAAGGTAGAAACATCATGGCAGAAAGGCACTGAAGAAGAAAACTCTTCACCGTATGGCAGAGAGGAAGCAGAGAAAGCATAAGAGAGTCAGAGAACATGAAGAGGCCAGCCACAAGAACATGGCCCCCAGGTTGCATTCCCAGTGAGCTACTTCCTCCAACAGGACCCAACTCCTAACAACACATTCAGCTGTGAACTCATCAAGGGACAAACTCACTCACAAGGTGTTAAGGCTTCTATCTAGATGCCCCCACCCCAAGCCTCATGAGCTCAGAAGAGGGGTTTTGCTGAGCTGGCTAGAACTAGGGTGCATGATACTAGGATTAAGGGTGTGTGGTACTAAATTAGTCCACTGTTTAGAATAGGCATGGCTCTGGGTGTGGCTGAATAAATTTACTGAAGACAGAAGGCCTATCTTGGGTGTGGATGGCACCACCCAAAAGGCTGTAGCCTGGATGGGATCTCTAAACACAGGGAAGGGCAAACATTTTTTATCCAAACCATGAGGCCCAACTCCTTGAGCAGCCAGGAAAGTCTTAGGGACAGGAGGAGACCAAGAAGCTTCTAACAAGGCCAGGCACATGCCCTATCACTGGAAGAAAAGTTAAGGTTCATTCCAGCAGGTTCACTCTTTGTGGGAAGAAGCAGGCTGAGCTAGCAAGTTCCACAGAGGAGCAACGAGTGGCAAGGAGAAATCCCAGAGGGAGACAGCAGCCCCGGGGCAGAGTAAGCTGACACTGATTCTGCCTAGTCACCACCGGGGTAGTCTGAGCCCCTCTTCCACATCCGACCCGATTTCCCACTGTGATTCCACATTCACCCACACCAACCAGCTTCTCATCCCAAAAGCCTATTTCTCCAAGTTGCCCCCTTACTAAGCAAATTAAACCTTAAGTTCTCCCTTTTCATTTAACTGTGCTACACCTTTCAATTTTTATTTGTTCTCTTGAGTTCTTACATTAGGGAGACAATATGATATTTACACATATGGGTCTGGTTTATTTCACTTATGAGTATATCTTCCAGTTGCACCCATTTATATATAAAAGCTTCAAGTTTATTTTTCTTTATAGCTGAGTAATACTCCATTGTATAAAAATATCACATCGTTTCATCCATTCCTCATGGGATGAACATTGTGGTTGTTTCCAAGATTTGGTTACCACAAATTGTGTTGCTATAAACATAGGCGCACATATATCATTATGATATGATGTTTGTATACACAAGAGAGTTAGGATAGATATACAACTACTTTCTCTTAGTTCATTGAGAATAAAAGTTTGTAGTAATACTGTTTATACAAGATATCATGTCTGCATCTTGTCCTCCGAATAACTACTACAAAGACAACAATATGCAGTGTATTAATTATTGTAAGTGTTCTACTAACCTGTTTTGAAACTGTTTCA
>NW_004524607.1:12462132-12514572 GCF_000260255.1 Octodon degus
AACTAAGTCATTCCTGACCACACTTCCAACCTCTGCATGGTTACAATGTAGCCCTCCAGGTATGGCTGGGTGGCAACAGCTTCCTCAAGCCACTGCTCACATGCCACCACCCCAGAGACACTGTTCTGCTCCCCAGCACCTCTCCCTACCCTGTTCTCTTGATAGCACCCCAGTGGCTTCTTTCATAGCATATCCCATGACTCTTCTGGGTGGTGCTAGGAAAAGAATCCAGCGCCTTGCACATGTCTGTTCTACATACTACACTCCTGTGTTTTCTTTCTCCTCTCACATTAAAGGGTGTCCGGGTGGGGTAAATGGATGGAAATGATGCTAAGTGAAGCACTGCTTTCTCAGCTGCTGCCCCAGATCTGTACTTACATCTTTGGGATCAAGGCCTAGCACTAACCGCTGGAAACCTCTGGAGTGCATCATTCACAATACCTCAGCACTCCCAGGACACTGAGGCACCCATGAGCCCTTGAGCTGGCTCAGAGAGACAAAGCACCCAACCAGGTGTGCAGCAAATACCTATTTTAAAAATTGCTGACCAATACCCAAAAGTAGATCATTTTAAAATACAAGCAAGTGCTAGAGATTTTCATTATGTATGATGACATTCCTACTAAGACAGAACAAAGTTGGGGCCGCAGCAGATCCGTTTGGTGGGATTCAGTCCGCCCCGGCCCCTATTCAGCCTCCTTCTCATCAGCATGCCAGCTTAATTGGCATTTCATCCTGCATTGTGTCGTAGAAGGGAACAAGGTGCAATTATGGTGGAGAGAGCACTCCAGGGCTCAGTTTAATTCAAGTCTTTCATCCGCGTCAGAATGAGCACAGATGTTCCATTGGAGGACAGGGAGGATGATGAGTGGCTTTCAAATGACACTTTTTTAGTTTAAAACTTTATTTAAGATAAAAAGTTATTTAAGTGAAATTTACACACAGTTTTTTCTCCCTTTGTTTTACTTGCTACAGGGCATTAACTTTCAAAGGCTGGTTCTACGTAATTTGATTTTTCATTTTCAAATGAACATCTGTGTTTAGGTCTAAAAAGCTCTTTGTTTAAACATACAGAGCCAGAAAGGGTCTGCACAAAGCCTCCTCTGTAAACACTTGATTACAGGAAGCCCTGCTCTCACAGACCAGGCCTGCAGGCCAGGGAGCTTTGCAGGCTACCAGCATTGACTGCCCACCCACCCCCACTCCTGTGACTGCTTAGTTCTGGTGTCTCCTTCCCAGGTAGACACTGGGAGGAACAGCTGCCAAAGTGGAGCCCCATGGCCTCTGGGAATCTGGCCCCACTGACTTCCATTCCTTTTCCCTCTGTGCAAGTCTCTGAGATACTCCTAGGAGATACTTGGTCATGAGCAGGCAGATACCCTGAGACTCCCAGCCACAACCGATATGGCCCTGAGCCCACGTACACTCCCCACACCAGCTCCACAGCCCAAAGCCCCAGGAGTCCACAGCTCCTGGGCACTAAGTCCTCTGTCTCACTTCTCTTACTTCCATCAGAGGGCAGGTGTTACCCTAGAGCCTTTGTCACTTGGCATCTTCCAACTGGCACCCTGTCTCTGCACCCCCTCAAATGTAGCAGGCCCCTGAAAGTCAAGCAGATGAGCAACTTCCCAGACCTCAGTTTCTTTCCATCCATGAGGAGAATTCCTGCTATGGGCTACCAAGATTATCAGAGGCCCACACAAAATTAGGCACAGAAAATGACTATAAGACACATAACATAGCCAGAATACACACAGCCTTGCCACAAGGGAAGCAAAGCTAGTGCCCCCTCAGGCCCCATGCCCATCAACTGCAGGGATAGTACACATGTTAGAATGTACAGGCACAAAGGCAAAGGGCCTGAAGGCACTAGGGACACCCCCAGCCACCTCCACATGCTTTTCTTGTTTCAGTTTCTGAGGAATAAATCAAAAGACTCCTCTGCAATCTCTGGATAACACGGGAAGTTCAGTGCAGAGCCCACTGTGGCTGTGTGGGTCTAAATAGTTTTGAACGCTTCTGTGTTTTTATAGTACTATATTTAGAAAGCTCTAAATAAAACCCATGGAGAGTGCTGCAATAATATACATTTTTTAAACTCACTAATTGAATGTTGCCATTACGAATGCTATTTTGGACCATCTGCTAAATATGTAATTTAGGAATTAAGATTCATATCTTACAGGATACTAATTATTCCTCTGCATCCATGCAGGAACTTTCTAAGCCCACAACTAGAAGTCCTGCAAGAGGCAACAACACCCACCTCTGTCCCACTGGTGGAGGCCACCAGCAGAGTTTGAGCATGGGTGCAACTCAGCCACAAAATTCTCCAAGCCCAGGCAGTATGAGTGCGGACACTAGAAGCCACACTCTTTCCAGCACATAGGCTGACTCAATCTGGCACAACTCCAACCAGTACTTCCATTCATCATGCCATATCTTAAGTTCCTAAGGCGTCCTCCTCCCTCACCAAAGTGACACGGAAGTCTAAGACCAACCTGCCTGCAGGGCTCCTGGAAGGGACAATGGCCATACCCTAAGGGTACATCAGACCACAGTCAAAGTCAGTGACTCAGGGCACAGCAGCACATGTCCCTTCCTGTGCACCCTCTACTTCAATGACACAGTCTGCCTTTCCTTCCACAGTCAGCACCATTGCTGGGAAACCCACAGACTGCAGATACCCAGGAGTTGCTCCAATGTAGCCCAGGAAGAAAATGCCTCTTCTCCATTCTCCCAAGTGTCCCCCTGTTACCCTGAGTGAAATTCACCTAGTGGAAGGACCGTCACTTCCAACTGTTAAGATGCTTCAGAATTTGAAATATGTTGCCCCACCAGTAAATTCTACATCTGGACCACACTTGTGGGAGGAAGCTTCCCATGATAGGCTTCCACACTTGAAGGATGAGTCTGCCCAGATTTCTGCCTCCTTAAACAGGGTGCCACACCAATGCTGAAAGAATCATAGCACAATTAAGGCCTTCTCATCCAAACAGCTCATGAGGTCCATGAGTTTCTCCCCCCATACACACATCCCCTCAAGTCCTGTGTACCACCAAAGGAAAGAAAGACTAAACAGGACACAGCAATGCTCCTGGAGCAGGTGGAAACTTCAGAATGCTGTCCACAGGGCACCTTGGGGCCAAGTCTTCAGAAGAAGAACAAATTAAACAGCAGAAGAGCAGCAGCAACAGAAAATACACACACACCAAGTCCCCACGGATGTGCCTTATGCCAAACTGCACCGCTCTGTGGCCACCTGAAGACAGAGGTGGCCCAGCTAAGTCAAGGCAGGAGCTCCATCAACACCAGGAGTTAGGGCCACCCCATAGGTGGCACCCCATATTCCTCTCTTCTACATAGACTGACTTCCGACTCCCTATTAGGATGCCAACATCTCTCAGTACCAGCATTGTTAAGACTGCTACTTTGCTATCAGGGAACACCTCTGATGAGCTCAAGATGCTCTTTCCCTACAGTCACAGGAGAACTGCAGTAAATGAAGCAGAGGGCTGAGGGAGGAAAGAAAGACAAATGATCATAGGACCACTGAAGTGGATTGAAAGACAGGAAAAAAACTAAACCCTTGTGGCTGAGATTAGATCATGAAGCCCAAGAATCAGAGTAAGTAAGTTACAGCTCACAGAGGACTGGAGAAGCAGAGAACTCCAGGAGTGACAGCCTGAAGGGCCGAGGATTACATGCTGTACCCCCCAAGACACACCAGTAATTTCTCATCAGCAATGCTACTTCTATGTACCTACTCTGTTCAATAAAGCCAACATGTGGAGACTTGGTGTCCTTCCCCACCAAGTGGGCAGGCAGACTGTGCACATCCCACATGTGGGCAGCAGGCAGCATGGAGCACAGCACCCCTCATGAGCCCATACAGGAAGACAAGCTGGAACAACCAGGCTCCCAAGGCTTCCTCTCCCTGGAGGCCTCTTGTGAGCCAATATGGAAAAAGCTGAGCAGGGACAGAACATGGTGCCCAGGGAGTTGGAGGGTGAGCACAAGGGCATACACAGAGGAGCAGCTGAGGAATAAGGGCGGCATATTCAACAGAGCAACATCCCAAAAAACTGCATGGCAAGAACAGTAGGTTCTCAAGTGAACCTTGAAAGAATAAAGCAGAAAGGTAAAGGCTCAAAACTGAGAGACAGACTCAGTGAGGAACCTGATGAGATGGCTAGGGAGTAAGAGAACACTGAACTGGGTGCCCAGACTGCAGCACACAAAACCACACCCTCAACAGGAACTGGCTTCTCACAAGCTGCAGATCAGCAGTTCTGAGGCTGCATAACTACACTACAGTTGGACAAGTAAGGAAACATCCAGTTGTAATGGCAGTGAGCTTCTCAGTATCACAGACACAAGTCACAAAAAAGAGTAGAAGGTGAGCCTAGCCCAGAGGTATTGGGTGAAGCACAGCAGGGTATGCTGCAGGCTTCCTCCATGCTTACCACTGAGCAGAGAGACATGGGTATAAGAAGAGTCTCTCTCTTTCTCTCTCTCTCTTTCTCTCTCTCTCTCTCTCTCTTTCTCTCTCTCTCTCTCTCTCTCTCTCTCTCTCTCTCTCTCACACACACACACACACTCCTACTCCACCCACTGAAAAGCCAAGAAGCTGTGGTTGTACCCTGAGCCCAAGCACCAGAGCCACAGTTCTAAACAGTGCTCCTTGGTAAAGACACCAGGGCTAGAGGTTTGTACCTATGTTATTTGCTTATTATTTCTTGCCTATATCTTGTAATATGAGAAACTACTTTGGCAGTAACAATGCACAATGTACTAACCATTGTTACTCTCCTAAGATCTTGTTTTGAGATTTTGTACCATTGTTTTTATTTCTTTTATTTTAAAATAAAAATAACTGATGTCAAAAAAAAAAAAAAATCAAAAAACTAAAAAAAAAAAAACCTAAAAAAAAAGATACCAGGGCTCCTTGGAAAAGTAATTCCCTACAAAACAGAGCCAGGAAAAAAAAAAAAAAAGTAGTGCTCTTGTTTCATTTGTTTCCTGAAAATGTAAGTTTTGAGGAAGGACCTAGGTACCAGAAGGCAAGAAAATGCTCAAAACAGATACAGGCATGGCAGAGTGACAGAGTCAACCTGAATGCACAGGATCAGTCCCTGCCATAGAACAATGCAAACACCTGGCTAATAAATAAATGGAGAAAGGTCAGTCTCCTTTGTGAGGGCATTAGCTAATAAAGGCAGAAGACGCCGAATGTGGTGGCGCACACCTGTAATTCCAGCACTCTGGGAGGTCAAGGCAGAAGGAGCACGAGTCTTGCACAGCTTGGGCAACACAGTGATTCATCAGACCCTGCCTCCAAGTTTTAAAATTTTTACAAGGGCTGAAGAGGTAACGATGAGAGCTCTTAGGTTCAATCCCCAGTACTGAAATACACACAAACACACATGAAACGACATAAACACTGTAACACCTCAATGATAATTACTGGGAGTGAAATCCACTGGGAATACTTAAAATTGATAGAAAATTTGAAAAGCAAGACATCTGAATAGTCTCAAGGAGTCTTCCCAAAAAATTAGAAAGAAAAGAATCCTTACCTTACTGTGGAGACCCACAGCAGGCCTGCTTCTACCAGGAGGAGACAACATCATCAGTGATGTGCAATGCACCCTGGAGCATGAGATATGTAGAGAAGGCCACAGCATCACTCCTAGTTTTCTACCCAAAGAATGCACAGCCTCACTCCAACATGGAAACACCAGGCACACTCCTACCGAGGGACTGTCTACATGGCCAGTCTACATGTTTACACATGGATCACAAGAGAAACCAGGACCTGCCACAGGTCACAGACATTGGGAACAGAGCAAAACAGAAGGTCCAGTCCAGCTCCTGAACAGAGGAAGGGCCACTCTGGAGAAACCAGCAAGACCAGCACACACTCTGAGACCACAATGCCTGCTTGGAGAAGTCAAGTTCATTTTGCACAGCCCTGCAGATTCAGACATCAATTGCTGCAACCACTTTCGTGCTTCAGTGGCTGTCCTAAATTTTAAAAACAAAGACTACATGCCCCAAAAAATCTAACTCATCTACTCCCTGTACTTTCTGAGGCCAATGGGCAGACCTGAGCCTCCATTAAGGACCCACCTGCAGGTCAGCGAGAGAGCTCAGCTACTAAGACCTCTTAGGCAAGCACAGGGGCTGGGCTTCAGTTCCTGGTACTACATGCCGCACCAGCCCCACCCCCAGACATACTGAGCCGGTGGCCACTGAGACCAAGCATGGTGGTGCACACCTGTAATCCGAGTGCTGGCAAGGCTGAAAACAGGAGGATTAGTACAAGTCTGAGCTGTGTAGTGAGACCCTGTATAAAATACATTTTTTTTAAAAAAGGACCCACTTGGCAAGCAGAAGAGACCCAAACACCTGGCCTCTGGGTAGACCTTGCTGTACCTGCTTCCAGAAGAATCTCCATAGAGGCTGGGTGGCCACAGAGGCACTGCCACCACAGAGGGAACAAATCTCCTGGGACCTGGGATCAGACCCAGGGGTCTGGTGTGGCATCAATGGCTGTTCACCACAGCTGGGGCTGAACACTAGAGGAAACACCCCTACCTCACAGAGATGGAGGAAGGGCTCACAGAGCAAGTCACTGGCGCAGCTCCTCCACATGACCACACACTGCACCCCATCACAGGGATGACCAGAAAAAGACTACCATCCTACATACAGCTCAGCACTCACTACCATGTCAACTGGGGGAAATGCAGCTCCTGGGCCTACAGGTGCTCAGTCAGCACAGTAGCCAGACACAAACTCTGCGTCCAGCTATGTCTGAGGGAACCGGTAGCCTTGGCAGGAGAATGGTGGCTTGTGACACACCAGGTACTCTAAGAGGCAGATGCAATGGGGCCACTGGAGGAGCACGGAAAGGAGCACCTAAGCCAGACCAGCTCTGCTGGACCACCTAGATTCTGAATGAGGCTGGCACAGACTTAGTGCACCCCTCCTAAATCCATGTCTCACTTCGTGCTGGAAGTCTGCTCTCAGTATCCAAGGCTGGGCGAGCTGTAGCCTACACCTGGAGAATGGCTCCCTCCAGGATGCATCCCATCCCTCCACACCTCTGCACTAAACTGGGGCTTAGAGGCCCGTCATTGGGGTCCAGCCTCTTTGGTATGCAGCTGCCTGCATTTGTGAAAGCCACCAAGTGGAGGAAACAGCAACCACGTATGAGCTGCTTTACACACACCGTTCTGACAAGGCCCACTTGTCAGAATTTTACTGCACTGCAACCGGGTGCAGCCCATTGCTCTTGGCCGAGTGATATTTGCACAAAGTGAGCAGGTTCACACCAGGCAGCCTTGGCTTCATGCTGCTGCACTTAATTTGCTCCCACAGTTCTTCTCTCCAAACCCCTCCCAGCCCTCTCTATTCTCCCCATCTGGAAGACTGAAACAGAAGTTTGAAGAGCATCCACTCACCTGAATCCCTCCCCTTCCCCATGAGAGATCCCAGGGCCACAGGCCACAGTGCCAGCTACAGATCCTTGGATGTCGCAACCACCACCAGGCTTTGACTAAGGCACGTACAACAAAGGGCATCAGATGGGAGCTGTCCTCATTCTCTGGCTCCACATGTCCATCTTCTGGGGTGCACAGGTTGTCAATGCCACTCTGAAACATGCCACCAGAAGTGGCTCTTTGTTTCTCAGCTCTAGACCGCCTCTAGATACCACAAGAACAACACATACCCAAGCTTGGACCTTACCTAACCCAATCACAGGTAGCTACAGAGTCAGAAAAGAAAGGTCAGAGCCTATGAGGCATCCATACTCAGCAGGAACTCATCTGAAAGGCAAGGTACTGCCCGAGCACACTTCCAGCCCCACTTCCACCCGGCTCCCACGTCCCTCAGCCACATTGTCCTTGGAGCTTTAAAGACACTGGTCTCTTCCTATCTCCTCCTCCTCACTGGCATCCAGTTCTCTGGCTTCAATTCTCACCCTCCTTCCAAGAGTTCCTGGTCCCCAGGGCTGCCATACTACCTTCCCACTCCAGCATTCCCTGAAAGGAGGGGATGGGAAGGGCCTCCTTCCTGAGGTAGGGCCCACTCTGTCTCTGCTGCTTGGGTTTTGACACACTGGCCTGTCATCTAAATTCTCTCCAGAGTGTCTAAAGCTAAGGACAAATAGTCTGAAGATAGTGAGAAACACTGCTCCTGACATACCATCCTTGAGACCAAGGTGAACCTCTCCTGGAACAGGTAGGAGACCCCCATAGTAGTATACTAGATCCCCCCCATATAACATCTCCTGTCAATGGACCCTTACCATCTTAGAGATCCACTTGGGGCTTTGTGCTTTGTTTCCTAACAACCCAACACTAGCCTGTGTTAACAACTAACCATGGCCTGGCAGCATCACTTCAAGCTTAGAAATGGGGTGCCAGCCCCACCCCTAGGGTGCAATGAGACAGTGACTGAGACTGGGTGTGGTAGCATGCGCCTGTAATCCAGAGCTTGGGAGGCTGAAAACAGGAGAAGCACTGAGTCTGATCTGTGTAGCGAGACCCTGTAGATCCTACACTAAATACATAAACAAAGGAAGGAAGGAAGGGAGGGAGGGAGGGAGGGAGGAAGAGAGGGAGGGAGGGGGTCTGGGCCCAGACAGGCAAGGCTGGATGACAGAAGTGGAAGAGAGGACATCCTGTCACAAGGAAGGGGCCTCCCAAAGCTTCAGGAAAGCATTGGATCTGTGTAGTCTCCTTGGACAAAGTGGGAAGGGCTTCCCCCATTCATGGGCCACAACTCACCTGAAATGGGCCAGACACAGATGCCAGCCTGATGAGGCTCAGCCAGGAAAATCAGACAGCCCCATTACTGCACCTGTGGCACTTCAATCCCCTTGGAGATAGGAACTTGGGACTGCAGTCACCACACAGACTCTATAGGCATAGGCCTGGGTTCACAGAATGTGCCATGTCGGGGGTCTTCATGCGAAGGCCCAAACACAGCAACAGTGGGGACATTGGTGCCCAGCTCCATGGACGCTCCAGACCCCAAGCTCTAAGGACACAGCTTGGTGGTTCCACTCATGGGACAGAACTGGATGACATAGCCCTGAGATCCCCATGAGCTGAACCCCTGTGTCCACATTAGGTAACTTAGGCACAATGGAAGGGACCTGCAACACATCCCTGACCTCACACTAAATACTGGTACTATCAGGCCCTCAGCAGCTCAAAAGACAGAGACTGGGACAAGAAGAAGCTGTGGACACACACTGCTTGCCACAACTAGTGCACAACGCAGAGGAGTGCACCCTGTTGGAGCCTCATCCACAAAGTCAGTTTCCCACTCTGTATAGGTGTCTCATTAACAAGCCCACTGACCTGCCGGCTGTCTGGGTGAGAGACCATGAGCTGCAGATGATGTGAGAGCAGAGCTGTACCATGGATTAAGATAGTCCTAGACCTGCCACCAGCAGGAAGGTTCTCAGGCCAAGGACATCAGCCACAACACCAGAGCTATAGTGGCAAGAGGACACCCACGAAGACCAGGAGTCCCAAGGATGAGGCTGAGGTAGAGGGGAGAACATCACAGAATGGTACTGTGCTGCCAAAACATGAGGAACACCTCTGCCCACCTCCCTCACTAGACCCTGAAACCCCATTAAAAAGGCACCTGCCTGGCCCTGACTGCACCCATGCCTGGCAATCTGCAGGTAAAGGCAGAGCCAACCACAGGCAGACAAAACTACATAAACAAGCAGGGGGACAGGTGTGCATGCAGAGTCACCTGTGGGAGCATCAGGAAAGCCACAGACACACAAGGGAAGATGTGGGGGACTTCTAGGGATCCTGGCTATGACCAGTGATCATTCTGGAGGAAAAGGCTAGAGGGACAGGGATGGACAGCACCAGTTCATCTGTTATTCACCTAAATCAGGGTTAAGGGGACTGTTTTAAAATCCGACAAGAAGGGCCGGCCAAATAGTTCAGCCGATTAAAGTGCCTGCAAGCAGGGTTTAATGCCTGAGACTACTGTGCCGGCCCCGCCCCCAGGGTGTGCTAAGATGGCAATTGAGACTGGGCATGGTGGCGCACACCTGTAATCCCAGCTCTTGGGAGGCTGTAAACAGGCAGATCACTAGAGTCCGATCGAGTAGTGAGACCCTGAACACCCTGTAGACCCTTCCCTAAAATACAAATAAATAAATAAAATCCAACAAGAAATAGAGCAAAAATATACCAATATCAGACTGTATCTGAGTATCTTCCTCCCAGACACAATGAGATGAGGAAAGAGGACACCAAGGCTGTCTCTGTCCCAACTCCATACCTCCACCGTGAGGTCAAAGTTCCAGCCTGAACATGTAGCTCCTGAGCTACCCTATCCACACACAGTGGTGTTACCTCCACAGGTACAAAATGGTGGGCACGTTCTGTGCCAAGCAGGGAGAGAGGGAGGTGCAGGCTAAGTGACAGCCTTAGCTATTCACTGGGGACACATCCACTCACCCATATCACAGTCTTTACACCTCAGGATCATTTAAATGATAACTTCCAGTGCTTTGAAAACTGTCACTTAAAACATCTAATCACCAAGTCCTGAACTGACCCTGGGTTGTTCAGTCTGGTACAAGGGAGAAATGACACAGCCCGGGGCCCTGAAGGAGGAGGCACAGACAGGGATGCCAGCCAAGTAACAGCACCAGGGCCAGGAGACAACAGGGCCAATGGGTGGGGGCACCACAAACTCACCAGTACAGGGCAAGATGCTCAGATGTTCATGTTCAGGTGCCTGAGCATCACATCCACCCATGAAGACATGGTGGAAGGTGGCTCTTGCCTAGGGCCCCCTGCGCTCTGCTCTGAGGGTGTGCCCATCCCACTCATGGGCTTTGGGATGGACACATGAGAAGTGAGACAGACAGAGTACCTGTCCATCTGCAGTAGAAGCTGGCCCATGAGACAATGTGAAAGCTCAGCAAGCTGAGGGCCAAAATGAAACTCAATTTACAGGAGCCCTGAAGAACCCTGTGGCTCCTGCAGGAGAGGCTGGCAGCACCAAAGGCAGAGGGTATGGCCAGTTCCTGGCTCCGTCTGTGACTGAGCACAGCCCCCAACACGCTATGCCTGCTAGGGTCGTCAAGGTTGTGCTTCTCTCTCTGACCACTAGGGGTCCACCTTGTGGGCCTAGTGGGTCTGGGCTTTGAAGTGCAGGAAAAAGATAGCACCCAGGAGGTGTCTGGCTACAAACATACATGCCAGGAAGACTCCAGTCCTAGGGAGGGGAAGAAACTTCAGCAGGCGACACCTCCACGCAAAGACTGATGGGGCCTTGGGACAAGGAAGCCAGTCTTGAGGCAATTAAGCCTACTTCAGAGTGGGTTCGGCAAGCAGTGCCAAATCGATAGGCTCCCTCCTGCGTGCGCCCCTGCAGGTAAGGAATCAATCAGGCAAATGCCTCCCAACCTGTTCCCGCTGCGCCAAGGAATCAAAGCTGTTTACCATTCAAGCCCAGAAATGCATAAATAAAGCCACCAATTAGTCAGCACCCTTTGTCTCTCTGGCAAGAGCTTTTTAGTTACTTCCAAAAAGCTGGTGCCCCGCAAGGCCTTCCATTAAAGCACAAAGGCTTGCTCAGGACCTGGGAGGAGGAAGAGGCAGGGCGGGGAGCAGAGAGACCCAAGATGTGCCTGCAGCAGCAGGGTTGAGTGGCCAGGTATGCAGCCCCAGGAGCCCAGGGGAAGGCTCCAAGCAACCTAGAACACAGGCACTGCTCGAGCTCGCTCAGGGCATTCCAAATCTGAGTGATTCCAACAGCCACTGAAAGCCAAGTATCCATCCAACTGGAGCAGTTCCTGTCCTTAACTCCACTCAGCCTCAGCCTCCTCCAGCCTACCTTTCATTAGGGTGGAGCCAGCACTCAGCTGAAAGAGCAGCACAACTGGTCCCAGGTGGTCCCCTCAGGGTCTGCATTAGCCCCTCTCAATGGCAAGTACAACAATAAACATAAGGAACCTCTCACCCAGGACTGAGGTATCCTTCCACAAGCTGCAGATAGTCAAACCTGGAACCCCACAGGGGCTTGCAGTAACAGCATCACTCATCTCTGCTCTCAACCTCCTAGTCACCCCCAGCCAGCAGCAATGCACCAGAGGTAAGCCCACAGATGATTCAGGCAGGACAAGCAGTGTCAGGGATCCTAAATTCTGAAAAGAGGACTCCAGGGATTGCCAATGGCCCCTTCTTCTCTTACAAGTCCAGGAAGCCAGGACTGCAAAGGCCCTCTGAGTTCAGTGAGCAGTACAAATACAAACAAGGAAAAGGAGCCAGGCAGTGGCACACGTCTCAGCTACCCTGGAGGCTGAGATGGGAGGACCCAAAGTTCCAGCCCACACTGGGTAACATACATGCTAGGTAAGTCACCTATCACTGAATTACATCATTGTCCTTTCTATGTTTTGAAACACAGTCTTTCTAAGTTGCCCAGGAGGGCCTCAAACTCGAGAATCTTCTGGCTCAGCCTCCTTAGTAGCTGGGATTGCAGGCATACATCTGGCCAGGGGAAGGTTTTCAAATGCCCTTTAAATAGGAGTTCTCAGCCATCTGGATGAGCACAGGGGGCACTCAGATTCACTTGATCCCCACCCTGTCAGAAGCACCTGGTTGTCAAAAGGAAGACTAGAGATCGCTAAATGTTCCCCAGCTAGCTGCTGGGCCTCTCCCCCAGTGGATAAGCAAGTATATACTCAGGAGGAGCCAGAAGCCCAGAAGCCTAAGTTCTCAGAACTATCTCAGGACTGGACTGAGCTGTCTTTGTCTCTAGTAACAGCCTCCTGGGGTCTTTTGAAAAAGATGAAGGAGATAATATTAAGAAAGACTCATGACATTTGTCCAGCTTTAGAATCTCAAGAAAACAGACTACCTGGAAAGATAGCTCAAAGAATCTACTTAAAAGCAAGCCAGCTCCCAGCTTCTAAGAGAACAGCCAATTAGTGTGCGGCCCACCATCCCTTTGCCACCTGACATTTATAGAGCTGCAGAAGAAAAGCAGGCAGCAGTCAGCAAGTCTCAGGACAAGGGAAGATACTCCTGTCTTGTCCATAGCGCAGCTGCTGAGGGGGCAGCTGGAGCTGGAGCACAGTGACATAACCCAGCTGCAGGCCTCAATACCACTTCTGCCTGCAACATAGGAGGCGATGACCTAGCACAGTGATAGCAGGATCTCATGATGGAAACCAAGAATAAACCCATGCAGAGGCTTACTGCACAGACCCAATGGAAATTGCTACAACATGTCACCCAGAGGTAGCAGGCCACTGAACTCAACCTAAAAGGATTAGGAAATGAGCAGCTTCAATTTTCAAATGATCACAGAAGCAGATATGTACTCCTGCTCACTGGGCACAAGCTCCAGGGGTAGGACACCCTCGCTGCTCCCAACACACAGCCCAGGACTATTGCCTTCTCTGGCATGGGGAGGAGCAGAGAGAATAGTGGCACCCAAGCAGGCGACCAGCACACAGCAGGATCCTGTGTTAAGCACACATGGGCACACTGTGCTCTAAAATTCAAGTCATGAGACACTCAGGACAGCTTCAGATTTAATAAGTTCCTTCTGCAGGAAGCAACATGGGAGCCACACAGGCCATTTTTAGGACATCATCAACCCAGTGGTGAGCCACTGTGCCTGGTCAGGTTGGGCTTCCTCAGAAACCATAAACCTCAGAACAAATAACCAACTTCACCATGCCTGGCAAAGTGGGTTACACTGATGTTCTTGTGTACCAAACAGAGCATTTCAGACAGCAGTCAGTGTGGGTGAGAACCAAGAACCAGAGTGGGATGAGGAATGACATCTGAGAGCCAGTGAAGAGGCACTTCCCCAAGAGCCCTGCCCACGGAAGAGCACACCAACCAACACACACACACACACGTACGCGCGCATGCACACACACACGCACACGCGCGCACGCGCATACACACACACACACACACACACACACACACAGAGTACGGTACTCTCAAAGAGCCCCCCCCCCCACTGGACCGATTCCCTGGTGACAAGGAGGGTCCATGGTCCTATGCGCTAAGAGGGCACTGGGGCAGGACCATTTCTCCATGCCTCCAACACACTAGCAGATGTTTTAAAGCTGTCAGGAACAAGGGATAGAGACACCTAGGTAGTTGCAAGAAACCCCCTGAGGATGAGGCACCTAGGACAAGAAAATGAGGCCTCAGGAGGTAAGCAGGAGGCAGTTTCTGAAGTCTCCCCTGCCATAGGGTCCAAAGCCCAGGGCAGAAGAGCCTGGAAAGGTCACGGACAAACTCTGCTCAGCACTGGCACAGTTGAGATAAGGAAGAGTTCACAGTCACAGCCTAGGGGAAGGAAACTATAGCCCTGAACTGCAAGAGGGCCACAGGGAATACCCACTCTACAACTGCACACTACAAAGCCCACTCTACACCAGGGAAATGCTGGACTGTGCCAAATTCCCCGTGAAGGTCAGCCGAAAGGCCTCTGAGACAATGAAGCCTGAGGAAGCTGGCCACCCAAGAGCCCACTGCCCACATGTACATGCTGCAGGACCAAGGGAAAATGTACAGCCTGGGTGCCAGTCAACACCAAGTCTAACCACCAGCCACATGATCTTGGACAACAGACCTGCCTCTGCCTGAGTCCTACCCACTTGTCACAGCCCTGTGTGGAGGACGCTTTCACTTGTCATAAATCCAGTGTCTGGATTAAGCTCCTCTACTGTTGCATTTTCCACCAGCTGCTGAAGCCACTGCCCCAGATTATTTCCAAATCAATTTGGCTTTTGTGAAACCAGATGATTATTCCATTCTGAGCACATTCTTCATAGTTCTCTGATCCCAGACTAATTATTTCACATTTCTGTCACTGAACTGTGTTTGTCGTCAGCTGCTCAGTCACCTCTCATCACACCAAACAGCTCTGTTCCAAACCTGGCAGCCCAATACTGGTACACAGCCCAGGCACACCAATGTGGGCCAGGAAGACCACACCTTACCAGAGGACCCGGCAGATGAGTACTCATAAAACAAGCCACTCATCAGCAAAGCAGTCACAAAAAGCACAGGATAAGGTTGTTACAGAAAATGGGCCTTTGGGAGACCTACCTCTAGGAGACAGGCACCTCTGCCTGGAGCCAGCTCATTGGGGGTTCTTGACAGCATACCAGGCATGTCTCCCCATCTGAGAGTCAGAGCCATAAAACTCTGATCATTTTGCCAGAAGGCTAAAGGTCTGGCTTGGACCTCAGTCCCCCAGGGCACATCATACAGGCACAAGGTCAGTGTAGGCAGGCCCCACCAGGCATGGTCACTGAGATCAACACCCTCTACCACATGTCAGGCGACTTGCCTCTGAAAGTCTTCTCTTTGTCCTCCCAGTTCAGGAAGCAGGTGACAAGGATGGCTCTGCCCTCCCCCAGATCAGTGGGACACCCCACAATTCCTCAAACCGCTGGCTTTCCCATGGCCCAGGAGCAAAACTCACCCCCACACAGGACTGGATCACTTTTTTGAGGACTGCACTCTCCTACACAGACCAGTCAAGAGACGGAAGTCCAAGGGGGAGGGTGGCTGGTGGGTTGGGGAGACTTCCCCTCTTAAGCAATGTGCTAAAGAATGTGGGGATTGCAAGGGAGCAAGCCAAGTACCCAACACCAACCACACCCCACCAGGCTTCAGGGATTTCGTGAGAAATGAGGAGAGGGCCCCTGCTGAGAAGAACTGAATTTATGTCCAGAGCTTTCAACCTCTCCAAGTCAACAGCCAATGCACTCCCAGCACAAAGCTGAACAGAGTTGGGACTGGAGCAGCACTGCAGCAGTGATCCTCCTAAGACCTCCAGAGATGGCCCACACCTGCAGGTGCCAGGCTGGGCCAGCCAGGAGGCAGAAGGGTAGGAAAAACATGTAAAGGGCCTGGGAGAGTTATCCCTGCCACTGGAGGAAAGGCCCAGGCCTTCCAAGGGTGCTCTGTATACTGTAACAGATGTGGAAGGAAGAGGTTTATCTCTGTGGGACTAGGCCACGCTAACAAGTCAGCCACTATTTCCAAAGGCTCCGCTAGGCTCCCTATCAACACTGCTGCTGCCTGGCAACATCCTTCCTTTGTCCATCTGAACACATCACCTGCCAGCAACAAGGATGCTAAAGGAAACCAGTGTTTTTCAGCCCAGCTGCACACAAAACCTCAGATATGGAGCCCTTAGCAGATCCTTTCATCTGCCCCTCCGGAGGCCACCATCTGAAGGAAGGTGGCAGGCAAACCATGATTTCCAGGCTGAGAGGAAGAACAAGACAGACACGGGGCTGGACACGGTGGCTGCTTTCCTCTGCCCGCAGGCCAGGAAAACAAGCATAGTTATTTCTGCACAGAGGCCCAGGCGGGCCCCAGCGGCTCCCCAGGGTCCTGTCTGCACAGGACGGAGCTCCTCGTGGCTATGCCCATCAGAGGGGCAGACAGGCAAGCAGCAAGTCGACAGGCATAGAAGGACTCAGCATCCATGGAGACCTGCTGCCAGGCCAGCCCTGACAAGCCTGAAAGCTGCCCTTCCTCTAGAGATGGAGGAAGAAACACTTCCCTTTGGGAGGGGTGAGCCCTGGAATAGTCCACAGAGGAAATGCCACCTGCCCACAACCTGCCAGCCTTAGAAGCTCCTTCTCAGTGTCAGGGAACCTGTCTCCAGGCAAAGTGAGGGACAAGGTTTAATGCCCAAGACTCCATGGGAACTATATGTCTCTCTCTCTCTGTAACCTGGCCTCCAAGCCCATCAGACTCCAAGGTTGAGATCAAGCCCTCAGCAGACCGTCTACCCCTTCCCAAGGTCCCCATTGCTGGTGGCTCTGCTGTGCCATGAGACCACATCCACAGTCCTGCTGGAGGCCATGTGGCAGGCAAAGTGCAGCACAGCCATAGAACAGCTAGCAGGGTAAAGGCCATCAGCCTCTGGAACCTGATTGCATCCTATGTGTCTTCCATGTTCCCACAAGAGGTAAATGCACCTCTCAGCCAGCAAAGCTCAAGGTAACTTCAGAAAGAGGCCTGATAGGAAGTCCTGAGACAAAAAATAACTCAACACACATGGAAGAAACACCCACCTGGGCAGCCTATAACTGTTAATCCTGATAAGTCTACTTCCCTGGATTAAGGAACACCTAGCATATCAGCAAAGCATGCCCCTGGGTAGGTCACAGAGGTATGACCTTGGGTGCTATATGTGGTCCCTTGCCCGTTCCCTTCTAGCACTAGTCCCCTGGTCAGAACTGAGCAGCTTTGTTCCTTCATACTCTTCTGCCATGGAGCCAGCTGTCCATAGGCTGAAACCTCTGGCACCATGAGCAAATTAAAACAGTTCCTCCTATAAACTGTGGATGTTAGGTATCATGTTTCCCAGCAACTGGAAAGCTAATACACACCCCTGCCCCTGTGGCTCCTACAGTGCTGCAGGAAATGAGAATGCCAAATGCAACACAGAATCCAGGAGGGTTGGGTCTGCTCATGGGAAACTACTGTTTTTCCAGAGCTGGAGATTAAACCCTGGGCCTCAAGCACTCTATGACTGAATTACATCCACAGCCCTAGGTATTTGAAGGTATTTAACACTAGATATATTTTGGAGCAAAATATAGCTCATGGATATTTATGACAAATCACAAAGTTGCCACAAAATATTATCTCAGGGCAGCTAACCTGGTTAACAGTCTCATCCTGGCAGGGGACTAGCTGGGCCCAGCCCTGCAGCTCACTGAGAAGTCAGGCAGCCTTGACCTGACACGGGCTGGACACATCACTACTCCTGGGCCCATGGGCCCACTGGGTCGCAGAGGCTCTCATAAACCAAAGGCCTCTGCCCCAGAAGTCTCCCCAAGAAATACTTATTGGGAGCCACTGAGCAAGCAGACTACGGACTCAAGGCCAGAGGCAGTGAAGGGGACCTGTGTCCCATGCCCTTGGGCCATGCCCTTCCTGCAGTTCCGTGGCACTTCCACATGACGCTATGTATCTAATGAATCTTCCTAAATGAAAAAACTGACGGGGCCAGGGGACAACAGGAGAGGGATATTCCCAGAATGCTCTAGGGTATCCTGGCCCAAATGCTTAAAATGGATGGGTCAAGAGTTCCAAGGTCTGGAAAAGCACAAGCCCCTCACTTCTCTAGCTTTTTTTATGAGAGGCTGTATTAAAAATGGTTTAACCACAATAAAACGTGTTACATTTATGGCAAGAAAATATGGAAAGGCAGTAAAATTAGCAGAGCATAGAAATGAGAGAACACTAAACACCCTTGGCTCTCCAACAGAAACAGACAAGGAGACTATTAAATGGAAGGAATTTAAACCAATTTAAAATTCAAAGTAGCACTTCTTCTTCCCTGCTAAGCCATCCCAGGGGACAGCTGCCCAGCACTGCCAGCACCCTCACAAAGGTCCCTGGGCATGTTCCCACAGTGTGCAGCCTGGACAAGCCCCTGCCCTGGCAGGGGTCAGGTGATGTGGGACCTCTGGTGTGCCCTTCCTGCCTGCTCACCTCTCAGGCAGCCCTGCACACCTGACAGCCTTGCTTGTACTCCCACCTGGTTTCTGGCTGGGAGTGCAGAGTGTTACTGCTCCTCACCTCTGTCACTCAGGTCACAAGATGGATCTGCTGCAGCCACACAAGCCAGTACTCCCCATCTACATGACTAATGGCGCTAGGGACTGGCAGGTGTCTCAGCATCAGAACTGACCACACACAAGCCACTCACTCAGCACAGCTTCCCCACTTCTCTCTGGGTCCATCATGTCCCCCAGATTCCAGAGAAAAGACCACTGTTAGTGTCTGTTTCAGGAAACTAATTCTAGGATAGCTCTTTCTCTAGCCTCACTTGACTAGGTAACTTAACAGTATTATTGGTTAGAGTAGTTTTAGGATTACTAAAAAGCTGAACAGAAACTACACATTTCTCACATACCCCTTGCTACCTATCCAGTGTCTCTCATTTGTGATCCCTGGCTTTGGTACAGTTCCTGAGCTAACACGGGCTTGCTATTATTTACATTTTATGTTACGCTCTACTTTTTGTGTCTGTGGGTCTGGCAAGTGTATAATACATGTACTCAGCACAGTATTGCAAAAGTTTCAGTGCTCTAAAACTCCTATAGTCTTAAAATTCAGAGACTGACATTCATTTCCATTCATTTCCCTTCCTGACAACCAGATCTTTTACTGTCCCCATACTTCAGCATTTTCCAGAATGTCCTATAGCAGAAATCATATAGTATGTAGGTTTTCCACTTAGTAATATGTATTTAAGATTCTTTGGTGACTTTTCATGGTTTAATGGCTCATTTCTTTTTAGCACTGAACAATATTCTACTGTCTAGATGTATCACAGCTTATTTATCCATTCACCTACTGAAGGACATCTTGATTACTTCTAAGTTTCAACTGCCAAAAATAAAGCTATTATAAACACTATGTACAGGTTTCTCCATGGACTTAAGTTTTCAACTCATTCAGATAAATTTTATAAGGTAATTCTGCTCAATAATATAGTAAAAGTATATTTAGTGTTACAGAAACTGCCAAACTACCTTCTAGACTAGGTGTCCCTTTCTGCATTCCCACCAGCAAAGAACAGGAGTTCTCATTTAGCTACATCTGTGCCCGCATTTGGTTTGGTCAGTGTTGTAGATTTTGGCCCATTATAATAAGTGTACAGTAGTGTCTCATTTTAACTTGCAATGCCCTGAGGGCAATGCAATGCCATCCTATCTGCCCTCTGTTTGTCTTCTCTGGTGAGGTATCTATCTATTCATATCTCTTATTGTTTATCCAACTGGATTGTCATCTCTGAATTTTAAGTTTCTTGTATACTTTGGATAATAGTCCTTTATGAGACATGTCATTTACAAATATTTTCTCCCAGCTTGTGGCTTTTTTTTTTTTTTTTAATTCTCCTGACAGTGTCTTCTATAGTGCAGAGATTTTTAATGTTATTTATTTATTTATTTATTTTAGGGAAGGGTCTACAGGATGTTCAGGCAGGGTCTCACTACTAGATCGGACTCGTAGTGATCCGCCTGTTTACAGCTCCCAAGAGCTGAGATTACAGACATGGGCCACCATGTCCAGTCTGCCATCTCTGCATGTCCCAGGGGTGGGGCCAGCACAGCAGGCCCAGGGATCGAACCCCAGTCCCTATGCCTGCTTGCAGGCACTTTAATCCACTGAGCTATTTGGCTGGCCCCAGGAATTTTTAATTTTAAATAAAAACAAATTTACCAATTCTTTCTTTCATGGATCATGTCTTTAGTATCATATATTAAAAGTTGGGGCTGGGGAGATGGCTCAGTAGAATAAGCCCTTCCCTGGCAAGTGCAAGGGCCTGAGTTCAATCCCCAATTCTGCCAAAAAAAAAAAAAAAAAAAAAGTCATCACCAAGCCAGGTGTAGTGGTGCACGCCTGTAATTCCAGCACTCAGGAGACAGAGGCAGGAAAATTGTCATCAGTTCAAAGCCAGCCTGGGCTACATCGTGAATTCAAAGCCAGGCTCAAATACTAAGACCCTGTCTCAAAAAAAAAAAAAAAAAAAAAAAAAAAAAGTTATCAAACAGAAGCTCAACTATATTTTCTCCTGTGTACCTTCTAGGAGTTTTAAAGTTTTATGTTTTACCTTCGGGTCACAGACTGTTAGGCTACAATGCCTTCTGAGGTCCTTTTCATGAACAGCGTGAGTTCTATATCTAGTCTCTTTCCAGTTTTTCAGCACCATTTCTTCCAGACTTTTCCCCCCCATCCACCCCATGAATGAGCTCTGGTCTACCAGTCACCTCAGCTGACTGTGTCTGGGGGACTATTTCTGGTTCTTCTGTCCCATGTATCCATCTATCTCCTGCCAGAGCACACTACCTGGATGACACCTTGCACCCAGCCTAGCTGGGGGGCATTGTCAGTCCTCCAACTTCTTTCTCCTAAGGACACAATGGCCACTCTAGGTCTCTTGCTTGCCCATAAAAACTTTAGAATCTCTTGCCAAAGGTGACTTGCTGGGATTTTTACTGAGACTGCATGGAATCTGTAGAACAAGTTGAAAAACTGCCAACTACCCCATGGCATTCAGTCTTCTTATCCATGAATGTGAAATGTCTCTCCAAGAATTAGATCCTGATTTTTTTTTAATCAGTTTTATAATTTTCCTCATATAGGCCAGGCATATATCTGTATCAAAGTTCTTTTTGTTGCTAACATAAAAGGTACTGCATTTTGACTTTAAGCCCCAACTGTGCACTACTGGTGCACAGAAAAGCAACTGACCTTGACCTAACTTTGTGTGTTGTAACCTTGATCACCACTCCATAGCCTAAGGCATGTGCTAGTTCTATAAGTTCTTTGTTGATTCTCTGGGATTTTCTGCATAGGCTGTCATGTCATCTGTGAAGAGAAACAGTTTTCTTCCAACCTTTTCAACTTGCATGCTTTTTACTTCCTCTTCCTGATGCCTCAGCTGGGACTTAATATATGACAGGGAATAGGATAAGTGGTAAGAGGGGATATCCTTGCCTTGCTCCTAATCTTAGCAAGCAAGATTTTAGTTTCTTATTTAATTGTAAGATGGAAATATTTGACAAGTAATAGGAAATTAGTTTGTCTATCATAACAAAAAGAAAATCTGCTACATAAGCAATGCTGATCATCACCAAGCCAAGTGCATTTCATAGCTGTGAATGTCTCTAGGGAAGCCCCCTCATTCAGTGAGAACTTAGGATTCTTGGGTCCAGGTGACCCTATCACATTCCAGAGAGCAATATGAAGCTACCAACCAGAACAGAATCTTGGAGGTGGTTCAAGCAGACCCTGGAGCACTTCAGCTCCTCTCAAGTCAAGACTTAATGGCAGACAGATGTTATAGCCCTAGCCTGAGCTCCACCATGGGAACAACTCCATCCTCTGGGAGCTGCTGGCTCCCATCTGCAGGACTCAGCTGGCAGCTTTCATCCTGCTCTGGACCAAGCTGAGCACCAGAAACTCTGGCCACATAGTATGGCCACCCTGCAAGCTGACAAGTCTAAGCCAATGCTGCTCAGCAGGGTAAGCTGTTGCCCGGGCCTGTGATAAGGTACCCTCCCCTGACCATGGCCAACACAGCTGCCACACCTTGGCTCCAGCCCAAAGATCCATGGCCATGAGAGGTCAGAGTCTGGACAAGCACAGAAAGAGGACACCTGTCCATATTAAGAGATGCTGCATGACAGGCTGGGGCAAGGGTCTCTGCACAGAGGATATGATGGCAGTTTGGGGACCAGCACACATATCCTCATGCGAATACCCTGTCCCCACCCCAGCATTCCACCCCTGACAAAAGCAGGCAGTATGTGCTCCTTCCTGGTAAGGAGGGGCAGAAAGGCCACACCTAAGGGTCCCACAACATCCCAGCAGTACACCTAAAAATAAGCTGTCCCCAAGGGTACACAACAACACAGGTAAGGCTTGTGATTTAGAAAAAGAGAAAGCGGCCTCCTATGATCAGGGTTATAATTTCAGCCTAAATGTTGAAGACTTGAAAACAGACTGTACCATGTGACTTTTTTATTTGTTCATAGTGTCTTGTCACACCTTCTCTTACATTTTAACATAGGTCATATTTATTACTTAAGGAAGGCCTCTCAGAAATAAGAAAAATAATTTCATGTTTAAATGTACACCAGAGGGCTGGGGAGATAGTGCAGTAGAATAAGCTCTTGCCTAGCAAATGCAAGGGCCTGAGTTCAATCCCCAATTCCATCAAAAAATAAAAAGTAAAAATAAAAATATACCACAGATCAAAAAATTCATATCCTAGCCACATCCTCTTGGAAATGTTCCATCGTCCACTTTGTAGCTCCTCAGGTGGAGCCTCTCCCATGCCCTGGGTTCTGTAAGGTCACCTAGGTTCTCCAGTCCTAACCCTGCCCACTGCTCAGATACTGGGGTGTCTGCCACTGGCCAAGAGGTCAAAGCTATGATTCCATGAGTTCCAAGGCCCTCAACTCCTGAGCTGAAGCATTTGATTGCTCCCTGACCTATCCACAACCCACACATGACCCAAAGCTGGAGGCAACCCAGATGTCCTTTCCTCACAACTCCCCTCCCATCTCAGTCCACAGAGTCCTCCACAAAGATCCCTGACAAACACACTAGATGACTAGTATCCAGATATGGACGGATTGTAACTAAAGAGCAGCTGGAGCAGCCCCAGATCATGTCTTTCTTTCTTTTTTTTTTTTTTTTTTTGCGGTACTGGGGATTGAACTCAGGACTCTGCACTTGCCAGGCAAGCTTTTATTCTACTGAGCCCTCTCCCTGGCCCCTCAGATCATGTCTTGACCTACAACCCTCAGAAGGAGCCTAGGAGGAGCAGATGCCTCTCCCCACAAAAGAAAAGGACCACAGATGGAGGTTGGCTAGTGCCTCAGAGTCCTAGTGGACAGCAGCAGAGAAAAGAACATCAAAGACCAGGGCAGAGACATTCAGTGACAAGGGCATCTCTGAAACAGCTATTGGGGAGGGGGTGTGCAGCATCAGGCTTAGGCACCTACAAAATGATAAGCCTTATCTAGCTTACACTTCCTTCCAAAAGACGAGAAATGGGAGACATGGGTGACAGTCATCCCTGAATCCCTACAGGATACAAGATTCATACTAGGAGAAAAGTCCCAGAACAGTGCTCTGGTGTTAAGGCCCGCCATAGCCACTGGAGGATGTGGATGGCACAGGAGGCCACTGTGATTTGCTACAGCCAGGGAGGGCAATGAAGCAGCCTTGGGATGCCAGCTCCCAGGTCCTCTCCCCTGCAACCATGACACAACCAGCCACTCTGAATAAGGCTGCATTGGAAATGAAGTTTGTTCCAGTGCTTGAATAAAAGGGGGAGTATCACATTTTATCCACTTCCACATCCCTTAACAATAAGAGCTTATTTAAAAGTCCATGAATATGTAAATGAAATTTTAAATATGGAAATGAAAAGCATGCAAAGCAATGGTCTAGGAGTGAAGTACTGATGGCACTTGCCCTGCAGAGGAGAAAGCATGAGCTGGCTGAGTCCTGGCCATCCTGACTCCCGGAACAGAGCTGGACCCACCAGGAGGATTATGTTGTCCACTTACTGCATGCAAGCCAACATTGGCTCAAGGCCAGTTTCTGTCCTGGCAGGGCCCATAGCCAATCCAAGGCCTCTACCTAGTGGCTCACCTAAACAGGCATCTTAGGTGTAGCATGGCTCAGCCTGAGAGGCACAGTGGCTGCCTTCGGGCACAGGTAAGAGGCTCAGCAGTACTCAGCTCTCTTGGGGATGGAAGGGGGTTACAGGCATGATCTCTACCCGGATGCAGGACAGCTGAAGCTGAAACATTAGGGCATCTAAATCCAGGCCTGGGCTGGACTAAAAGAGACTGCTACTCTATAGGTACACAGTGCTTCCAAGCAAGCAGCATGCGCTCCAGGGACCATGTCTGCTGGCCAGCCCATATCCTCTTCACCTCACTGGCTCTGACAAGGAAAGAATTAAGGGAAGGGAGCATGTGACAGATGCTCACTCACCTCTAGGCCTTGCTGCTCTCTCCACTCCTCACCCTCTAACTAACCACACCATTTCTAAGCTTGCTACAAACATGCCTGCTGGGGAGGGCTCAGGAGGAAAGAACACAATTGTCTTCAAGTGCTGTCAGCACTATCTCATGTCCAAATCTAGCACTGCAGCAGGTGCTGGTGCCCTCCAGAGCTACACCATATGGGCAGCCTGAGGAAGACCCAGTTCCACTGCAGCTGGCTATGGGGACAGTGCTGACAGGTTTTCCTGTGCTACAATAGTCCCAGGCAAGGAGAGCCAGTGCTAAGAATCAAAAGCACGGGCAGACTTGAGCCAATGGTCCAGGAATCCCCAAGCTGTGCTGGAACCAAAGGCATGGCTATATCACACAGGCTGAAGAGCCTACTGCTCTACTGCTTTTGTCCCCTCCAGTGACATGGCTCTGCGTGTAGGTATGTGAGTACCAGGGACCCAAGAACATGTGTGGTGCCACCTGGGAGGCAGAGAGGGTGGGCAGTTGGGTCCCCAGAACCTAAATCTGTAACAGAGGAAAGTGAATTTCCTAAGTACCTACACTAACAAGACTGAGAAATTGGCCTTATATGCTAAGCTCCAGAAGGAGCTAGTGCCATGCTAAGTAGCTGTGCTCTAACGTCAACCCCAGAATGTACTTCAGAAAAACAGTGCACCTGACCTGCAGGTGAAGCCTGCCTCCCAAGCCTGGGACGTTAGGTTGGGCACCACTGTGCCCTGGTGCATTCTGTACCTCAGATCAACCTGAGGTGGGCAGCAGACAAACACAGCAGTTAGTGTTCAGGGGGCTCCTGGCAAGTGGACTTGGTATCACCTTGGGAATAAGGGCTGAGGATAGGGGCGGGATAGACAGAGACCACAGCAATTTCTCTCTACTGCAAGCTGGGGTACCCAGCCCCTCAGGAGGAGTGCTTGACCTCACTACCACAGCCATGAGGAAACAGCCCACTGCTTCACTCCTGCATGCACATGATCAGAGCCCCAGCCTGACCAGCCAGAGGACTGGCCATTCATCCAGAGAAGACCATGGTGAGGCTGTTGGTTCCTCTGGGCTCCCACACAGGATAGTGTGGACCTGTCCCAACCTGTGTAACACCCTCAGACCTCACAAGCACATCAGCCTTTCTGAGGGCCAGACCAGAGTCCCAGCCTGCCTTGTGTTCTGTGTAAGTAGCTCATAGACAGCTATTCTGCTATTTCATCTTCTCCCTCGAATTCTAGCCCCCAGTACTGTAAGATGTAACTCAATAGCCACATCCTTTTGGAAATGTTCCATTGTCTACTTTGTAGCAAAAACATAAGCCACACACATCTGTGCCACTAAACAAACACAGTTCATGCTGTCTGTGTACATATGTGTGCTGGACATCCATGTACTCTCATATCCTGGATCCTCCCTGAGGATAGTATATCAGGTCCTTTTCCTCCCCATGGGACTCTTGGTTGATGTGGTCAGTGACCATCTCAAGGTTGACAGACACAGAATAAGGCACAGGAGGCCACTGTGATTTGCTGCAGACAGGGAGGGCAATGAAGCAGCCTTGGGATGCCAGCTCCCAAGTCCTCTCCCCTGCAACCATGGCACAACCAGCCACTCTGAGTGAAGCTGTATTGGAAATGAAGTTTGTTCCAGTGCTTGAATAAAAGGGGGAGTATCACATTTTATCCACTTCCACATCCCTTAACAACAAGAGTTTATTTAAAAGTCCATGAATAAAGCAGAGCACCTTTCCTGGTGCCATCTGAGGGTAAACTGTGACACTCCACTAGCAGAAAGGCACATCTTCTAATGGGAGGCTGAGCTAGTTTTACCCTGTTCATCTGCTGCGGGCTGAGCAAGCAGGCCAGGGGTAGCTGAGAGCTATAGATCAGCAGGAGCCAAGGTGGGCTGAGCAATGCCAGCTACAGGCACCATCTCAGCAACCTCAGCTGCTACACACCTGGCCAAAATTGCAACAGAAGGGCAGAGGGAGGAATGAAAGGGAACTGGGAGAAGCAAAAGAAGAAGCGATGGAAGACCCAGAGGCCACGGCTCCTCCAGCTTGTGAGTCCACAAGCCATGCAGAGCCAACACCACCCCCATTCAGGGAGCAGGGGGACATCAGGTGAAGAAATGCTCACTTACTCAACAGATACCCCTGGGCAAGGCACAGGCACCAGGCACAGGACAAAAGTCCCTGCATGTTCACTGAACTCACTGCAATTGGGAGAAATACACAATATAAATATACGTAAGTAAAAAAACAAAAACATCTGACAAATGCAGTGAAGCCAACTGAAGCCAGGAAGGAGGAAGGGCACCTGGCTTTCTTTCACCATGGGCAGGAAGGACCCTAGCAAGCTGACATCTCAACAGATACCCCACAAAGGTCAGCAAGAGCGCAGAGGCCCCAACAGGCTCAGCATGCTTCAGAACAGGTGAGTGCTGACAGATCAGGAAAGCATAGGGACAAGCAGTCAAGGTCAGAGATCACAGCATAATGAGATGTCAGACATGTTGTGCCTATAGTACTCAGAAGTGAGAGTGAAGTGACCAAAAAGGTCTCCAATGTGTTGTGGCCAGGGAGACACGCTAAGAGCAGAGTGCCCCAGGAGGAGGGCACAGCAGCAGGGGTCTCTTGGGAGACTGGGAAACATACTTGTCCAGATGCTAACTCTGAGCTCCTGAGGGCTCCTGAGACAAGGAGCCTGAGGTGGGCTGAGATGTAAAGTGTACAACACCCCCACCTTCAGACTTACATTTCAATGATTCCCTCAGACAGAAGCATGGAAGGTGAGTGGTACAGCAGGAAAAGGTAGAAAAGAGTGGTTTCAAGACAGCATGGTGCAACACACCTGTTGGCCCAGAATTTAGGAGGCTGAGGTAAGAAGTTCACTGCAAGTCTGAAGCCAGCCTGGGCTACACAGTGAGTTTAAATCCAGGCTGAAACTATGTAGCAAGACCTTGTCTCAAAAATAAAACAACAAAGGGGATGGGTATCAGAAATACAAGGGTAACTGCTCTTGACAAGTACACATAAGCAAGAAGCTAGGGGTATAGGCAGAAGGCTACACCCCCAGACTCCTCAAGGAGTGCAGCAGACTGCCAACATAAGGATGTCAGTGTAACCAAGTCAGTCAGAAAATCTGGGTCTACTGGAGTCGCTCCCTTCCCACGTTTTGGAGACAGGGAGTTCATACTTTACTAGGTGCTCCCCTGGCCCTGTATAGCAAGCTGGTGGGACTTAATACATAGGGATGCACAACAGTACCCTTCTCACCTCCCTGGCACCTAGTCTGGCCTGTGCCACAGATGATAGGTGCAAAGCTAACAGCAAGTGGGGCCAGGGAGTTGGCTCAGTGGAATAAGTACTTCCCTGGCAAGCACAAGGGTCTGAGTTTAATCCCCGGTACTGAAGAAAAAAAAAAAAAAAAAAGCTAACAGCAAGTGGTCCTGTTGCATCCCTGAAACATGCACTGTAGGGGCTCCCACAAGGACAGACACAGACAATCCATCAGGCAGGGCTGGCTCAACACCTTCTGCCAAGATCCACTTACATCATGAAGAACCAAAAGCCAAACGGACATGGCAAGGCTTTGTCTACAGCCTTGACAACTCTGGTGACCAGCTGGGACAAGCAGGAGACTTGGTAGGGGATCCAGCTATGGGAAGCAGTCCAGACCAGCTCCAGGCCAGCCAGGTCACTGCACATTTTTTCCTCTGCCCACCAAATCTGCCACAGCAAATTCCACCATCTCCACCTTCGACATACACCCATAAACCAACCCCTGACCATCGCCACTAGCTACACACACACACACACACACACACACACACACACACACACACAGAACTATCAGCTCACCTGTGGTGCCCGCTGAAGAGTCCATGGGGCTTTGCCCCAAGCACCCCTAGGAGTGGTTTTTACCAGTTCCTCAGACAGTTATGATAACATCAAAGATGACCACAGTTACTGGCTAACAACTTGCCAATGGTGCCAGGCACCTGCCTGCACCCTTTACAAAACCAAATGCCATCATGCCTACCATTCTGACAAGTGAGGCATGGAGGCAGTGATTTTAAAAACTGTCTGAGAACAAAGTCCCCTTGGAGGTGGGGCCAAGATTCAAGTACAGGGAGCTTGTGCACAAAGCCAGCAGTTGCTGCTTACCTCACTGCCCATGCCATGGGATGCGCAGATATACGTCCCAGCATCATGAATCTCACACATTTGTCACTGGCCTTGCTGGCATCTGGATAGCTCAGGAGCACTGTAACTCACACAGACAGTGGGTGACAAGGCCTCATTATATCCAAGCAGGTCTGCAAGGATGACTAACTGCTTTGGACAACAGTGGGAGAAGAGATACACTTAGAATTACTACCGCGATACTGATACGAACTCCCTCTCAGGAGGTGCCGCAGCAACCAAGTGCGTGGCAGTCTCTGCTAGATGAGACAGTGATGTCCTCCTCTCATCCGTTCACTGAACAAGAATACATCTCCTCTGTGGCTGCCTGGGCCTGGGCCCTGACAAAGGTGGTCCTGCCAGCCTAAGGCTCTGTGGAGTCCAGAAAGACCAGGACTGCAAGTGCTGCAAGGCGCGTCTCCTGTCCACAGCTATGGCTGTCAGTCACAGCAGCTGGGGTGAGCACAACTCAGATATGAGCAGAGAGCTCTTGAAGGCTGATCAGACACAGGGCTCATCAGTCCCAAGATACAGCCAAGCTAGCTAGTGTGGTCCAAGCAGGCGGCAGTCAAGCACTCCCATCCCCACCTCCCTCAGCAGCCTCTCTCCCCTGATTCTGAGCAGCTACACCTTAAGTCAGACAGGCTGCACCACACAAAGCACACAGGATTCACAGCCCCTGTCTCCTCCGAAGGAAAGAAGTGATGAAAGTCTGCATGGCAGCTGAGTCACATGTTCCTCAGGACCTGACCTCCACCCCTGTCTTGGTTACTCTCTCATTGCTGGGACAAAATACTTGATACCCCAAGTCAAAGGGGGAAAGGTTTATTTGGTTCAGTCTGTAGAGGTTTCAGTTCATAGTCAGCTAGCGCCAAGGCACAGTGGCATGGCTGACGGGTACAGCAGAGAAAGCTTGGTATAGGCATGGCCGTGGCCAGCAGCAGCAGGCATCAAGGGAGGAGGAGGGATATATACCATTCCAGGTCATACCCACAGTGACCAGCCTCTTCTCACTAGGCTTCACCTTCCAACATCACACCTAGCTATAAACCAATCAGTAGACTGATCCAGTTTCACACACCTATGAGTCAGTTACCTCACCAATGCCCATGAAGCTTGGGGAGGAGGTCTAGATATAAGCCATAACAACCCTCAAACCATAGAGACATATAGGTCTGCATCCTAAGCCTGTGTCTCCTGCTTCACAACAGATCAACCAAGACCCTTAATGCTATGATGCCCAACAAGAGGTGACAATCAGGCCTAAATCAGAGTCTGCTGGGCTCCCAACAGACAGGCTGAGAGTGCCTTTCAGTAGCCCCTCAGAAGATGGGTGGCAGAGCAGGTAAATGTAGGAAAGAGACATCATCACACTCAGAGAACCAAAACCAAGGCCTGGGAAGTGAACAGGGTGAGGTTTCCTGCGTGGGAGTCAGATTGCAGCTGGAAGTAAGGCCAGTTTGGGGGTAGGCACTGTTACAGAGAGATGCTTTCCATTTCAAGACAAGGAAGTACAGCTGAGTAAATGACACACCACATCAGGTCCTTCCTTATTCTAAAGGGAGTATGTCTCCCATCTCCTGCCATTTGAAGGGGCTCAGGAAGTTTCCCATCTCTCAAATGCCAGCCCATGATCAAAAGGAAGCACCAGTCCAACCACTGCATTTCCAGACGCCAGCCCCGGGGGACTGAAAGCATTAACATGCACCATTTCTATCTGTGTATGGTAATGCAAGCCTGTAATCCCAGCTATTCAAAAGGCTGAGGCAGGAAGATCTCAAAGTTCAAACCTAAGCTGGACAGCTTAGCAAGATCCTATCTCAAAATAAACTATTTTTAAAAGGGCAAGGGTTATAGCTCAGTGGTATACCACTTGCCTACCAAGTGTAAAGCTCCCTGGGTTCAGTCTGCAGTACCACAAAGAGACAGTTGCAATCCAACATGGAGTCGAGAACCATGCTTCGCCAGTAACACAGGGTAAAGTATGTACATAGCTTAATGGCAGGAAGTACTTTCTCCTCATAGCCCTTAGCCAGCATCTACCCTACTCCGAACTCTGGAAGGCAGCAATCAGTGGGACATGGGCCAGAGCTACTGCAGTAACCTGGGAAAGACCACAGAAGCCACACTATAGGGCACAGGAGAAATGCCAAGGAGAAGGCTGATTCAAGGAACTAACTCTGGTTTCCGCCTTCATAGACAGCAGACACTCCATTACACAGATGGAGAGCAGGAAGACTCAGGTATTTTGCACATCACATGGGCAAAAGAGGGCGCTGTGACACCCAGGTGAGGGTGCTTGAGACTGGCCTTGTCTCTGCTGCTCAGGGAGGAGCTATAACCTGGAGAATACACCACACCTATCCTTTAAAGCAGGGATTCCCCAACCCCTGGGCCAGTTATGAGCTGGGTAAGTAGAAAAACTGTCTTCCATGAAACCAGTCCCTGGTATCAAAAATTGGGGACCGCTGCTCTAAAGGCTGACTTCTTGGACATATGGACCCCACTGTAGAATTCATCCTCAGAATTCAGGGTTCAAGGACCTTGGTATAGAAAGTACACTATACCTTTGTTTAAAACAGCAAAACACCAAAGAAGAAAAGCACTCAGCAATGGGCTTTAAAAGTACAGGACTGTCGTGCAATAGCACATAAACACATCCAAGATGACAGGGAGCGGCCCATCTGTGAAGATAGGCACCACTGCTAAGCCCACAGGACAAGACCACTCATGTGACAAGGCCACAGGGCAGTTTCTTAGGGACTACACAACACCACAGAGAAAGAAGCATGGTGGCCCTTGGTTCAGAGGCAGGACTTCTGAAAGTTAAGGTGGTCATGGGGGGTATTAAGCTCATCAGTGAATCCTGAACCATGGATTGAACCATTTCCCTCACAACACCCTTCCACCGTGCCATTTCTGCCTTGGAGCCAGCAGACTATGGACTGAATCCTCTAGAAGTGTGAGCCAACAGAAACCTCCTTTAAAGTGTGGTGTTAGGCACTATGTCCCAGTGATGGACAGTAATTACAAGTTACCTCATTTACAGAAAATTATGAAGCACCCACCAGCCACTCCCACAGGATACACTAGCACTTGCCTTTCACCCAGGGCAGCTGCATGGATTCACAGAGGAATCCCAGGTCCTGAAAGGTGGGCAGTGGTCTGTACCACCCATGCGCCTGCACTACCCAAGGCATAGGCAGCTCTCTGAAAGAGACTTCATTCAAAACTGACCCAAAAGAAAAAGACTGATTTAGTCTAATCTTTCAACCACAAACTGAGCTGCAGAGCAGGACGTGGAGAGGGTCCCCCTTCCTTGTGGCACTTGTGTTGGACACTGGGATTGCTGTACAGGTCAAAGCAGGTAAATGCAGAAAACGCCTCACTGTTTAAGGGGAGAAAGACACCGACAAGGCTCTTTTCCACTGATCGCTCATTCTCTTTCATAGTCAGAGTAAAATGAAGAGGATCACCCAGCAAAACGTTAAAGCTTTAATTCCAAATCACTTTTCATGCCCGTTTCATCTGACAGTGGCTTTGAAAGCAAAAGGCAATCTTTATCATTTGAGCTTTATAAAGTAAATTGATGTGATTATGTCCAACATAACCAGCTGCTTCTAAAATCCAATTTTCAAAGTGACATCAGCCCCCAAAATAAGAAACCCTTCCTTCTGGCTATTAATAAATTATTAAAATGCTATCTCTATGGAAGGATGAGCCTGCAGCTTGATAATCAACAGCAAACAGGCTGACTCCAGAAGCTCCTCACAGACCAGGCCATCCAGCCATGTCACTGCACATAGCCTCTCCCTGTGGCCCTGCTCACCTCAGGAGGCCAAACCATACAGCAGTCCCCATCGCAGGTGACTCAAGCATGAATCAGACTACCTGAAGCTTATCACACAATCCCACACTCTCTGTCAATAACTGCTCTGGGGCAGGCAAGCACACGGCCCTGTTTTAGGGAGGACCTTGTGGGGAGAGGGGAGGGAGTGTCCTAGAAAATATTTCTTTGTTTCAGATAGGAGGCTTCTCCATTCTGCCTGTGTACATGACATCCAAGCCTGGGCAGCACCATGAAGGCATGAGAGAAACCAGTCTGAGCAGTCAGCTGAGGGGCAAGACAACAAGAGGCCAGGTACCTAAAGAGAGTACAAACTTGTGTCTGTGTTCCTAGTAGAACCTTTAGAGTCTCCTGTGTGACAGAAGTACCTTTTGTCATCCATTATGAGCTCCTTTAGAGCATACCTAGTTTGTGCTAACAAGGTAGCCTAGAACTGGCCCCTGCAGAGCTCAGGATGGGGACTGGTAAGATCAGAGTCCACAGAGGGTAGGAACTCTCAGCCTCATTTCCTGGTCTAGGGGCTGAAGACTGGGTTATGAAAACTCTTGAACAAGATTTAAGAGCATGAGGCTGGTAAGATAGCTCAGTAGACTATGCTTAGGCAAGCTTAGGCAAGCTCAGGGCCCACGGTTCAATCCCTGGCATCACACGCTGTGCCAGCCCTGCCCCCAGGGTGGGCTGAGCCAACCAGAGTCCAGGTGTAGTGGTGTATGCCTATAATCCCTATGTTGGAGAGGCTGAAAGCAAGAGGATCAACACAAGTTTAAGCTGCATAGTGAGGCGCTGCAACAACCAAATACATTAAAAAAAAAAAATGATTCAAGAGCTTCGGGGGTGGAGATCACATGGAAGGCTGACAGGGGTCCACCTGGACACCCTCACTGCTGGTTGTCCTGTGCACCCTCCCATCCAGCTCCTCCTGAGTTAGAGTAAATCAGGAACCATACATCACCTGCCTAAGTCAGGATATCATCAAATCTGACAAGGGGTACATGGAATGCCCTGAATTTGGAGTTGGACTAAAGTCTGAGTATCCTGAGGATCTAATACTTGTCGCTGGCATCCAAGAGGGAGTGGATTTGTGGGACCAAGCCCTGGCACCTGCTCATTCCAGAGAGTGTCAGAATTAAATCCAACAGAATCCTTAGAAATGCAGAAGGTGTCAGAGCTGGAGAAGACAAGTTGGAAAAGATCCTACACATGCAGTGTCAGGAAGAAACCCTAACATCACACCCTGGAGAAGCCCTGCAGCTGCCCCTCTCAGAGAGGGAGGGGACACACTATTCAAGACAGCTGGTGAGATGCCTGTTACACATATCAAGGGCAACAGGAGGCTAAAAACTCTCTGTGGGCTTTCCATAAGGACATAGATAGATAGATAGATAGATAGATAGATAGATAGATAGATAGATAGACAGACAGACAGACAGACAGACAGACAGACAGACAGACAGACAGACAGACAGATAGATATCTGAGCTGCTATACTTGATGAAGTCCACAGGCTGCTGCAAAGACAGAAACACTCCAGATCCTGACGAGAACATTAGCCAGGAAGCCAATCACCAAGGACCCAGAGATGATTCAGCAGTGTCACAATTTCCACAGTGCCTAAGCTGAGTCTTACCACAACACAGCAGGAACACTGGGGAATGTCGCTTTCCAACCACCAGCTCCTACCATCTCGACCAAGGCAAACTCCATGGCTATTCCAAAGGGCATGGTTTGCACATGCTTGAGTGAGTCCCAAGAACTCCTCCACACACAGGCCTGGGAAGCAGGGCTTAGTGGAGAGTTCACAGGCCATACAGGATACTGTCCCAGAAGAGACAGGCAACTGTCAGGCCCTTTGGCTGGCATTTGTGAGAGCTGCTGGAAAGAGCTATGGAAGGAGGATACTCAGTCCCTCCCTCTTCCTAGGTCACAACAAGTTCTGCCACCTGCCGTAAGGCTCTCACAAGAGCTAAGTTCATCTTGGCACCATGCCTTTGAATCTCCAGAACCATAAGATAAAAAAAAAAAAAAAATACCTCTTTTCTTTAAAAAGTACTCAGCCTCAGATACTTTGCTATAGCAGTGAAAAGTAAATACTTTGTGTAATCCAGGAAGGTACCAGTCTGCCCCATCCTAACAACCCAGAGCAAGTGTGTGCCCGTAGGCACCCAGCCAGCCTACCTGCTGGTAATGACACTGTTCTTCTCCTTCAGGGCCAGCTCTCGCTGTTGCAGTTCAACAATGAATCTAGAAAGGTCTTCTGGGGTCCTAAGGAATAAAGAAGACATGCTCAGTTCCAGCTGTGTCAGAAGTGAACTTAACCCTGCACACACTATAGAGAGCCAGCACCCACACTCGCCTGATGACTAGGACAGAAGGGTCCATTTTGTGAGAACTTGCCACAGCCTGAGTCAGACCGCAGTCTGCCACCAGGCACATAACATGAGCTATTTGCTTTCAGAAGCCTTCACTTTATCCCACTAGTGAAAACAAGGATGACACACAACACACAGTGTTACTGTGCCAAGCAAATGATGTATACAAAACACCACCAAGGGCCCAGCACCATGAGCACACTTGGCGAGACTTAGCTTCTGTCCTCACTTCCCCAGCAGCATGTGCAGCTACACAGGGCAGAGCAGGAACACAATTCCCCACATACATGCCGCTTCCTAACATTGAAAACTACTCCACCAGCACTAAGCAGCTCTGTTCTCCACTGGTTCCATCCTTCAGTGAGGAACCTGAAACTGACAGGCACTGCACAGCTGTGTAAAGTCCAACCCATGCATGGACAGAGCAAGACCCAACGCAAGCCACATCTTGTCACCAGCACTGCAGCAGAGCATACCTCCAGGTTTTCTCGAGACTTCCCAGTGGACATTTCCAGACACAAGCGTGGGTGCAGGGCCTGAGGACGCACTGGCTTTCCTCACCACCCATCAGCACTGGAGCACAGGAATACACAGAAGAGAGGGGTGGGGCCATGTGTGTCAGCAGCTCACAGCTGCTACACATTCCTGGAACAGGTGACACAGACTCCTGAAGGCTGTGCTTCCAGCTGCTCCCTGCAAGCAGGCTGGCACAATGAGCTGCCAGGAACGCGTTGCTGGCCCCCACACCCCATTTGCTCTTGCACTCTTACTTTAGTGTGCAAGACACTATTCTAGAGGGAATATCAACTCTTGGATTTATCCCAAATCTCTCTCAGAGGGTACCTTCATGTCAGAGGTGAGATTAGTGGTGATGATTGGTGCCTTTATGTGTATCATAGGCACTTATTTTTAAAGTATATGGTTGTTCAGGGTCTCACTATGCAGTTTGGACTCATGGTGATCCACTTGTTTTCAGCTGCCCCAGTGCTGGGATTACAAGCATATGCCACCATACCCAGACTCTGTGGCCAGCTCAGCCTGCCCTGGGGATGGGGCTGGGACAGCATGTGGTGCCAGGGATCGAACCATGGCCCTAGGCTTGCCTAAGGTTGCCTAAGCAGGCACTTTAGTCCACTGAGCTATCTCGCCAACCCATGCTCACTTCTTTTAATGGCAATTCACATATTACATGTATAAAGCAGAAAGAAAATTAAGGAAAAAATATAAAAAGACAGTAAATTATCAGAGTGAATAATGCTGCCCATAACAAACAAGGAGCAGGGAGCTTGGTGAGGACAGGCACCCACCACACATGCTCGGGCACTGGTTGCAGGGCAAAGGACACATACAAAGGAGGAGCCCAAAGTCCAGCAGCCTGGCTCAATCCTGTAGGGAGAAGTGCGGAGCTCTAGTTCCCATTGCCCATCCTGCACTACGCATGGAAAGGAGAGCCCTCAAGAGCTGTGGGATCAGAGCAGATTAACGTGCAGCCACAGCCTCCTCCACATCTCCAACCAGAGACCAGAGGGCCACATCTTTCAAACGGCAGGAGAAGTGTTTGTTTTCCGGAAGCCTCCTGACCTGTGTGTGGCTAAAGCTACTCAGAGATGCTTACCCAGAGCACTCCAGGGATTAGCTAAGTGCTTGTAACTAGAAGGAGTCATGCCAAGTGCCATCACGGCCTAAAAATAACACCGACAGTCCATTCTGAAACTCACATTTCACTACTACAAAGTGAGAGGCATTCGGGGCCTTGGGAGCCTCCAACACAGAAATGACAGGAAAGTGACAGTTCCAACTGCAGCCCAAGCTGTGACAGCTGCTGTGGAAAACTCTGGCTTCAGCTGCAAAGGCTTTCACATTCTAACTGGGGGCTTTCAGGGAAAAAGGCTTTTTGTTCCATTTGCAGCTGAATTTTGACTCAAACTCAGCTGTGTGCAGAATAGTAGCGGGTTGTGGGGATCAAGCCCACCGATTTATTTCTGAGGCAAAGGCAGCTCCAGCCCAGCCACAGCTATTTTGAGGTTCTAATAGCAGATGCCATGGCTCTTGTCAACCCTAAGTGCCAGTTTCAAGAAGGCTGAAAGACACCAGATCTAGGGGATACTACTGTCTAAAATGAATGAGACGGTGACAGCCATAAAGCAGTTAACAAAGAGAAGCCTGGCACTCTCTTCCAGGGTGCTATTTGTTCCACAGAACAGGACTTCCAGGGCCTCCAACCCCAGTCCAATTCTTGTGGGGGCTGATATTCGGGCAGTCTGACTGGAAAGGGGATACAATCCAGAAAGATGGGCTTTTTAACTTTGCTGAAAGTATACTGAGACAGGAAGAGAAAACACAGGACAGAAAGGAGAGTGTCAGGCTCTCATAGGACACATCACAGGGCAGTCCAGACACTTCTGGTGCCAGCATACAGGTGTGTTGGGAGGGTGACACAGCCTGTGTACAGTGCCCAGGACAGGGAAGAAGTGGCTGCTGCCTTCCTGGAGAGAAGGGACTAAGTCCACATTGCACATAAACCTTACCTTTCAACCCCTGGCAGGGCTCCCTTGGAAGGCCAAGCCTGCTGTCCCCAACCCTGAGGCTACCAGGAGAAATGTCAGATTTTCCATGACCACCAGGCTTTGCAGGACTTGTGAGGGGCATAAAGCCATCTCACCATCAGGGCTCTGGCTGCTCTGGGACTTCCTGGCCACAGAGTAGGTAACGCAAGTATTAGTCTTTTGTTGCTTTTTGTTGTTATGACCAAAACCCCAACATGTACAACTTAAAGGAAGAGAGATTTATTTTGGCTCACAGTTTCAGAGGCTTCAATCCAGCTGGCTACAAGTATGAGGCAGAAAAACTGCTCACCTCAGGGCTGCCATGAAGCAGAGAAAAAAGGAAAGAGCCAGAGAAGGAGCAAGGGACCAAATATAGTTCCCTATGTCACACTCCCACAACATGCTTTATGAATCCCTTAGGCATCTCTCAAGCCAATCAAGTGGTGAATGCAGACTAACCATGACAACGCAGCTCACACATCTTCCAAGAAGCTGCCCATTTCCCTAATGCACAGACACGAGGTCATTCTTTGCCCAGGGAGCAGACACAGACTGCCTCTGGCACACAACCTGCCATACTTCTCCGAGGCCACACACGTCAGCGGCCCCACAGCAGCACATCACCAACAGGTCCCCACTAAGAGCCACTCTGTTTATAGTCAGTGATCATCACACAGACAGCCTCACAAGGACAGGATGAGAAGGCAGATGCTCAGGGCTGGGGAGATAGCTCAGCAGTCTGGGCATCTGCCTGGCAAGCACAAGGACCTAGGTTTGATCCCCAGCACCATATGCCATGCCAGCCCCTGGGCATGCGGAGTCAGCCACTGAAACTGGGTATGGTGGTACATGCCTGTAATCCCAGCACAGGGGAGGCTGAGATACGAGGATCACTATGATTCCAAGCTGCACAGGGAGACCTTGTACCAAATAAATAAATAAACAGTTTTTAAAAAAAAATTTTAAAAAAGCAAGATACTTTTCCAATTCACTACCTTGTAAAAGCCCTTGAGCACAGCCACATTCCTCCCACAGGTCCACTGTGTATCTTTTCCAGAATGCCCCCCCACATCTACTGGGGCTCCCCGCCTCACCCCTTTTAGGCTATGCTGTTTCAGGTGGACCTGCCCTGATTTCCTATTCAAATAGTACCCTCCTGCCGCCAGCCCTCACCCCTCAGCGCCTCTCCCGCACTCCTCCCCTTCACAGCATAGACTCTCACTCCTACAGACTACGTGCCACCCATTAACGTGGGCACTATCTTTCTCCATAATCACAATGAAAGCTCTATAAAGACTGCATACATTTTATATTTTATTCTGCTTTTCCCCCAGCACAATCATAGGCTTCAAAAAATGTAAGTCAAAAGAAGGAATAACCACGTTACCTCTCTAGAACACTATAAGCCAGCTGGGTCTGAGCTCAGTCCACTGAGTCACAAATTCTGTGTTCCTGGTGGCCTAAATTATAGTCCATTCATACAATGGAACCTGAACAAAATCAATGGAAAAAAAACATAGAATCTTTTTATATATTAATATTAGGGCTCCAAAAATGCATGCTAAATAAAAATACAAGAAGCAGAACAAGGGTATACTATGCCATTTGTATAAAAGAAAAACTGTACACCAGTACTGGCTTATATATGCATTAAAGACACCTAAAGGATAAGAAAGAAGTAACAATGGCTTCGGGGGGGGGGGGAGCAGCAGACGAACAGGCTTGGAGGATTTAGCTCTCTGGATACCTTTACAATTGTTAATTACTCTGTGCCAAAGAAATACAATAGCTCTTTAATAAAAACAATTTCTTAAAGATTGGCACTGTAACCCTACACTGGCAGTCAGGTACTATAGAAAAATTTAATAAAAAGAAAAATTATTCCCATGACAAATTAATGCACAAAATCTAGCTATAACATTTATAACAAAAAAGTCAAACCATTCCTAAATGATGTTCAGCTATGTATAACACAAATAATTTGCCTTGCAAATGTGGCAATAAACACTGGTGAAAGGATTCCTGTCTGAAATGAACAAGACTGCCAAATGATGATGATGCCAAAAGCTGGTTCAGAGGGGAGTCACACGATATGCGCCTCTCAAACTTTTCAACAAAAAAACAATAAAACTACATAATTATCTCTCAAACTGCAAACTTCTTCTTTAAACATAAGTCTACTAACTGGATTTAAGTTTAAAGGAGCTTCACTTTGTACTTTTTGCATAAATCACATGTACAACACATAATATGTGATTTTTACCTTTGTTTCCTTAAAGAGGACACCTCCAACCATCCTATACTTTACAACCTTCCTCTTAATACAGTCAATTTGCCTCATTTAACACCAATGTGTCAATGAGTTTCCTTTGAGTCTTTCTCAAGGAAATGCTTTGAGCATTTAACTTTTATTTTCTCGGAAATATCATTTTGTGGGCCAGGAAGATAGTTCAGTAGAATAAGCATTTGCCTGGCAAGCATGGGGTCCTGAGTTCAATCCCCAGTACCAAAAAAAAAAAAAAAAAAGAAAGAAATACCATTTTGTTACACATTTATTTTGCATCAGATTCTGTAACATTTAAATTATGTGACCACGTGAGCACAAGCAATTGGCACTGCAGCAGCAGGCTGAGGATGGAGCAAGCCCACTGGAACAACTCACCCAACACTGGGAGCTTGCTCTGGGATAGTGGGAAGGAGTGGACTGGGGAAGAAGAGTCCACCTCCTCAAGGTTCTTGTTTTTAACCTAAGGATGGATACCTACACATATGCTTTAAAGACACCATATACAAGACACTTCAAATTTCTAAAATATTAAGAATGACCTAGTAGTATAAGATACACAGTACTGCAGGATCTGTAAGAGCTTTCCAGAACAAGACTGGTATACTGGTCACATAGTCCTTCAACGCTGCCACCCTATTTCCCACAGAATGAGGCAAGTACCTCATGAGTTCAGAGGGCAGGGATACAGGCACAGGTTGCGGTCTCATTTCTAAAAGACAGGCTCTACAAACTGTCAGAAACACAAGGGCAGCCACAGAGATAGCATCTTAGATTTGAAAGTGGAGCAGATCAGTGCTCAAATTCTAATTTTACTCACTATTAACTACTTGACCTCAAACAAATCAGCTAACCTCTCCAAACCTCAACTGCCTCCTTAGAAAAAAGGAAAGGCATAAGAAAACTGAAAACAGAGGATCAACAACAGAAACTATAGTCTATAATATTACTATTGATTGCTGGCAGTACCCCAGGAGCTACCACTTAGACAACACTCAAAGCAAGCACAGCCACTATTCTCCAGCACAAACTCACTAGAACAAGACCTACAGAAAACAATTATTTGACCCATCAAGTGAACTGCTACATAACCACCATAAGTTTTCAGAAATGAGCATCTATCTGTTTTAAGCCACGTTCCAAAAAAGGTACGGGTGACACTGAACATCTCCATCCAGGCACTGTTGCAAAGCAGGCCCACCAGTGGAAAGAAAGCAGGCAAGAGGAACAGGCTCAGCAGGGCTGCCCTGCAGTCAGCCAGGCTCCAGTTCAGCTTCCTAGACTGTGAAACAGGGATAGTGCCACCCAACCTGACAAACCACTAATTAAGGACACTGAGCCATCACTGGACCTTTGTGATGATTCTCCCTGCTGCTGGACATCTCCAGCACCCAAATCCTTTGTCAACCATGTGGCCACTGAGAGGGGGGCAGGTTTACCAACTCCTGGATCAAACAAAATGATAAGGATGCCGGATGACAGAGCCAGAGTCTAAAGCCACAAACAGGCAGGTATGCCAGGTGGGTTGTAGGAAAGATGTAAAGCCCTTACTCAAGCCAAAAACCGCCCAACTCTTAGAAGACAAGTAAACAGAACACCTGATTCAAGAGCAGCAAGGTAGAGACTCAGTGTCTCTAAGGGGTCTCCACTCACTCCACACATCTAACCAAGCCCTACTCCAGGCCAGTCTGGCCCCAGGCAGGTCTTATGTAGGCCATACAGATAAAAAAAAGACATGTTGCCTTCCACCCTGGGCTTTACTATTTCTTGGGGCAGACAACACTACAACAGACCTAACAACAGCTGCAGTATGTCCCCAAGATGAACAGTTATGTGCACGTCAGGGGACAGATACAGAGTGATGTGAGGCAGCCACATCAGACAGGCTGGGCAGAAGGGTCTCTAAAGTGGCAACATCTGAGTATAAACCAAGTGAAATTAAGTAATGTGAATTTAGGGGGAAGAATTTACAGCAAGTTCCATGACAAGTAAAACCATGAAATTGGAGCTGCCAAGCCAACTTGCAGAATTCTACAACATCCAGAGTGATCAAAAACATTTATGGTGGGCTGGGGAGATAGCTCAGTAAAATAAGTGCTTGCCTGGCAAGTGCAAGGTCCTAAGTTCAATCCCTGGTTCTGCCAAAACACACACACACACACACACACACACACACACACACACACCCCTATGGTGCTTAGGCAGATACAGTGGACCGGTTCGATCCCCTGCCTGCCATGCCCTGCCTGCCATGCCAAGGCCCTGGCCCCGCCCCCAGCCCCACCCCCAGGGCATGCTGAGACAGCATGACAGTGTGTGCCTGTAATCCCAGCGTTTGGGAGGCTGAAAACAGGAGGATCACTATGAGTATGATCTGTATAGCTAGACCCTATAGACCCTGCCCTAAATACATTAACAAAAAAACACACCGATGGGGGCTGGTTCACCTGCCAAGATTTGCAGTATGCAAATGTACACACACTGCCCAGCTCAAGCAACACTGGAGCCATCACACAGCTCATAATAATGTGCTGGCCAAGAGTACCTGTCTCCACTACCTAGGTAGCTCAGAGAAGATGCTGCCTAGAAAAGAAAAGCCAGGCCACAGCCTTGGCCACTGCTGTGCCCACCTGGGACCCTAGGCTCCCACGTCCCACCTGTGCAGAGCAGGAGGAGTAGACCTTGCTCAGCAAGAGGCAATAAGATATAAACAGGGAGCTGGAGAAGAGCAAATCTGTCTCACAATGAACCACCAACAAGAAGCCATGGCACAAAAATATGGACTACACTTCAGCAGGACAGGAACAGGGCAGGAGAACACGAGCTCTGGTAAGTGGAAACTCCCATCCCTAAGAAGCTAATTAACAGACTTCTGGGTCCAGTCTGCTGGGGCAAAGGGTAAGAAGATACATGAGTCTGGGATCTCCAGGAAGATTTGCAATGACAGAGCTGCATAGCCTGCTACCTGATACAGCCATTGTTTGGTGGCTCTTCTGCTGAAGACCAGCTAGCTACCTGCCTTCAGCCTAATAAAGTCCCTGTCTCACTCAGCTATCCACATGGTGGCAACATGGCTTAACTGCTTCAGGGAAACAAGTTACATGGGTCCCCAGGCACATGTAAATAAAATGAAGAAATTTCAAATTTACAGTTGCTGCCTTCAAATTCTTTCTCCCAGCTCAGGCAGGATTAAAAGGACTTCAAAGCAGCCTGGGTTCCAATTAAGCCAGTGTGACCACCCCAGGGATGCTGGAATATTCCTCTGATTAACGAGAAGCGCTCTTTGAACTGTTTGTGCTTTTAAAAAAAGCTCTCAGAACTGCTCAAACAAATGCTGTAATTTCTCTCCCGCTTCCCTCACTCTTTGGAAAAGTTGATCCTCTGAATGCTTTAAACATTGAAAAAGCAGCTGGAAAATGGCTCCAAACACAACTTTGGTGAGCAGCTCAGCACTGGGGTAGACATGCAGAGCCTGGGAGTTACTGACCGCACATGGCAGGCAGGCTTCCAGGAGAGCACAGCCAGCCTAGGGCCATACCACCCATATCACCTCAAGTAGGAGCACAACCAGAGCAGTAGAGCTGAGAGGGGTCTGGACTGAACACTGCCTCCTTGCCTGCACCATCTTCCCCAATGAGAGAACCAGGAAAAATTGCCTATAGGCCAACAGAAGCTGGCCCCAGAGAATACCTACCTGGACTGCAAGCTCTTTAAAAAGCACTTGTCTAGACACCACCAGGGATGCCAGCATTGGGGGAACAGGCAGACGCCTCTCTTCACAACAGAAACAATCACAGCTCACAGGGTGGAGGGCCCAGGTAAGCTCACAATATAAAACCGCCCACTGTGGACCCCAACATCCAAGGCCAAGACCACGGAGGATAAGACAGATGGCTGACACAGTGGTATCTCACCCAGGGCAACAGGTATGCTGCTGTAAGCAGGCCTGGAAGCCAGTTGGGAGAAATCGACTGACATTGTAATGTCAGGGATCCAGGTTATCATTCCTGATTGCTCCATGCTTGACCAGGACTTCTACCATCAAACATTAGAAAGACTCTCCTATAATAAATTTAGCAGTTCCAGACACACCTGCCCTACCTACAAGGATTCTTCCAGTGGAGAAGCAACAGACTATAGAGAAAAGAACACTGAATTAAAAATCAAGTAAGTCTGTCTTCTAGGGAAACAATCAAAGGCAATGTGTGAACAAAGGACTTAGTGGATACAGAAACTCAGAGAGGAGCCATCATTAGTGAAATGCTCTCTTTGAACTCACTGAGCAACAAAAGGGGAGAAAAGGGAAAGAAGAGCCAAGTACACAGAGACCTGGGTTATGGCCCCAGGCTCATCCCGGGCTTGCTGTGTGGCCCTGGGCTAGCTAGTTACCAGACCTTTTGGAACATTGGTTTAATCATCCTTTAAGTAAGAGGAACTGACTAGGAAGCCTCATTCTGATTTGCAATTCTCTTTTCAAACACAAAAACAGCCTAAGGATCTGTTTCCCCTAGGTATGTGAATAATATGCAAGAACAAAACTTGGGTGAAGACACTAAGTAAGACTCTAGGCAGAGTGTGTAGTGTGGGCAAAGTCCTTGAGGCAGAACCCTGCAAGGGAAACTAAGAAGGCAGAGCAGGACCATCAGCCTGCAGTGGGAAGAGGCAGACTGCACAGGACAGCCCTGGAGCCATGGGGAAGACACTGAATTTTATTCTAGTGTGACAAAGAACTTTGTTTGCTTTGTATGTATGTATGTATGTATGTATGTATGTATGTACTCATTAACCTCTGCACCTAGTTATAGCCACAGCCCTTTCTTGTCTCTTTATTTTGACACAGGGGCCCATGAGGTTGCCAGGGCTGGGCCTGAACATGTGATTCTCCTGCCTTAGCTCCCCCAGGGTGCTACACTTACAGGGATATGGTTCATACAGTGAGCTTCAGGGTGGATACCACAGACATGGGGCTGCTTTGATCTACAGACAAACTCTAAGCTATGCTCTTAAGGGGCTGCACAACTAGGTTCACACTGTGATGTTTACAGCAAGAGTAGACACACCTTAAAATACCCTGTGGCAGTGAAGGAGGCCAGCTGAGGCAAGCAAAGTCCAAGCAGCTGCAAGGACAGAGGAACACTTCACCTGGTGACTGACTGGGGTCAGCAGAGCCTCATATCTACCACTTCATCCCAGAACCCCAGAGATCCCTAAGTGCTGAGTGCAGGGTAGGCTGGAAAATACAGAGCAGGGGCAAGAGTAACAAGGTGGGCATTGCTCAGAAAGGGAACATGAGTGTAGCAGAGATGGCTAGAAGAAGCAGGGCCTGGGAAGACCGAGGGACAGAATCAACAATCCCCAGCAAGACCTGGAGGCTGGGGGTAAGAGGCAACAAGCAATATGCTTGGGATGCTAGCAGCAGCAGCACAGGCAACAGAGACTGAACAACTTCTGAGGTCACATCAAAACATGGAGAGCCTGGCAAGACAGGATCAGCAGCATCTCCAAGGGCCTAATGTCACACAATACTACATTTTGGGGGACTCCAGCTGAAGAACATGGTATAGAAAGATTTGAGGAGAAAACTCTGAGAACCCCAATACTAATTTAAAGAGAAACAGCAACCAGAACACTTACTGAGCATCTTGGGGTCAGGACGGGCCTTGACCCCACTTTATAGGGAAAAACATCTGGGACAGATGAGGTTCAACATCTTGCCTGAGTTTTCCCAGCTGAGAGGCAGCCGCCTGTTCATAGAAAGCCAAAGGACACTGCTTCCTAGGCTGCCAGAGAAAAAGTACAAACCTGCGCACACTGCGTGCTTACAGCCCACACCTCCCCACAACACACCCTGGTTTCCAGAAGGAGACACCTACATCATCCCTTTGCCACATGTGGAGGAAGAAAGGTACCAAACTGAGTGAACAGTCACTGGATTCACTCGACCTAGGCTCTGGAGGGTCTCAATGAAGGTGCAGCCCTACCCCGTCAGGCTTTGGGGCTCTAGCCCAAGGGACCATGCAGCATACGAGAAGTGGCAAACAGACCAATCCAAACCTGGGCTACACTGAAGCCATTTCCTGCATCGGTGATGAAAGCAGGTACAGTGACACAGTCTCACACAAGCAGGCCCTGAGATGCCAAGTGGGGTCCCAATGTAAAAGGCAGACAAAAGTAGGCAGGCAGGGCCAGGGAGATGGCTCAGTAGGACAATCGCTTGACTGGCAAATGCAAGGATCTGAGTTCAATCCCCGGTTCCAAAAAAAAAAAAAAAAGTGGGCAGGGCTTCTACAGGACACAGAAGGCCATCTCCTCCCCTTCTGCAGACACCTTCCAGGCACAAAGGGTCCAACATTCGACCATTCAATCCTTACTGGTACTGGGGAGTCAGGGCTGTGCTCCCAGATAACAGCAGAAGCATCACAAAGAAAAGGGTGAGAAAAGAATTTTTAAAGATTTTATGAAAGGGTGGAGAAGGGAAAGACCACCAAGGCTTTTTGGCCCAACAACCCTGTCCCTAAGCACACCACTTAAATGATGCCAGCTTGCTTCTGTTAATACAAACTGTTCTCTTTAAGCCCTGACAGGGGCTTCACCTGAAAGCCACAGCTCTGCCAGCCCCACCCCATAACCCATGTATTACCCACAAGCTATCCTTTCCTCCCATTTGTAACAGCACTTCTACCAAAGTGACATCAAGATAAGAGTTGGCTTACAAGAAGGGCTGCAGAAATGGCTGAGCAGAATAAGTGCTTGCCTGGCAAGTGCAAGGTCCTGAGTTCAATCCCTGGTACCGCAAAAAAAAAAAAAAAGTGTTGGCTTACAAGGGATCTGCACAGACAATGACACCTTCTGTACCTCTCTGCTTATCTCCTGCACCAGATCCCTTATGCAGCAACAAACAGATGTGCCAGTAGGCTGCAGGCTTCCAGTCCATGTGCCCACAGAGCCAGGCCTGCTAGGGCCTCCTCCTTTCACCCTGCACTGCAGCCTTTCGGGGGTGTCACCTACAATGTTCTAGGACAAGGTTCTTGCACCCCGATGCACCATCAATTCTTATCCCACTCACCCAAGGCCACCTGACAGTCATGATTATTACCCCCTTTCCTGCACTGCTTTGTCTGTCTTCTGCAAAGCTAATGAGAGGCTGCTGATTTGCCAGTTCTACCCTGTGCTTCTTAAACTGCCAAACCTCATCCAAAATTGTCCAAAACAGATGGGCAAAACTCAGACACAAAACTTTTGTGTTGCTGTATCAGAGTCCTGCAAGTGCTTACTGGAGGCATGGGTGACAACACAGAGCAAGAGTCAAAGCTTCAGTTACTGTCTGTCGCTGGGCCACATTATTCAGACAAACATCTGAATCGAGCATCTTCTAGGCCAGTTTCACGTATAGATGCACTTACCTGTGATGTTCTGTAGAAACAGAAATGTCTAATGCTATTCAGACTTGGTAAATCTCTTCACCTAACAGCCTTCAGTGCATTACTGGACTATTCTGTCTCAGTATTATGTGTTGTACCTCACGATTGCTTTCTCTATAAAAATTACATTCGCCCACTTTGATGAATAAGATGTGACTACTCTGAAAAAGGCTTAATCATTATCCTTAGTGATATTATGTCTAATTTTTTAATTGCCTTTTTATCTTTGTTTTGGATACCACAGAAACAGCCCAATTTCCTTGTCACTTGTATTATTCTTGTGAAACCACATGAGACACCTTACATTTGCAAATTACCAGGAATAAACTCCCCACTGACAGCAAATCTGTGTCATCCCTGGACAGTTCTGCTTCACTGTGATACAGCTGGCCTGGACACTCAGTGGAAAGGGCCAGCTAGTGTGCACCTTACACAGCAAGGGTACTATCATGGTTTATATCTATATGTTCCTCAAAAGCCTCAAGAGCTCATAGATGGAGCTTTTGGGGAAGGAAGTAATTGAATCTTGGGGGTGCAGTTACAGCAAAATGTGATGTGGGACATGAAGCTTGGCTGGGCAAAGTGAGTCACGGGAGCAGGACCAGGAAGGGTCTCCTTCCTTTCTCCTTTGATCATGCTGTTTCCACTGCTGTGCCACCCTGCCTTGGAGTCAGCTGACTGTGGACTAAAACCTCTACAAACTGTGAACCAAAATAAGCCTTTCCTCCTTTGAGCTGTGGGTGTTGGGTGCTGTGTCTCAGCAATGAGAAAGTAAGTAGGGCACACAGGGAGGCTCAGGGAAAGGACCTAGCCAACCTCTAACTAGTGACGCTACTCATACACCTCAGTGGTGACATCAGCTAGACCACATCTAGACATCACACAGCAGATCAAGTGAGTCAGGATGTCCAAATTCCTTTTAGCCAAGAAGCACATGGTTTCACGAGACCATTAACCCAAGATGTAACAGTGTAAGAACTAATTACACAGAAGTGAAAGAACTAAAGAGGGAAATGTTATTGAGGTCATTGATGGGTGCTGGCTTTATGCTCTATTTTCTGGATACATAAGGAAGCAAAAAAGCTTTCTTCTCAGGCTTCTTAAGCAATGACAACTTAGTGTACTTTGAGAAAAATGAAATGGGACATTTTTTAACATTATCTGACCCTCACTGACATCCCAAAATCCAAGAACCCTTCTGAGTCTGCCTGCTTTTCATGGCAGCACAGCTATCTGCACAGGCTGGACAAGAATCCCTCATTCCTGTCAACAACATATAACTGGGCAAAGTATGTAGCCACTGCCTCACCTCAAGTGTCATTTGAGAACAGTGCTTATTCAGGAAAGCATAACAGCCCACTTTTAAGGGTCAAAGACTGCTGTATTTATGCAGGCAATGTCAACAACTTCCTAGGAAAAACAGCCTGGTACTGGGCTTCCAGAGATCAGCCTTACACATTACTAGTAAGCCACTTCCTCAAATACCAGAAACTTTTACATGTTTGAGGAACACCACGGAAAGCATAATTCACCCAAGTCTACTGCTGTGGCACACAAATGTGGCAGGGACTTTACTAGGCTTGAATACCAGGCCTTGAAAGAACAAACAATGGTAGTTTCATGAACGTTTCTACAGATCAACTTGATCACAACTGCACTAGGATATTGTCAAGCCAAAGAAAAGACTTATGGACTGGGACACGTGGCTCAGTGGTACAGCACGTGATCGTATGTGAGTGTGTGAGGTCCTGGGTGAAATCTTCAGCACTGCAAAAGAAAAATGAGGGCCCGGGGAGATGGCTCAGTAGAATAAGCGCTTGCCTGGCAAGTGCAAGGGCCTGAGTTCAATCCCCGATTCCACCAAAAAAGAAAAAGAAAAAAAGAAACAGGAAGACAAGGAAAAAGGGAGGAAGGGTGAACTAAAAGGTAAAGTAATGCTTTTAATGCACCCACATAAATAACAGGGCTAGTCTTACTTTTTCATTGAAGTTGTTAAAATCACAAAGAGAAAGACAAAACAAATGTAAATGGAGGGTACAGATGATTTTGTGTCTTGTCCAGCTTACACATTAAGGTTATTTCCAACTTTCCTCTCCTTTAAGCCATTTTATGACTTGGTAATTTGAAAAAAAACTGACATCAATGTAAATGACTGGTAAATGATACAAAAACACAAATTCTAGCCTTTAAGATGCACCTACTATAGTTCTATGCATACAGACTACTTTCCACAATTCAGCACCTACTTGTTAATTAATTTCAACATTCCCTATCTAATTAGAAAAGTAGTACTTGCAATTCTCCTTTCCACAATTAGCAAGTTCAAAATAGTTGACGCCTATAAACAAATAATCTATTATACCACTATATTTAAAAATAAAAAAGCTGAGCATAGTGGCCCATGCCTACAATTCCAGCACTTTGGAAGCTGAGGCAGGAGAACTGCCATGAGTTCAAGGCTAGTTTGGGCAACATAGTGAGTTCCAAGACAACCTGAACTGCATAACAAGACACTGTCTCAAAAAAAAAAAAAAAAAAAAAAAAAGAAAGAAAGAAAGAAAGAAAGAAAGAAAGAAAGAAAAGAAAAACTGCCAAGCAAAGTAAAATGAAGAGATGTATTATGTTTATGAATTGGAGGGCCGGGAATATAGCTCAGGAGCATAAGTGCTTGCCTGGCAAGTGCAAGGTCCTGAGTTCAATCCCCAGGACTGAAATAAATAAATAAATAAATAAATAAGACACTGACACAGGTTCTACAATCTGAGGTACAGGATCCCAGGATAAATCCTGAGGGAATTTCACTGACCTTATCAGACCCTTTTTAGAATATTTTGCTGAGTTTGCACACCTATAATATTCAAATAACGGAACTTAACAAAAAAAGGGTATACAGATGAATGTCCATTTTGTATCTGTGTATTCAAAGTGGTTAGGACAGATATATAGTTACATTCTCTTAATGAATAGAATGATTTGTTCTAATGGTGTTTGTAAATAGGATATCAAGTCCACATCTTGTACAGCAATTAACCACTAAGAAGAATGTAGACAGTGTGTTAATTATTGAAACTGTCCTACCGATTTGATTTGAAACTATCTCATTGCTATTTGTTTATCAATAAAATTATGGCAAAAAATGAATTGGAAAGGTCACAATTAAAGGGTAAACTCTCTCCAAAATGACCTATAAATTCAATGCAAAACCAACAAAAATCCTAGTTGTTTCGTAGATATTGATGACCTATTTCCAAAATGTGCAGAGAAAAGCTAAAGAATCTTTAACAACTGAACCACCATACAACAACCAACTTAAGAGATTTGCACTTCCAGATTTCAAGACCTGGTCTAAGGTTATAGCACCCAACCCAGTGTAGGACTCACATGAGGACATGGGTATATCAATGGAATAATACGGATTCCAAGTCAGGCATGGTGGCACACACTTGTAATCCCAGCATTTGGGAGGTTAAGGCAGGAGGACTGTTGCAGGTTCAGGACCAGACTGGGGTATATAGGAAGTTCAGGATCAGCCTGAGCTATATAGCAAGACTCTGTTTCAAAAAATAAAAACAAAACAAAACAAAAACCATTTAAGAAATTAAAATATCTCTAACCACAACAACTGCTACACTGACTTGGGGATGAGAAATGTTGATTTTTAAATATCAATTTTGACTCCTCCAACTCTGTTGAAACTGCTTACTAGACTTAAGCATGTATGTATTCAGATTTTTCTATGTATAAAATTATCATTTACTCTTCTTCCTTTCCAGCCCTGACATCTTCCAGTGCCTTCACCTGCACAAAGGCCTTGGACAGCACCTCCAATACCTGTGAAACTGACTTGCCAAGGAAGTGTCTCCTCTCTTCTCTTTTCTCCACTGTTTTCTTTCCATTCATCATACTGAATAATCTTGACTGACCTACCTTCAAGTCTGCTGCTTCCTTCCTCTGCTGCTCAAAGCTGCTGCTGAGCTTATCTAGTAAATTTCCATTTCAGGGAGTATGCTTCTTTCTCAACTATAGAATCCTATTTGGTTCCTTTTTATAATTTCTTTTTATTCTTATTATGTTCTTATTGACTATTTTTCTTCCTGTGTGAGTTCTACTTTTCTGGTCTCTGAGATGGCTTGTAGTTTTTGTGGCAGTTCTGGAAATCAAATTCTCTACCCTCCCCAGGGTGTTAGCCAGCCTGTGCTAGCTGTACTTGTTTTCTACTGCCTGGCTTTCCTGAACTAACTCTGTAATGTCTGTATCTTTGTCAGGTGTCACCACTGAAGTCTCCTTCAGTTTAGCTATAGAATATAAGTTAAAACCACAGTGAGACATATGACTTTGTACCACTACTGTGGCTATCATCAAAAGCAAACAGCAGGCATTAGTGGAAATGTAGGGAAGGGGGAACCCTCACACACAGCTGGCAGGAAGGTAAAGTGGTAAGCCACTGTGGAAAACAGTTTGGTGACTCCTAACAGTGTTAAAAACACATCACACAGTAACTCTTTTCCTAGGGATATGCTCCTGAGAGCTGAAAACATGCTCAGACAAAAACATACATGTGATTGTTCATAGCAGCACCAATCAGAATAGCCAAAAAGTGGTAACAACCAAACACCTACCAACTGATGTCTATAAAAACCAAGCATGGAGTGTCACTTAGTCATAAAAAGGAGGAACGAAGAATGAGGGACTGATCTACCCTACAGTGGGATAAACTCTGAAAATACCATGCTGAGTAAAAGGAGCCAGTCACAAAAGCTATCTACCATATGACTCCACCGGTACACAATGTTTGGGTCAGGCAAGTCCACAGAAACAGAAAATGGCCAGAGGCTGATGGAAAGGATCTTATTTTGGGGAGTACAAAAGGGTTCTGGAATCAGACAGCCACTACAGTTGTATAATCTTATGAATATACTAAAAACCCCCAAATTACACATTTCTAAACTTCCTGTTTTGTGGTATATACACTATATCTCAGTAATTTAAAAACTAAGAAAACAAAAAGACTAGTGGGTATCAAGACATATGCTTAATAAAAGAACTTGTAACCAGAATAAAGATTTCATAAAAATCAGTAACAAAAACAACACAATGAAACTTATAAAGGACTTAAACCAAACACTTCCCAAAGAACATACACACATAGCCAAGACACAGGATAGCAACAGTGGAATTAGAAACTAAGAAAACGT
>NW_004524607.1:12514862-12519924 GCF_000260255.1 Octodon degus
TTGTTGTTGTTTTTTGTTTTGTTTTATTGAGAAACAAATATCAATGAGACAGTTTCAAAACTGATTAACAGGACAGTTTCAATAATTAATACATTGTACATTGTTATCTTCTTAGTGGTTATCCATAGTACAAGATGCAGACAGAATATCCTGTCCATGGGGCCGGGGAGATGGCTCAGTGGAATAAGTGCTTCCCTGGCAAGCACAAGGGCCTGAGTTAAATTCCTGGTTCCAAAAAATAAAACAAAGAATATCCTGTCCAAACACTATTAATACAAATCTTTCTTCTCATTGAATTAAGCAAAAGTAACAGCTAGGTTTATAACAGGCAACAGGTGTAAACAACACAAATGTCCATCAAGAGCACAGATACACAAACACATGCAGACACTGGATTACCACTCAACAATGTAAACAATGAACTACAGATAGACCCCAAAACATGGCTGAAGCTCTGATGTCATATGTTCAGCCAGCACAGGGCCTGGAGGTGGGTAAAGCAAGAGACAATAAGCACAAGCTCCACGGGCATCCCAGAGGTCCCATGCCAGGGTTGTGCGGGATCGTGGCTGGCCTCAGCAGCCTCCTGAACCTGGTCTCAGCTCCAGGCAAAAGAAGGTAGCAATTAAAGGCTATACTCAGTACCACACCATTTATTTACAACTCTAGAAGAGACAAAACTAATCCATGGTAACAGAAATGAGAACAGCCACTGTCTCTCAGGGGCAGAAACTGACTGGAAGGAACAGAAAGAACACTGAGGGAACAGGCCTTTCTGTCACTGTCTGAGAAGGTGATTGCAAGTTAGTAAGCACCACCACTCAATTATATACTTCAGATCCCTCTGCTTACCACATGGAATTATCATTTCAATTTAAAAAAGGAACCAGGCACAGAGGTGCAGCTATAGCCCCAACATTCAGGAGGCTAAGGTGGTAGGAACACTTGAGCTCAGTTGTTCAAGGTGAGCCCTGGCAACATAGTAAGACCCCATCTCAAAAATAAAACAGGGATCTGTGGAACTGTGGATTCATGCCTCAAACATGGCAAGGCACTCATGTGCCCTTCACTCCACCAGCAGGGGACTTCTACCATCATCTAAGCATCTGGAGCCTTCCTATCCCAGCTGAGGGGACCCTTGGGCCTATGAGGGAGCATTCCTAGAAACTCAGACTCCAGCTGAATGGCAGATTCTAAAACAATTTAATTCAGAATTAGTGTATGATCCTAAATTCCACTTAAAAACAACTGAAAGCAGAATCCTAAAGAATAATGTCACACAGTGTTCACAGCAGTATGATTTACAATGGCTTACATGTGGACATAACTTGTCCACTGATTGACGAACAGAGAAGAAAAATGTGAGTTATGGTGAGTTCTAAGACTTCAGAAAGAAAGGGTATTTGACATACGCTACAATGTAGACAAACTTTAAGGCCATGATACAAAGTGAAACAAGCCAGGCATAAAATTTTGGATAAATATAGCAGGATACTATTTCTAGAGGGGCATGGAATAGTCAAACTCACATAGATAGCAGAACGTTCTTAGTGCAGGGACATTAGTGCTTAATGAATACAAATTCAGGGTACAAGATGAACAGTTTAGGGGGTAGGTAGTTGCAATGCTGACTAACAATGTGAATGTGCTTAACATCATGGAATTGTGGGGCCGGGGAGATAGCTCAGTAGAATAAGCACTTGCCTAGCAAGCACAAGGTCCTGAGTTCAATCCCTGGTACCACAAAAAAAAAAAAAAAAAAAAAAAAAAAAACACGGAACTGTGCACTTAAACATGGTTAAGACAGATTTTGTTACCTGTAGTTCACTACAAGAAGAGGAGAGGGGACTGCATTCAACTTAATAAAAAGAATCTCTCAAGGCCTTGAAATTAACATCATATTTAATAAAAGAAAACCTGCCACTTTGCCTAGAAGATGGACCACAGACGGCCATTCTCACCACTTCAGGTTAAAGCTGTATGGGAAGCTTGTGCTTTTTTTGTTTCTATTGCTGTTGGTGCTTTGCAAGGCCTCAGGAATGCTAGTGATAGAGGCCTCCATCACTGAGCAGCACCCAGCTCCTATACTAGAGATAGAAGCCTTAGTGAATCTACTTAGGCAAGAAAAAGTATAATAAAAAGCATACAAAAGGAATTGAAAGCTGATAAAATTTATACAAAAATGCAAAATCCTTAAAATAGACAAAATGATTTTTATAAATAAGAACAAAGTTGTAGAGTTTCCTACCATAGCTCAAAAAATTACTATGAAGTTACAGACCTTATGACATGACAGTACTAGCAAGGGACAGACACTGACATCAATGCAAAGAACCAGCTAGGTACAGGCCCACAAGCACAGTCACTGGTTTTCACCAGTGTGCAAAAGAACTCAGAGAAGAAACAACTAAATACTGAAAAACAAAGTGAACCTCAATGGTTACCATATCACTCACAAACATTAATTCAAAATTAACTTAAAACCAAATCTAGAAGTCTAGAAGCCTGAAAAAAGAAAGCATGCCTACAAAGACATAAATGTTCAGAGAAGGTTTATTTGTAAGAGCCCAAAACCGGATTAAAAGCATGTATGGCACATCCATTCACTGGGAAAAGGAAAGCCATTGGTGCAATGTGGTAAGAAAACATTGTTCAGGTGACAATACCAAAACCCCAAGACAACATTCAGTAGGACATCATTCTAGACAAAACTGCAGTGAAGAACTGGCGGAAGGCAAGCAAGGCTCAGTAACACCCCTCCCCGATGCAAGCTGTTAGGAAATCAATGAAGCAGAAGACTCCAAATGCAGCCCAGCAAACAGTTATTTGTGAACCATTCCACCCTGGAACCCCAAGTTCATCAGACACAGTGACCATTAAGAGTAAGCTTGCTGGGCCAGGGAGATAGCTCAGCAGTCTAAGTGCCTGCCTGGCAAGCACAAGGACCCAGGTTCGATCTCCAGTACCATATGTCATGCCAGCCCTGTGCTGAGCTGGCCACCAAAACTGGACATGGTAGTATATGCCTGTAATCCCACCACTGGGGAGAATGAGACAGTAGGATCACTACAAGTCTGAGCTGCATAATGAGACTCTGTACCAAACAAATAAATAAAAGATTAAAAAACAAAAATTTAAAAAGGAGTGAGCTTGCTTTATTTAATAATACACATGTGACCCAGTACTACAGTAGATTCACCTTATCAGTTACAAGCCCATATTCTGGGCTAAAAGGGAGCCATTATTGCTTGTGTCTAAATATCCCCCAAAACTTCAAGCAGGCATAGGTTGGGAGTTGTAAAAGTAAATGGATTTGAGTGTGTAATGCTGTCATTAAAGATGTGATGCTGGGATTAAGAGTGTGATGCTGGAATTACAGTTGCCCCATTCTGGGCATGGCTAGCAATGTCCAAAAAAAGTCAGGTAGCCTAGATTGAATATAAAGAGGCAGGCTGCTGCTCTTGTCACTGCTTTTATTGCTGCTTTCCGATCTGGCTATTCACTGCTTTCTGCCTGTTATCCCATGAACTCTTTCTCCCCTGTGATGTCTCTCTGCCATGTTACGCTGCTCTGGAGCCAGTGGATTATGGACTACAACCTCTACAAACTTTGAAGTGAAATAACCTTTCCCTCCTTTAATATTGGGTGTGGGAAAATAACTAAGAAGTCCAGAAATGCAAGATCAGGGACCTGCCCCCTCCATGCAGACCTGAGCTCTGAGCACAGGGAAAGAGGAAATAGTCCAGGGAAACCATCCCTGCTTAAGTGGGGGAGTAGCACAGACTGGAAATAAGACCAAGCACTGCCTTGCTGGCATTAGATTAATGAACAAACCAAATTTAAAGAGCAGTCTTTCAAGGAACAGTGGGGAGAAGGGTGGCCTTCCTCTTTAACTTCCTCATGCTCCTAAGCCAACGTCATGCCCCAAGGAAGCGAGAGAAAAAGGATGTCATTAATAAATTTACTTCAGCTTTCTTTTCAATGGTGCTGAAAAGTATATGCAAATCCATCCATAATTAGGTTTAAAAATTCCATTTCATGGGATAATCAGACTTCAAAAAACTCAATTTTAGTTTTAATCAGATTTTAACAAGGATATTAAGTCCATTTCGTTTAGAAAAGGGAAAAACTGTGAATTTAACACAAAATGTATTCAAGCTTAGCCCTGGGAGATAATTAAATAAAATTAATTTGGCATGGGTTGTCAGTAAATGGAAATGCCACAAACAGCAGTTCATGTTTTTGATGGAAACAAAAGCAAGGCTCACTATACAAACAGACGTGGAGCCCACTATTTGCTAAGAGCATGTAGCCTTTGCCCAGAGGCATGAAGACTGGCAACTGGACCACAGTCCTCAGGCACAGATGCTCAGATGATCCGGGAAAGAGACCAAATGGAGACAGGCTGCTCCTTAAGACCTGCAGGAAGGAACCTCCCCAAGGAACCGCCACAAGACCCACAGGGGTGAGACAGGTACTCTGCCACCAGCTGAGAGAGTCCACCTCCCAGAGGGCTTTCTGGGCCAAGCATCATGCAGTCCTGCTTTTGGCTCTCATAGCCCTGCACCATGGAGCACTTGCCACTGTCAGCACAAGACCACATCTTCAACTCTCTGTCTCAAACTGCACATTTGCCATGTCACATCATAAACTCTCAGCAACTATCTACTGAATGGAGTGGATATGATTACCATAACCATTCCTGGTAACTCAGTCACTGAAAAAAAGACAAGAAACAAATGAGCATTTCTCAACCTGGAGCCAAAGTACTAGGGCTTTATCCTGCAAAATTCTTCCTGGAAAGGCAATATATACTCCAGGCACCTGCAGGTCACCTTACTGCCAAGCTCAAGATTCCAGTCAATAAAGGTTCTGCCCACAATCTGGAGCACCCATCCCATACTAGGATGCTTCTGATATCACTCTTACGCATAGACACACCCTGCAGTCAGATTCTTCCAGATCAGGACAATAAAAGAACACCAACAGGCTGCTAAGAAAGGGTAGAACAGTACTTGGTATTGGCTTTTAAAATAAATGGGTAGAAATTTCTGCTGTGTTC
>NW_004524607.1:12528749-12536885 GCF_000260255.1 Octodon degus
CTGATATTGTCAGTGAAGCAGAAGACCCAATACTATTATGGACTACTGGACTCTTTTAGAATATTTTGCTGAGTTAACACACCTATAATATTCAAATAATAGAACTTAACAAAAAAAGGGAAACATAAATGTCCATTTTGTATCTATGTATTCAAAATGGTTAGGATAGATATATAGTTGCATTCTCTTAATAAATAGAGGGATTTGTTCTAATGGTGTTTGTAAATAGGGTATCATGTCCACATCTTGTATTGCAATTAGCCACTAGAAAAAATGTTTGCAATGTGTTGATTATTGAAACTGTCCTACCAGTTTCGTTTGAAACTGTCTCATTGCTATTCGTTTCTCAATAAAATTATGAAAAAATAGAAAAAAAAACCTGAAATAAATAAAGAAATAAATAAATAAAATAAATGGCCAGCCCCGTGTTCTAAATAGGGTCAGCAAATTTCAGCCTTTGGGAGAGACCTGTCTTGAAAGTAACAGATACTCACTCACACATAGTAGCTTTCACACTACCATAGTCAACAGGTCCTGTTTTATTCAAGGTCTCTCCATTTTTATAAGAAAAGTCCCAGCTCCCAGGCAAAACTCCTCAATTTTAGGCTGGTGGCCCCATTCTGTGCTCCAAAGGTATAGCTGAACAACAGATACAGTATGGCCTCACGAGTTTTGAAAGCTAACCACCCAACCATCCCATTCAAATACTAATGATATAGTTACAAAAATGCAAAAAGAAAACCCAGACCATTTAATGAGTGAAACAAAAGTATAATTTCTATCATCAAATTTTCATATGGATAGAATCAAGACATAATAATTTGAGTACTGACCCCTACCAGGATAGCTGTGACACTGCAGCTAAGCCACAGTAAATAATAAAAATGCCCAAAAAGAAAGGCCAGCAGTAACTACCACTGACTCTTCTTAGCTATAATTTTCCACATAAGACAATAAAAAAAAAGAGCTTTGATTTAAAGGAAACTAAAACCATCATGCTACAACTTGTCTATTCTAAAAGATGGTTGATACCTGCATTTTGTAATTGCAATCTCAATAAAAGGCAAAATACTCTTGAGACCCAAGTGCAATAAACTCTAGCAATACAGAAAAAGTAAAAGCCAGAAAGAGCCAATGGGAATACAGAGAACTGCGTATCTAAATGTCTTCCACACAGGCTTGTAAACAACTCCTATCAGTTCAAAGGCAGACAGACAGCGGTGTGCTGAGAAATGAACTGCGGTGGAAGCCTGCCTGCCCCTCCTTGCAGTGAGAGGGCTGTTTGGTTCTGCGGAACTGAAGAGGAGTTTGCACGTAATAAAAAATTAATTGCTAATCTTCTCCTCAGCTGTCTCTGTGAACAAGATGGCATCATGCTGATGCCTGAGAAGTTAAATGCTACCTCTCCCAGCACTGACTCTCAGTCTACCTTTCAGCCTTTGTGCTCAAGAGAAGGACCAGGCCCTGCCAGGGCATATGGCTTTGTGCAAAGGCTGGCAGGGCCTTCCTGCCAAGGTGCACTGACTCCCGCCCCCCCCCCCCCAGGGCTGTAAGAGCTGCCTTTGTCTGGTGGACTTCCTGCCACACATGTGCTGAGTGCTGCTCAGGCTGACAGAATGGGCGGCCCTGAGCAGGAGCCTGAACGTGCCAGCATCAGGCTGATCAGCCCACAAAGATGCAGGCCCAGCTACACGCACCATGTGGGTATCCAGATGGATGGAGGTTACTGAGGGCACAGCCCACCATGCTTCTGGACCAGCCAAGCAACCCAGCAAGGATGTGTGACAGACTTGCTGGGATGACCTTGGGCCAGTCAGTCCTCTCAGTCTCTGGTTCCTGCCCTGTCAAATGGAGCTATCTGAGCAGACCCTACCCAGGCCATCCAGCTGTGAGAAAAAGCCAGTAAGACACAAATTCATAATGGGTACACTGCAGCTCTCTTGAGTAACAACAACTATGAGCAATGTCATTCTGCCTCTCAAAACAACCAGCAGACCTGGGTTCTCTGGAAGATACCTATTTCCAGACCAGAGAAACACCTAACATCTGCTCCCCTCAGTACTATCTTACCCAGCAAGGGGGTATCCCCTCACTGGGCCTATCCCTAACCACCTGGAGTCTTCTGCAGCTTCCTCCAGCTCACAGGCCTAGAGACGTGCCTTCATTCTCACTGTTGAGAGTCTGTTTCTATTTGCACTGAACCACACCTCAGCCCCTTCTAGTTTTTACTTTAAGAAAGGATGTTGACAAATTGTTCAGTCTAGCCTCAAACTCATAATCCTGCTGTCTCAGCCTCTCTCAGTGCTGGGATTACAGATGTATACCACCACACCTGGCAAGGTTACAGTCTTCAATCAAGTATGTCAAGAATCCATCCCACATCCAAGTGTCAGGTTGGTAAAGGTCTGGTATGTGCAGCTCCTTAACACAAAGCCCAGCTGCAAAGGCAGATCTCTGACACCATCTATTCCAAAGCCTTCTTTCCAATTAAAGGGAATAACCATAGAAAAGAAATGTCCTTTCCAACTCCCTGGTGATCCAGATTAACACAACTTCTCACATCACTGAGCAAAACACTGCAAAAGCACTGGATTTTCTTTCCCCAGAGCCCTCCCAAAAGAAGTGTGCAATCCACCTATCCTTCCTAGATCAGGAGACAATAGATGGGTGGTTGTGCCCAAGGCTCATCCCACCACACAAGCTTCCAGGCGGTCAGACTGCAGGAGCAGGACGTACAGTGAGGCACCAGGCTCTGACAAGGGAAGTAGGGGGCTGAGACAGCTGCTCCTGTCCTGGGGTCCTCCAGGAGGCTTCTCCCATCTCTGGCAGACCATGAATCCTCCCATGCACATGCACTGCTATCAAGCCTGTCCCTTCAAACCTAAGCCATCCTAACAAGACTACGTATCTGCACATCAGGAAGAGGTCAGTGCTTCACCACAGAGGCCAACTAACCTGGACACACAAACTTCTGTCAGGGTCTCAGCCCTTCCCTGTGCATTTCAGTGGCACTTCGTCACTGGACCTGAACCCCTTTGTCGCTAGGAGCCCACGTCTGCTATTCTTTGCTGTCAGTCAGTACCCAGCCCAGAAAATCTCCTGCTTCCTGAGCCAGGCAGGAAGACCAAAAGGAAGCAGCAGCACCTAGCCCCCTACCAGCTGCAGGACCCACAAGGTTATTAGCACTGGAGGAGCAGAGAAGGAGTTGCCATAAAGGCCCAGATAGGTGCTCTGGTCCTCTCCTCCAAGAGCCTGCCTTTGCTTCTGGCAAGGTTGGGGACAAGTGCATGCCCCTATATATAAGTAAAACCACTTCCAGGGCACCTGATCTATTGTCAGGCCGGAAGGAAGATTGGGAATACAGGACATACAGGACACACAGAACTCCAAATACTCTGCTGACACCAGAAAGTAAAACACACAACATGTGCCTGAGAACAACTGAGTCCCTGTCAGCATCAGCACATACTTTGCTGAAGGTCCACAGCACTGCACATGAGCTTGGGCTTCCTACCCAGACTCCAAGCCAGACACCATCTATGAGGCAAACACTGATCACAACTTCTGATAGTCATGGCAGGCCCCAGAGCCACAGGCTCACATGGCCACCTGTCTTCAGGTCCTGCAGCATGAGTCCCACTTAAAGCCAATAAGGACAAACACATGTCTCTCACTAATTCTAAGCTACACAACAAATGTTCCAAAGCCACCATTACAAGAAGACACATGAGCCACAGGAAACTTGTGGACAGATATACCACAGCACCTGACAGGTGACAGGATGCTCCCTCCACTGGCATCTGTGCAGCAGGGAAGAAAGCTGGTCACATCAGTCCCTCCTGGCCTGAGCACAGCAACCAGACCACGATTTCTCCTGAATGGAGACTTCTCCCCTAGAACACCTAGGAAAAGATGTGCATCAGCAAAGTTCAGATATTTCACTCCAACGACACATTCTCTAGGTTTTCAACCTTGAGTTTTACTCAGCATCACATACAGATGAATACACTGGTACCATTTATCCCAGGTTTTAACAAGTTCTGCCTGTATGGCATTTGCAAACACTACACTTCATTTCAGGTCAGGCTCCCACAACATCCTGACAACTGCCATCAGGACTTACAATACACAGTGCATGATCCATAGATGATGAAAGGTGCCTGTGATGGACCCTACCATCCCTGTCTACCCCACAGTGACAGAGCCCTCAGTAATGGCTACAGCAACAGTATTTTCACACTGATGATTTTCTCCATCATTTCACAATCACTCTGCTACACGAATGCCCCTGGAATTCTGACTACTGGATTCATAATCTTTCACTTCCCATTCACTACCCTAACAATACAGCACCTAACCAAAAGCAGGAGGAGATGCTTGACCTGGGAAAAACAGATGAGGGCACCAACATCAAACTGCTCAGCCGAAATTCCTGGCACCTCCTGATCCTGAGCCCCAATCCTATAAGACAGCCTCTTCAGCTGCAGCTCTGAACAGCAAAATTCCCACCTAACCCACCACCACCTGCACATATCCAGACATGCTAATGCAGGACCTACATCCCTTAGTGTATCTTCCCAGGTCCATCGCCACCATGCCTAAGACTATAGGTAGCATCTCCTAAGCCTTGGTCCCATCACACACTGGCCTTCAATATGGTAACCAGTGCATAAACTATGGGTCTGTCTTCCATGGACTGGGGGAGGAGATAAATTATGCAGCCACCAGTTAGCTCCTCTTAATCTAGAGCTTGCTCTACAGGACAGGGACAACTTACCATAGGGGCACAAAGCAAGAAAGAGAACACAAGACAAAAGTAGGCATACGAGAGATCCCCAGATTCTCAAGTCTGCTGGGACAAACCAGGCCAGCTTCCTGCTCTCCATCACACTCCTGCCATCTCCGCTAGGCCCTGCCTTGGGTCTCAGCTGACAATTCTTCTCAGTTCAGAGAGGATACCACCTGCACCACTAGGGCAAAGAACCTATCACTACGGACTGTCCAACAGTCCAAAGTGGGAAAGAAGGATAGGCATAAACTTTTTGTCTGGGTACCTCTATTGGTGCATTAAATATCAGGCCTCTAGGCCCAGGGATGTGGCTCAGTTGTAGAGCACTTGTCTAGTATATACCAGGCTCTGTGTTTGAGTCCAAGCACAACCACCAAAATAAAAAAAAAAAAAAAAAAGAGTACACCTCAGTGTACCTTACACAAACACACTAGTGAATCAGAATGGTGGTGAATTTGAGAATGGGCTCTCCTGACCCAAGATGGAAGATGGAGAGGAGCTGTCTGCACAGGGAAGCATCCAAGCTGTGAGAGGGACTCAACACAGGGCCTGAGGACAATGGTGCTATAGGCTGTATCTGGAATGTCCCCAAACACAATGTGTTAGGTTTGGTCCACAGGGGGATGCTATTAGGAAGTTGTGGAGCCCATCGGGTACATGCACTATCAAGGAATTAGGGAGCCTATTCTTTTCCTCTTCTTCTCTTTTACTTCCTGGAAATAAGGTGAGTATTTTTGCTCTATCACACACTCTCAGCATAAGACCAAAGCAATAGGACCAACAGATCATCATGGATTGGAACCTTTGTGACTGTGAGCCAGGATAAACCTTCTCCCTGTGTGGGCTGGCTAGCTCAGGTATTTGTTAGTAACAGAAAGCAGAATAATGTGGACTGTCTATATAAAGACACCCCCGATTCAACCCAGGCCCAGCATGTGAGACCACCTGAGACCCACCAGATCCTCATTCCACCCAGGCCTGGTGTGTAAGTGAGACCACCTGGGGCCCACCAGATCCTGACTCAACCCAGGACCGGCCTGTGAGTGGGATCATCTGGGGCCCACCAGATCTGATTCCACATAGAGCCCAGGAACAGAGTGTGAGTGAGACTTCCTGGGGCCCACTACATCCTCATTCACCCCAGACCTGGCATGTGAACAAGACCACACAGGGCCTGCCAGATCCTGATTTGCCCCAGAGCCCAGGCCTGGTATACAAGCCTGATATGGAACCCTGCAGAGAACTCCCTGCAAAGAGGCTAGAGACAAGACCCACCAAGCTAATCCAAGAGCAGAACATTTCACCAGAGTGACACAGAGGGTTCACCTCGAAGGACTGCAGCAGGAAAAAGTGGAGCACAGCAACCAGACCCAAGCCACACCCACCTGGACAAGTTTGAACTTGACAGGTTCGGACCTGGTGCTAAGGTAATAACTATCTAAGCTCTACGCCAAAGGTCAGAGGACAGTGCTATATAAAATGACAAAGAGAAGGAGCAAAATGCATTCTCAGGCCCCAAGCCCACCCAGAACAAATGCAGGAGACATTAGCAGAGAAGAAATTGGAAATCACACACCAGAAATCTCTGAAATAATAGCATCAGAAGTAAAGAAACAACTACACAAAGGTACAGAGGAAATCAGATCAGAAATAATTTCTGAAGTAAAAATAGAAATGATAACTATAATCAAAGCAGTACTAAGTGCTTCTACTTTTTTTTTTTTTTTTTTCAGAACTGGGGATTGAACTCAGGCCCCTGTGCTTGCCTGGGAAGCATTTATTTCACTGAGCCATCTCCCCGGCCCTTAAGGGCTTCTAAAGAAGACACTGATAAAAAAAAATAATAATAATAATAATAAGAGGAGAATAGAAAAATGATGGAATCCTTGAATGAGCAATATAGGAAAGAAATAGAATGCATGAAGAAGACTCAAAGTGATATACAGGAAATCAAAACCTCATTACAAGCTGGCAAGACCATTTAAATGAAAGTGAAAATAGACTTTCTGACCTTAAAGATACCATTGCAGCTAGTGAAAAAATAAGAAAAGATCTCTTAAAAACAATGAGGATGTAGGAAAAAATAATTCAACATCTGCATGACGATGCAAAGATGAACAACATAAGACTAATAGGCATCAATGAGATAGAAGGAGTCAATACAAATGATATAAAAAGAATATGGATAGAAGTAAGAGCAGAAAACTTCCCAAATATGGGGAAACAATCTGACATACAAATAACCGAAGCATATAGAACTCCAAATAACATCAACCCAATTAAAAACACACCCAGACATAGTAATCAAGATCCCAGAAATTCAGCACAGGAACAGTATACTAAAAGCCACTAAACATCTGGTTCCTGATCCCGTACTCCCTACTGCTCATCTCATTTGCCGTTGGACTCTGGACTGTTTGCCTGGATGACTTTCAGGTGCCACAAAAGATGTCCTGACAGCTGAAAAGGGCAGGACCTGTGCCATGCTGGGTGAAAAATGCTGCTACTTCGTAAATGAATCTGGGATAGTTACGGACAAGGTAAAACGCCTTAGTAACTGGCTTGAACAAAAGCGCCAAGAACTAAGGTATCCTAACCTGCTTCCTCACCATGGTCCTGGTGGGGTGACACATTTGGATCATGTGCTCCTTATGTGGTCCCTCTTCTGGGCCCCCTAATTAACGATAGTAAGACTTTTACTCATAGCACCTTGCCTTTTTAAACTTTTGTCCAGGTTTCTCCAATCCAGGATTCGTGCCTTTACTACCAGAGAGATTCTCTGACTGACATGGGACCGACCCATCACCATCATGACGACACCTAGTTCAGCATGAAGCAGTCTAAGAGAGTCAGTGCCCCTTTATAACAAACCAAAGATGGGAATGATGGGTCTGGCCCATGTGGGAACTGGCTGAATCACCATGGCGTCTCCACAAGGTGACGATGAGTCCAGAGCAACTACCTACCTTTTCCTCCCAGTATTCCCTTCATCTGGTGCACCAAGATGATCTACCTCACCTCCCAGGAGGATATCCAATGAGCCCTCACAACGTCATCACCTCACCTCCCAAGGCCCCACCCCCTTTAGGAACCTATAAATATAGCTGCCCTCTACTGTTTGGGCCCGAGGGCTTCTGCGTGTCTTTCCTTGCAGTCCTCCCGTGTCCGCAATAAAAGCCTCTTTTATCTTAAAAAAAAAAAAAGCCACTAAAGAAAAGAAACAGATCATATTTAAAGGAAAACCCATCAGAATAACAGCAGACTTCTCTTCACAAATCATGAAATCAAGAAGAGCATGGGGCAGAGTACTTCAAGTCCTCTAGGAAAAGAAACTCCAACCCAGACTG
>NW_004524607.1:12543070-12564237 GCF_000260255.1 Octodon degus
GACTTTTGGGACTTCTCAGTACAGATCCTTGAAACAGACTTGCATGAGACATTGTCATGGGCTCTTGGCCTCCAGTTGGACTGTGGGGGGCACTGTTATGGGCTCTAGGTCTTCAGCTGGACTCTCACAGGGCACCGCTATGGGATCTAAGCCCTCAGCTGGATTTTGAGTCTTCAGTGTGTGGACAGACTTCTCACACTCTTTTGTATTTGATGCTTTGGGTGAATATTACAAAATAATCCTATAAACTATGTGTTCTGAATTAAATTGTTTCCCTTATAAGCCCCAACCACAACACAGGGTCTCACTATGTAGCCCAGGCTGGCCTTGAACTTGCAATGATCCTTCTGTCTCAGTCCTCTGAATGCTAACATTATACACCCAGAAAGAAATAAAGTTCTTGGGGCTGGGTAGATAGCTCAATAGAAGGTCATGAGTTCAATCCCCAGTCCCACAAAAAAAAAAAAAAAAAGAAAGTTCTTTAACCAGAGTCAAGTAACACCATGACGAAAATAGAACACTGTTCTATAGTCACTGAGAACAGAGTTTCCAAGGCCAACAAGAAGCCCACAGCTCACAGAGACACAGCCAGGGAGCAACTAGGGCTAAGAGACCTCTGAAAGAGCAGCTCTAGGCAGTACCCACCTGCTCACTCCTTAACATACGCCTTGCACTGGGCTCCTTTCCCCTACATTACCAACCTATCTCCTCCTCCTCAAAGCTGCAATGGCCATGTCTGATCCTGACTACCACTGGGCCCTGAAGCTTTGCTGTAGGCTGCATATGGCAGTCTGAGAAAGGTCTGCTGACCAGGCCTGAACACCCTACCTCCATCACCCAGCAGTAAATAAGAACCACAGAGCTTGTGCAAAGAAAGGAAGACATGAAAGAGGCCTACTCCTGCTTCAGGATGATCAGATGTATGTGGTGCTGGGGGCTCGGGGCTCTATACCCAGATAACTGTAGAAGTATCACAAAAAGTGGGAAAGGACAAGACCACCAAGGTCCCACAGCCCTCAACAACCCTGTGCATATGCCTATCAATTAAATGACAATGCTGCTTCACTTGCTAATATAAATCATTCTCCTTGACATAGCAGTGCACAAGGATTATGTCTGAAAACACACTACTCCAGGGTATCAGCTGTCCTCCTGAGGCCACTGAGTGGGCACTGAGTACTGCCCACTCCAGCCCCACCACACCTCTGCCTGTCCCAGAGGTCCAGAACTCAATTCCTCAGCAGCCAGCACCAGGAAATACAGTACAGTCCTCTAGCATGAGGAGCCTGACCAGGGTTCTAGAAGGTTCAACAGCCACAGAGTATATGTTCTGCCTCAAGAACTGAGGCCAGGTAGGCTGGCCTGGAGAGGTCAGCAGGGGAAGGCCAGACACGTGGGCTGGCAGGGGCTGGACTTCTAGTTTCTGACACAAATAAGGGCAGGCTGTGAGGAAGGACAATGTCACAGCAGCATGTGATCCTGGATCACACTATCCTAGTCATCCCTCATGGCCACTAGCCGAGAAGCCAACCCCAAACACCTCCTAATCATGGCAATGCCTGCCTAAGGCTGCCTTCCTCCTCCAGGATACAGGAGGGGTTGTGTGCTGCCCACAGGGCCAGCCCACCCTGGCCACACACAGCCACATTCCTGCACAGGGTTTATTGTGTATGGTATCCCAGCCCCTCAGTCTGAGTTCCAGGAGCATAGTAATCACTTTTGTTATGTGGCTTCAGATTCTGCTAAATCAACCTAAAAGTCATGCAAGAAGAGCCCAATCTACAGGGCTTGGTGGAAGGCCCCAAAGGTGCTTTGAGAGCCAAGTGCTAAACTGGAGTAGTGTTTCTGCCCAGGGCTGCAGCTGTCTGGGCACATGTGGAGGCTCTGCTGGGAAGCTGTTCCTCTTGCATATTCCAACCCCTGCTGCCTTGGAGCCCGTTCACAGTGCAGCACAGTCTCTGGAAGACAATGGTTCAGCAGGTCTGTAACCCTGGAGCCTTGACAGCCCAGAGACTCCAGCCGGAGCACAGCAGTTGCAACAAATGCTCAGCTCTCTGTTGCTTCCCAACATTGAGTGAATGTCTACTGCATGCCACACACTGAGATTCAAAGGACAAGTCCCAAATCTTAGAGTTGAAAGGATGGTACCTAAAGAAAGCCAACTCAACTCCCAAGACAGAAAGCAGCCATGGCCTGTACCATAGGAGAATGGGCTGATATTAAAAGACCTGAGCCTCGGAGGAGGTGCCAACTAGCTCCTAGAAATCCTTGTCTGCCCTGACTACAGGTGGGGCTCCTGGGCCAAGATCAGAGGGCCACGTGTCCCTCCATCTCCAGACCACAGGAGCAGCTTGTGGGGAAAGAACCAGAAAAAGGACCACAAGTGACGAGAGCTCAAATACGTCTTTCTCCTCCTCTATACCCTAAAGAACACCAAGACAGACTGATGACAGTGGCTCAGACACATGACAGCTCACCCTGTCACCTGAAGCCTTCCCAAGCACCAAGCTCTCTGCACTGATAACTCAACACCTGGCTCACTGCAACCCTGAACAAAAAAAAACAGAGTAATAACTGCATCCTGGCTGCTCGATTAGCTCCTTCTCAGAAGGAAACTGCACCTTCCCCTCACTGTCCTCCTAATTGGCCTCACACATCAGGGAAGCTTGTCCCCAAAACTTGTCATCTGGTCAGCCTACAAATGCTTCTGGGGAAACATCCAGGTCAGCACTTGCAGGTCCCCAGCTCTGATGCCAGGTGACAGGTCAGCAATTTGAAATATGCACAAACTGCCCACCTTTCCATCTTATGCATCAGCATCTTCCACAGCCCTGCTAGGACACCAGCAGGCATGCTGACAGGTATAATGCCCACCAACAGGATCTGAAACAAGGCCAAGCCAAGGCATAAAGGGATGGGGTAGGGGCCAAACAATAGAGGCTTTTCAGCCACAGGCGAATTATTCCCTCCATAGACCAGAGGCTCAACTAAAGAGGGACCCGACATTCACTGCATGCCTATTTAATAAGCTCATCCTTCAATATGAATTGCTAAATAAAAATTTTAAAAAGCCAAGCCACTCAAGAGGGCTGCTCTTCCTACTTGGCTGTGACTGTCTCTGAATCTCCGCTAGAACCTTCGAAAGCACACTACCCCAATTAAGCAATGACACTCACATAACCACAACTGAAATGTACAGAAGTACAGCTTTTTTGAAGGGCAATTTGGCACTAGCTATCAATTTCAAATGTGCATATCTTTTGAACTAAGAATTCCACTTTTAAGATTTTATCCAGCCAACACACCGCCGCTTATTGAGGGGAAAAAAGTGTCAACCACCTGACTGTCCCTGAACAGGGGACTGAAGGAAGTCAGTGTCCACTCAGTGGATGGCACAGCTCTTCAAATAATTCAACATTACTATTTCTGCTAGTGCAGAAACACTGTCAAAAATTAGGTGGAAGATCAGAGATGTAGCTTAGCAACACAGCACCTGCCTAGCAAGCAAGAGGCCCTGGGTTCAATTCTCAGTACAAAAAAAAATAAAAATAAAAATAAAAAACTAAGTGGAAAAGCTGCATAATAAAGAGCTCACCTGCAAGAGCTCATATGTGCACACACTTCTAAAAAGACACCCAGAAAACCTAGCAGGCCTGTCCTAGAAAGACAGACTGGGGCAACCATCAGTTGTACTGCTTCTGAATGGCACCCCTGACCTAAGCAGAAGACAATGTTCCAAAGCAAGGAAGCTGTAACACAGGTCAATCGCCCTGGGGAGCACATCTGGAGGGTGAAGGCCACTTCTCACTTCATCTGCCCAAGTTTACTACGTGCACCACTTTCGTTTTGCTGTGGTACTGAGGATCAAACCAGGAGTGTGGCTGAGGATATATCTCAACGGAACAGTGTCTGCCTGGCGAGCATGAGGTCATGAGTTTGAGTCTCAGCACCAAAAAAAAAACCCCAAAAAACAGGAGTGCTTTAACACTGAATAAATACCCAGTCCTTTTTTGTATTTTTTACTTTAAGACAAAGTCATACTAGGTCATCAACTTGCCTGGGCTGGGCTTAAACTTGTACTGTCCTGCTTCAGTAACCCAGAGTGCTGAAGTTACAGGTATGCACCACCACTCCTGGTTGCTTGTTTTGTTTCTAATCAGGCATATAAAATCCCCTGATCTTCTGCACTGGGCTTCACATGATACTACACAATGCCATCTGCACAGTGCTGGTGATCCACTCACGAAGTCCTCACAAATACTAGCTTGGGCCAAGGCATCAAAGGCCTCCCAGGAAATGCTGGCTTCCTACAGCCTTTGACAAGATCAAGAGATGAGCTCTTTACCAAAACCTCATCCTTTCCCAACCCAGTCCAAGTCACCTTGTAAGGGCTTTGTACCATTTATACATCAGCTTTATCGAGCATAATCTGCACCCACTTGGGGCCAGGGGTTTAGCTTATTTGAGTCTCGGTACCCACACCCCCACACACACAAAAAAAAAAGATTCTTAAAAACAAACAGTTAATAATACACCCACACTAACATTCTCAATGCAAAGGTACAGTGTCATAAATTCTGACACATACCAATGGACACAACACATCACCAACCAGAGCCCAGCTCTGAACTCAAGACATCTGACTTATTCTTTACTACTACAGGTCAGTGTTGCCTCCTTTATACTGCCTAGTAAGTGGAGTCTACAGTACAATCTCAGGCTCGGTTTCTCTCACTCAGCAAGAGACACTCAGCAACTGTCTGCTCCTCACTGCCTGAAAGTAAGTACTCTGTCATGCTGACACCATGGTCTGCTCAACCCTCCATGGACCAACAGACACTAGAGGCCACACTTTCACTTCTCTGGATTAAAGATCTAGGAGTGGAATCCCTGGCTTCAAGTGTACAAAGCGCCGCCAGACCATTTCCCAAAAGCAAGGAGATGCAGTTATTCCCTATCTCTGCCAACACTTGGCAGGGTCAGTGCTTTTAATTTTAGCCATTTTATTGGGTTTGTAGTGGTATTTCCCCGAGCTTAATTTTATTTCCCTAATGACTGATGATGCAGATTGTCTTTTCATGTCCTTATTTAACACACATGTATCTTTCTTTATGATGTTATTTCTTCAAAGTCGTCTGTGCTTTTTAATCTGGTTACCTTATTGACTTGTGAGAATTCTTGATATATTCTGGAAACAAATCTTCAGTCAGATATACAGACTGCAACTTTTTTTTTTCTACTTTTTTTTTTTTTTTCCTGAGACAGGGTTTTACTATGCAACCCAACCAAGCTGGTCTTGAATTCATGGGGATCCTCCCGCCTCAGCCTCCCATGTTCTAAAACTATAAGCATATGCTACCACATCTCTCAACCACAAACATTTTTTCCACATCAATGGGGTCCGTCTTTCACTTGCTTCTGTCTTATGAGAAAAAGTTTTTAATTTTAATGAACTTTAATTTATTGAGTGGTTTCATGAATAATTCATGTTGTGTCCTATACCAAAGCTTCCAGAAATTTTTACACATAGGTCTATGCCCATTTTGAGTTATAATTTTGTGTCTGAGATGTAAGGGCTCATACCTTTTCCATACTGATAACCTGTTGTTTTACCGTCATTTCTTGTATTATCTTCATCCCATTGAATCACGGTAATTTTGAAGAAAAAAAAATTGACACCATATTCTTAAAATATTTCTGAACTTTTCTTCTGCTCCACTGACTTCCCTGTCGATAGTTATACCAATACCACATTGTCTGAATAACCTTGGCACTTGGTCTTAAAATTCTCCAGTATAAGCACTCTTTCTTTTTCAAGATTGTTACAACAATTCTGAGTCCTGAATGTTTTAATACAAACTTTAGATACTGGTTTGGTGAGCCCTACCAAAGAAAAACCTGCTGACTTTGAGACTGTTAACTGTATGGATTTATTTAAGCATACTGCTATCTGAACAATATTGAATCTTGCATTAAATAAATATTGTATCTCTGTGATACCATAAACCATATTTGGTCTTTCTTACTATCTCCAGGCTTACAGTTTCCAAAACCCTTGCAATGTTTAGAATGGTAAGTGCTTTGTATGCTAATAAGAGGGTCTGTGACTGGTAACACCTAGTTGCTTCAGGACAGGGCTGGTCATCACAAAGATCAAGGCAGGTCAGAGGGGTGAGATTTTCAGTCTCTGATAAGAAGACAGAGTTGACCCAATGACCAATGATGTAACCAACCATGCCTATATTAGGAATCCCCTGTCAACCCCAAAAGACAGACAGTCCTTGGGACACAGATATAGATCAGTAGCACAGGACCTGCCTGGCAAGCTTGAGTATGAGTTTGATTTCTGGTACCAAAAACCACCCCGGATTCTTAAGAGCTTTTAGATGAAAGCTCCTGAAGGGTGTTACCCAGGAAGGCATGGAAGTACCATGGCCCACATACCTGTCACATGCAGCTCCATCTGGCTACACATCTGGATTTTTCATAATATCCTTTCCAATAAATGGGTGAATATAATAAAGTGTTTTCCTGGATTCTGTGAAGCACTCTACAAACCAATATAACCCAAGGGCTGGGTTGTGGGGGCCTGCTCCGAAGCAGCTGGTCGGAAGTGCAGGTAAGGATCTGTGACTGGTTTCTGAGGTCTACCTTTGTGTCCAAGCCCTCACCCCAGGGAAGTGGACTCTAACTCCAAACAGACACTGTCTGAACTGAATTGTAGGACGCTCAGCTGGCGTCCACAGGAGAATTGCTTGCTGTGTGGAAAAAACCCACATCTGGTGTCAGAGTGCTATGCTGAGTGAGTAGTGGAGAGCCAAAGGGAGAGAGTTTATTTTTTCCTCTTACAGTTTCTCTCCATTTTCCTATATTATTAGGTCATCTTTAATTACTGTCAGCTGCATCTTATGAATTTCAGAGAACAGATCTTAAACATATTTTGTTAAATTTATTCCTAAGTATTTTATGTTCCTGATGCCATTGTAAACACTATGCACTTCCAATGGTTTATTGCTAGAACACAGAAATATAATCATTTTTGCATATTGTTCTCATATCCTGTGACCCTGTAATCCTCACTAATTAGTCCAGCTAGATGTTTATTGACAGCTTAGGAGAGCCTACATACTCACACTGCTTCCTAGTAGAGACAGTTTTATTCTGACAAGCCCAAATTTTTCTTATGTGCTTACGCAGGTGGGGATGTCTAGAACAATGAGATAGGCAGACATACAGCCTTGCCAGGTCTCCAGGGTGGGGCAGAGGTCATCCTTGCCACCTGTGTAAAAGGAATGGTGAAGACACATGGCCTCACCTGGTCCCCAGGATTGGGACAGAAGTCAGCCTCACATGAACAGAGTAGAGTGTTAAGAACACTATGGCTCCCTGGTCCCCAGGGTCAGTCCCTCCACCTACAAAATGAGCTGGCATCATGAGGAGACAGAGCCTCATCTTTTCCCATTCGTATGACAGTCACCCTACTTACCTATGGAATCCCCTTCTTTTCCTCATTTGCTAAGAATCTTCAATCATGAATGTCAAGTTTTGCACAAAGGCTTCCTCTGTTCATCTCCTGAGACATACAACCCTACCTTCATTCTACCAAGATCGTTGGTTTTCTAAAGGGCAGTACCTCACATTCTTGCAATAATCTCAATTCTGGCTCCTTCCTCATCCTCACCACATCCCTCCTGTCCTCACACCATCCAGTCCTCCGGGCAGTCCTACCCAGGCTGCTGTCTGTTCCTAATCATTTATTTCCCATACTTTATAACGCACTGCCCAGAGACCATGCTTCTGCAAGACTGGGTTCTTCATCTTGACACAATCAACACTCAAGGCCTCCCAGAACTAGGAGGCCACAACCCCCAAGTGGCAGTGCTCCATGCCTAACCCCGGCCACAGCACCACACAGTTACCATTCTTCCTTCCCTGTTATGTTCCAGGTCACAGAGTTACATCTGCTCCTGGCCTACATGATCCTCTGTACTGGTAAAATCCTAGTGGACAAACCTATCCACCACCAGCTGATCACATGAGAATGGAAGAACCTGTCCATCACGGGCCCACATGACCCCGTGTTTGAGTCACATCAGGTTAAACAGGCCCATCTGCCCCTGCCTACATGACCCTACATGCTGGCCTCGCTTCATGGCCAGACAGTCAAGGAAGCATGGCCCACTGTTTTCCCCCATAGTTACCCTGGCTGATGCACTCCAGCCAACTTGTTCATCCACCTCTGGTCTCTTAAATACACAAAACCCAAACTGGAGAGAAGCAGCCACTGTCACATGTGGAGAGCTTAGTGGTAGGCAGAGCACTGTGGCCAATCTAGGGCTGAGGCCCCAGAGCCCCTGAGACTCTCAGGGAAGTCAGGCCCTGTTCTCAGATGAAAGCCCAGCTAAGAGTACTGTTGTAAACACTCGAAAAGTACAGATCTGGGGAGATCCCTAGAAAGGCCAGTAAAGGACAGGACAGGCATGAGACACACAAAAAAATGCCAAGTGTGTCCAAAGGCAGGCAGAATCTGGGACCACAGTCCGTTCTCACTCTGGTCAGCCAGATTCCTAGTGTTGGTGAGGAAGGACAGGAGCCTTAAAGAAGCTGATCTCCAGGGGGGTGGTGCCACCTAGTGGTGGCCACATCTGAGACCCCAAAAGCCCAAGTATGTGCCCCAAATGATGGCAAGACGCCAGCCTAAAGGGTAAAGGAGGCCAGATCACTCCAGAGAGCTCAAGCATCTGCCTCTTGGGAACTGGTAGAGAAAATAGGACCATTTCCGGTCCCCAGTGGTTATCATGGACTGGTGTCTAACCTGGCAGCACAGTCACAGGTGTTCTGGTGTGAATGGTGAATATGCACGTGTGTGCTTCCTCCTATAGGGAGGCCACCCTACAGCACTGGGCAACACTTCCTGCTCCCCTCTGCCCAGTCCTAGCACCACATGCCATCTCACCAAGCATGGGCTTCACTGTCACTCTTCCTGCTCACCTCTAGTCACTGCCCAAAACCTGCCCCCAAAATAGCAAGAAAAAGACAGCAAGCCAAAATCCTCAGCACTGGCAGTTCTCAGAGGTACCACACTCCTAAAGTCCAGCCCTCAGAAGTGATTGATTGATTGACTGATTATTGATTTATGGGACAGCTGCTCACTGTGTTGCTCAATCTGGCCTCAAACTTTCAATGTTCAAGCAATGAATGTTCCTGCCTCAGGCTCCTGGCAGCTGGAACTAAAAGTGCACCCTATCATGCCTGGTTTAAAGTGGAGAATATTTTTTTTTCCTTTCCATTTTATGTTTTTTTTCCTTATTGCTGAGGATCGAACTTAGTGCCTTACACATGCTACATATGTTCTACCACTGGGCTGTAGCACAGCCCTCAAGACTCGAGGTGAATCTGATGAGGGGCCACAATTAATACCATACATCTGCATCTGATAGACTTATGTAACAATCACCACAAGATAGTAGGCACTCACACACACACTTGGGTATGCACAGGGAATGCGAGACAGTGGCGTGTACCCCACAGTAGTCCAAGGTGGCCCAGAAAGCTACATAAAGCCTGAGAAGGAAAACTTCCCATACACAGAAATTACCAGGTAGAAAAGCTTAGGGAGCACAGGAAGATGGCACCTCTGTCTTCCTTGCAAGGACAGAAGTGCCATGAGGCACCTGCTAAGGATGGGATCTTGCTCTATCTTCACAAATATAAGAAGCCATGAGAAAAAAGATGGCCCAAGGGAGTACAACTGCATGGGCAAGAGTCACACAAGATGAGAGCAGGCTCAGATCTGCTCCTTCAGGGAGGTCACAGAGCACCATGAACCCATGCCTCTCTCCAAACTTCTCCCCTGTCCAGCATCAGCAGCCCAGCATGTGGCTGGCAGCAGGCACAGGCACCATCCACCCTATCACAGTCTGACCTGGGACAGCAGAGATAACACAGCACATGACAGGCAGTCACCAAAGGCCAGCTTGTTCTCATGCCATCCCGACTCACAACAGAACCTTGAGGCGCAGACATAGGCTCAAAAGGAGAACCTGGACATTCCCACAAGGCCTCAGAAGTCTGTACCCTTCAGGCCAGAGCATCAGCCAGCTGCTCCAGCTCTACCTGTTTGGGTGACACCAAGTACCATGCTGCAGACACCAGGCACACAGCACGCCAGTGTTCCCACAGGGTTGGTTCAACCAGACATGAGGGGGTCTCTAACCTCCCTCATGAGAAAAAAAGTCACAGAATTCTTCTTGGCTGATCAGAGTACCCCTGGAGCTGGAGGGGCCCTCAGGTAACTGCCAAACCCAGAGAAGAAAAGGAAGCCACAGTAACATGCTCTGCTAGCCAGTCCAAATGCTTCAGACAGAACGGCAGTGTGGTCTGCACTCCACAACTCAGTAGAGAAAAATTCAGAGACACTGTCAAGTGACAAAGATCTGAAGCCAGTACTGCTGCTCTGCAGGTGAGTTTCAGAGATGGAAATGGACAGCATAATGACAGAACACAATAGCTCAGCTCATTAAGAGAGTTGCAATCCTAGCCTCATTTCGCAGAGGATCAGGAAAGGTAACCAGGAAGCTGAAACTCAATATCCCATGAGCCAATAAAACAAAAACTCCCTAAAAATGATAGCCCTGTGCCCCAGGCTGTGATGGCTCATCCAGAAGACCAGGGTGACTCTCCTTGGGACTGTGGGCAGATGGGGCAACTGTATAAGTCTCCAACAACCACAGGTCACAGCAGCTAATGGGCATTATACAACTGAGCCACTGCTGGAGATGAGTAGTGAACCGATGGAATCAGCAAGGGCTCCATCCTTTGTCAGACTACATTGCCCAGCACCCAGAAGTGGGCTGTCCAGCAGTTGACCTGTAATCTACTCTGCACTCACCCACTAGCAATGACAGACTACCCACAAAAAAATGCTACAGGGGCCCAAGGGGGACAAGAATCCTCTTGGATGACGGGGTGTTTTTGAATCCTAAATTTCAGCTCATCCCTAGTGATTACAATCACCTAGGAGGAATGATTCTCCCCAAAAGCAATTACTTCCTCAGCATACAGAGTCCTCTAACAAGCCTGACAATGCAAGGCACCAGACAGCCGCCCCCTCACTGCTGTAAGTAGTCTGGGTTTTAGCAGAGGTGGTACAAGACTTCAGCAGAGAACAGCCACACAATTCCATTTCCCTCCCATGGCTCCAGTGCCTCATTAAACCTGGGCACTGTGAGACAAGAGCGTCCCACATACACACTGCCAGCCACAAACAAGCACGATCAAGAAGACACCAAGCAAGGAGGGGACAGCCGCCTGCTCACCAATGAACTAGTGTGGATACCAGCAGCAAAAGAGGAAAAGGGATAGCTGTACCCACCTGAGGTTCAAACCTGTGGTCTGATCCAGTATTTCCCAGCTTTGTAGCTTTGCCAGCAGCCTCTGAAAAGATAGTCACAGCCATGTCCCCATCAGTGTGTGTTGAGTGACATTCAGGCAAAACTGATGATGACAGTGTAAGTTCCCCCATGTTTAGAAAGGTCTGCCACATTCCTAAGCCCAGACAAATGTTTCACATCTGCTCTGAGGCTGCCTCACTACCCTCAGGTGAAGTTACACTGCACGCTCAGCCTCCCCAGCTCAAGTGCACAAATTCAAGTACAAACTAGCGAGCTACAAGGACTGCAACATGGGCTGCAGACATAGGCCCTTGAGCCCCAAGGCCAGGCACCCTTAGAATGCCAAGTCCTAAGGAGAGGAACTCAATCCTACAGCCAAATCCCCCCAGACACACACCCCAAGGCAGGGGAGGACCAGCAGGCCCCAGGGCACAGCACAGCCAGGACAGCCTACCTAAAGAACAAAGTAGTGCTGGACTGCTCCATGACAGTCAGAGCCCCTGGACTTAAGCCTCACTGCCTTCCCATCTGAAGCAATCTGAGGGCAAGGATCACATACTTCATTTTTTTTGAAGCCAAGTCCATTATGTAGTTCAGGCTGGCCTTGAACTCACTTACAAAGCTGAGGCTAGACTTGAATTCACAGCAATCCTCCTGCCTCAGCCTCCCAAGCGCTGGGATTACAAACATATACTACCATACCCAGCTAAGGGCCACATGCTTTTGATCTGGCCTGTCACCCTCTCCTGGTGTCCAGCAAAGTGCTGTCACCAATGGTTCAGCCAAATATTTCAAGGGCCTCTTAAGGGGTGAAAAGGGCCTGGCCGACAACCTCCCCACAGCCAATGCTGTACAATGTGTACTAAGCACCAGACTCTTCTCTGAACACTTTACCCAAGGCAGACACTGTCAGCGTTCCTCACTATAGAGTTCAAGCACAGGCAAGAACAGGCATGACACAGCCATGGAGCACCCATGGCAAAACTTCAAACTATGCATGGCTCCAAAGCCCCCAATCTTAAGCAATTTCTTTCCTTCCTTCCTTCCTTCCTTCTTTCCTTCTTTCCTTCTTTCCTTCTTTCCTTCCTTCTTTCCTTCCTTTCTGGTACTGGGGGTCAAATTTGGAACCTTGACCTTGCCAAGCAGGCCCTTATGCTGCTGAGCTATATCCCCAGCCCAGCAATTTCTTAAAACTGTGTCAAGAGAAACAGAGACAAGTAATTGGCCTGGCAGCACCTCTGACAGCAAGCCACAGATAGGGCTACTCACAGAGCTCTGTGCCCCAGTGGACCCTCACTTCTCCTGACGCTCTGAACAGGACCAGTATAAACAGGATGCAAGGAGCAGCTCAGGAACTGGCCAATGGAATGGGAGCAGCCAACAGGGCGAAAATGTAGACTGACCTTTACTCTCCCCCAAATTACTCCAGAATTGGAAATAGTGGTCCAGTGCATGGCAGACAAACCAGAGGGAACAGAGTGACCACAGCATGAGGGACTAAGACCTAAGAAGTCAGTAGGCCTAAGCTCTGATTCAAACTCACCAGACACTAGGTAACAGACAGCTTCTCTGCCCACAGGTGACTCCAATGCTACCCAGCATGGGCATCTTCCTACACACCACTAGTGAGTCACAAGAGCAGATACAGGGAGAAGACAGCAAGCACATGTCTCCTCCATGTCTGCCTCACAGGCATTTCCTCCTATCATTTCCTCCCTGAATCACCACCTGCACCTTCTTATAGCACCTTAGTTCAGAAACCAAAACCAGGTCTCACTAGGCTAAAATCCAGGTGTGACAAGGACTGGTTCCTCCTGAAGCCTCCTCATAGACCATCTCCTGTTTTTCCAGGTTCTAGAAATACCTGCATTCCTTGGCTCAGGGCTCCTTCAACCACACAGCCAACAACACCTAGTCAGTCCCCTCACCTCCCTGAGACTGCACAGCCCATCTAAATAATGCAGGGTCCTCCCCACTGCAGCCAGCAGATCAACAAGCTCCTCCCCCTACTACGCATATTAACACCTTCATAGGTGCTGGATTAGGATACAGATCTCCTTGAGGGCCATCTTTTTACCCAACACAGTACTACATTGCAGATGACCAGCTGCTACATGTCACAGATGTCAAAGGTCCTCTAGGAAGGCAGAGGATAGCCCACCCACTGGGACCCTCACCTCCTTCTCCAGCTCCAGGCCAACCAGAGCTTCCTGCATCTTCTCCTGGCGGCCCAGCCGCCGCTGCAGCCCTTCCAGCTCCTCTGTGAGCAGCCCATTGGTATCCCTCATCTCCCTGCAGGGCAAGAAATAGTCATTCCAGCAGCCACACAGGCGAAGATGAACTGGGGCCAGGAATGCAGACATCTGCCCCATTAACCCTAACGCAACTGCTCCCCAAGTCCTTGGCCCTCACCGCAGGTGTGCATTCTCCTCCCGCAGCCGCTTCAGCTCCCGCTCCACCCTGGGCAGCCGCAGCAGCTCAGACTTCATGCTCCTCACGACAGTGGCATCCTGCTCCTGCAAGCACAACTTCTGCTCCAAGTCCTAATAGAAGCAGGCAGAGGAAAAGAAAGAAGAATGAGCAGCAGGGAAGCAAAGAATTCAGGGTGGAAGGTATAAGCCAGGAGGATAACACTGGCTTTTCTGACAAGTCACAGAAGAAGCAGAGTATGAGGACCAAGTCAATAAATAAACTCCAGTGGAGTTCAGTGCTGTCCAGTGAATGGGGCAAGTGACAGGGACCAAGTGACACAAAGGACAAATCAGGCTGTTCACACAAGCCCAGGGTAGCTGAAGGTAGGGTGAGGTCCAAGAAGGAAGCCAGGATGCTGGCTGAACTAGTCAGCCAGAACAGGGGTGAAGCTCTTACGTCTGAGGCCTTCCCAGGAGCTAACCATAGGACAACCACAGGCAGTGAGCAGCACAGGCTTCCCATGGAGCCTAGATGTTACTCTGAAGGCAACAGAAAGCTGTAGAAGGGATCTCAAAACACCCTTCAGAAGTATCCCCTGCAGTGAAGAAGTGAGGCCTGACTTTGCATCAGATGGATCCAGTGTAAGCATGGTCTGGCTGTACCCCTAGAAGTAGGGTTTCTATCTCCAGCTTACTTCATACCACCTTCCACATCTAATTTTATCCTTGTGTTTCCTGTACATCTTCTACTAGGATGCAACCTTCCTATGAGCAGAAGCACCCATCCACTAACCATGGCCTCCCTGGCACCCAACACAGTGCTTGGCATGCAGGACACAATCAGCTAGAACCCACAAATGCCACCAAGATACCCATGGTTCAGATGTCTTTGTATCTACAGAATGAATGTTGACAGCCTGACACAAAGTGACCCACCTTAATCTTCTGTTCCTGCTCTGCTCTGGCTTCTTGGCTGGCCTGGAGCTCCTGAATTTTCTGATTTGCTTCCTGCCACTTTCTGATAAAGAAAGAATACATTGGGTCTAGGAACAGTTCAGCCTGAGTGCCAGCATGGCCCCACACCTGCATGTGACAGGGGTCCCCAAGCCCTACAGTGGCTTACATTCACTGGCTCTGAGGCCTTGAACTCCTGGGGAGTAGACCCAATGGGGAGCCTGGCCCCACAGCAGCCTGCAGCTCTCTGGGTACCACTCTGCTCACATGTCCACCAGTCCTCATGAAGTTGAATGAGGCCACTCAAGCCTGACTGCTCTTATTCCCAGGGAGCAGAAATACCTCCGACAACATTGACAGAAAAAGGGCCAACTCCTTGGGAGAGAACTTCATGCCTCCAGCTAGCAACTCACACATCCTTGCCTTCCCTAGTATGTCCCTGCACATGGAACAACTATTCCTATCCATAGCCTACACACCTCCAGGGACATCCTGCATGCCCTTCAAAACCTAGCTCAGCAAAACACCTTCTCTTGAAGGCGGCTGCCCCATCTTACCCCACCCCTGTTCCAACTCAGGAACATTTCAGATGCCCCCTATTCTGGCATTCACTATTTTGGCCTCAGTAACTCAGCCTCCGGCGCCCCTGCAGGTCCACACCCCCACCTATGGTGCAGGTCAAGCTGCTCTTGGAGCTCCTGCTTCTCAGACTCCAGCCGCTTCACTTGTACTTCCTGGTCCATCAAGCTCCACTGCAGCTCTGAGACTTGACCCTTCAATGTGCCGATCGTCTGAAAGCAGAGACAACATGCTGAAGCCAGGCCTGTGCAGAGGTAGACATGGCTCTCACAGGAAATGAGGGGCAAAAAGAAGAACCTGTCATCTCTCATCTGCCACCTGGGGAGGGACAGAACCCCTCTCCTGAGGATTGTGCATTTGAGTAGCAGAGACAGAAGCATCCTGGTGTAAGTTATGCTCCATGAGAAAAAAGACAGATCCAGGTCACAGCAGCGCCTAAAGAAGCTAGTCCCACTGGGGGACTCTCAAGCAAAATTCAAGATGAGATTGCCTTTCAGGTCTCATACAAGTTAGCCTCCATGCCTGGTAACATGCCTACAGCATCCCATATCTACCAGGTATAGTCATCATGCTCCCAGTTTAGTATCCCTTTCCTAACCACATCTGTCCTACCACCACACCAGCAGTGAGTGAGGACACAGAACCCCAGGCCAGCCAGATGGGCTGGAAGCTGCTGAGTGGCCATGTGTTCAGGGTAGGAGGTATCCCCCAAGGCAAAGCCAGCAGTACTCACCCAGAAGCTTGCAGGACAGGGCAGCACATCTGCTAACATAGACAGTCACATAAAGGAACTGTCCCTGCTCTATCACCACACTCACCTGGAGATCCACCCCCTATAGCTCTCCTAGGGAAAGAGTATACTGGGCAAGTCCACTCAAATATCACATAAGTTAACATGTCTCAGCTTACATACAAAGGAAACTTATATACAAGGGGCAAGATAGTGGTTCTAGCAACTCACCTCAGGAAGGATACTGGTGCAGCATAATCTGAGTGACTAAGGGCCCAGGGCCTGCCCAAGTAGTACCTTTAGCAAATGCAGAGGCCAAGATTCAGTTCCTTGCCCAAGAGAAGCCCCACCAATCCAGGGCCCAGTGAAATGCACCAGCAATATTAACCACATGGCCCTCCGGCGAGTCGGATATAAGCACCCCACACTATCAATCTGTACAACTCACTTATAACAACAATGAGCACTATTAGTCTGGCACTCAAACAAGAATGGAGGAATCAAAAACAAAACCTTCTTTGAAAGGTCCTATTGAACTCAATAAACACACACTAGGCACCAAGGCCAACCAGACACAGCCGTCCTAATAAAGGACAGACATGGGGAAGATCAGACATTGAGCAAGCAAACAGGTGAATGAGGGAACTGCAGAGTAATGAGCATTATAAATCAGGGGACAGGGACCGGGGAGATGGCTCAGTAGAATAAGCGCTTTCCTGGCAAGTGCAAGGGGCTAAGTTCAATCCCCGGTTCTGCCAAAAAAACAAACAAACATAAATCAGGGGACTGTCACAGAAGCATAAAGTCTAGGGCAGATGCTCATGACTGTGGACTGAGTCACGAAGGAGGTGCTATTTCACACCCAAATTGTCCTGATGGAGTCACCTTTTCTGCTCTCCCGAGGCTGTATGTAGCTCCTTTTTGGCATGGAATGGTGGCACCACCCAGAACACAGGTCTGGGACCCAGAGCACAGGCAAGCCATGCAGGGAAAGAGCCAGCTTCTCTGCAAGTTGGTCTCACCTCCTCTCCTGCCAGCAATCACTGCATCACTGTTATGGCAAAAATCCCCTGCAGCTGCCCCAAGGAGCTATCAGGAGGAAAGCACAGCACAGAGATGGACTACCAATAATGCAACACAGCCCTGCCCCAGGGGCAGCTCTCATCCAGTTCCACTTGGCACCTGTGATCCTGAACATTACAGAAGAGAGACAGGAAGGTCAGAGAAGCCCAGTGTCCACCAGCACCAATGCTCAGGCTGTCTAAAACACACACAGCCTTCCCATGGACTGCAGTTCCATGCACTCACATTCAAAGGCATTCCTGAAGGCCAGGAAATGGTAATAGACCTTCCTGATAATCAAATAAATGCAAATCTAGAGGCACCGACTTACATCTTCTAGGTAAAAAGAAAATACTGCCTGAGCATCCCACCACCCAGGACAGAGAAGGCTACACCAGTCAACTCTGCAACACCCAGAGAACTGCCTCAGTCTCCATGCACCGTTTCTAGGGTCTGCCCACACAAAACATTGTGACAGGTGCCAACAGGCTACACCCAGGACACTATCTGCCAGAGACACAGCACGGCAAATACAAGAAACAAACACTAGAAATCAACAAAATTCATAATTACAAAGACCAAAGACTGCTCAACTTCTTAATTAAAAAAATCAAAGAAAGACAGTCAGTGAGATAGCTCAGCAGACTAAGCGCCAGCTTTGGCAAGCTCAGAGACCAGGGTTCAATCCCTGGTCCCTCATGCCACACTGTCCCTGCCCACAAGGCACGCTGAGACAGCGACCAAGTCCAGGCATGGTGGCACACACCCGTAATCTCAGCACTGGAGAGGTTGAAAACAGGAGTATCACTACAAGTCTCAACTGCGTAGTGAGACCCTGTACCAAATACATAAATGGAAAAAAAAAAAAAAAAAGAAAGAAAAGAAAGGAAAACTAGCATTTTTACTAACCATATAAAAACCACAGATGCACAAATGAGAAGTACAATTTGAAAATGAAAATGTAGTGCCACCACAGTGCATGTGGGAAGGCACTCATTCTCTGCTTGGAAAATGGCTGAAGGGAGAGGATGACTCCAGAGTGGGGACCCTTGCTCCAGCATGGGCCTGCGCTCACCTCGCTGGCTGTGGCCAGACTGTCCTCCTGCTCCTGCAGCTGTTGGCTAGCAGAGTCCAGGCTCTGTTTACACAGCCTGTGGCGCTCCAGCTGCTCCCTCATCTTCTCCTCCGCCTCAGCCTCCCGGTCCTGGAGCTGCCGGATGCGTGCCAGGAGCTCCTGGTTACGGTCAACCTCACGCTGTGGAGAAAGGAGAGAACTTGGCCAGACAAAGATGCAACCCCAGGTGGAGTGTTCAAGGGAGGGATGTTCTATTTCTCACTTACACAGGCCATTCAGATCCCCAGAAGAAACAACAGGCCCAAAACCCTAATCAGGGAGGCCTGGGCCAATGCCAGTGCCCCTGACATGCACTATGAGAAAGCAGGGCCTTCGTAGGACACTTGGCACGGACCACACCACATGCTCATTGCACTGTCTGCTCATAGCAACTGTCTTTACAAAAAGAGATGGAGCATGGAAAATCTAAAATTCAGAATCAACCTTGGAGAACAGCCGAGCTTTTGCAGCACCAGCAGATCTTGTCTAATCCACTGAGGCCATCATGAAATGAGTAGGCATTTCCCCAATAAGCAGATGATCAAGGCAGGGACAGGCAACATAGACATCACCCTGTAGACAAAGAATGGTCCACACTAGGCCAGATCTGTAAGAATATGCATCCTCTCAGCCACAGCTTAGAAGCCACCACACATGATTAACATCAGGGAGGTTGTGTAGTTCATGTTCCTGAGTAAAGGATGGAACTAAGGCTTTGGCTCAGACCCTAACAATCCATGGGAAACCAAAGGTTTCACCATCACCCATAGAGAAGAAACCACAAAGGAGCAGTTAAATCCCTGGAGGAAAAAGCAGCAAGAGCTGGTAACCTGGAGCCCAGCACCCTGATGACCTTTTGCCTTGCTCCCACAAGAAGTTTCCTACATAAGCACCCTCTTAGAGTCACCAGAAACTTCTACAGCCAGTCCAAGCAGAATGGCTCATGCACCTTTTTTTTTTTTTTTGGTGGAACCAGGGATTGAACTCAGGCCCTTGCACTTGCCAGGGAAGCGCTTATTCTACCGAGCCATCTCCCCAGCCCTATGCTCATGCACCCTTGTTCAGGACACTCCAACCCAAAACTGAGGAATGGTTTAATAAAAGCCCAGATGGGGCCATGGCCTCCCAGAGGAAAGGCTGATACAAACCTCGAAGGAATTCAAGAGGACAGAGACTACAAGTGCAGCCTCAAAACAGCCAGGGCCCTGCTCTGCAAAGTAGAATGAGCATGTTCTACTGGGGAACCAGGGTGAAGTGACAGACCACATGTTTAGTGAGCACAATGTCCTGGGGTTGGTTACCAGACCCAAAAATAAGAAATTTAAATTTAAATTTAAAAAACCCAGGTTTGATCCCTGGTACTGCATGAGACCCTGTACCAAATAAATAAATACAAACTAACTAAAACAAATAAATAAAAAATGAAGCGCTATATCTGCACAGAGCCTGGGTAGCACCACTGGAGCCAGAACACATATCTGCTGGTATCACCAGTTCTGAGCACAAAGGGCAAGTGTAAACAACCTCAAACCCCAGTCCTTAGGTTTTAACACCTAACGGTGCTTCCAGGTGAGAGACCAGCTGTCCTGTCCTGTCCTAGACGTCCACCACTGAACTTGCAGTTCCTGAAAAAACAACATAAAGGCCCAACGGTCTAGGAAAAATCCAGTGGCTCCTGGGCCACAGTGGGCAGTATCTGGGAGCAGGGAAGAGAAGGCAGTTCAAGTCTGGCAAGCCCAGGTCCAAGCACAGCCATTCCTCCTCCCCTTCTCTTCCCTCCCCAGAGGAAGGCCATGCACAGACCTGTCAGCAAGTTCTCACTCATTCTAACATTCCCACACCACTGATGCCGAGTACTGGAGACCAGGGCATCAGCAGGGCCTGCTTCAAGGGACTCTTCTTAGAGAAGCTGCAGGAGCCCCCTGTTCTTCCTTTGCCTGAGAGCCTGGGCTACACCATCAGCACTGCTGCAACATGCCCAACCCTAAAAGAGAACACTTCAAACTCTTGACTCACAGAGCCCACATATCACAGCCAGAAATGAACCCAATTAGTATCACACCCTGGACAACATCAGCTACCTAAACAGGGACTAGGGAAGTGTGTGAATATGCAAGTATGGCAAGAAGCAGACCTGCAGGGACGCCAAGATACTTCCTAGTCTGATATTGTCTGCATCTTGGCAGCATTTCCACAACTGATCAGCACTTACTGAAAACCCTGGCAGAGAGCTGTTAATCAAAACAAAGCAAAGACAACCCCATCCCCCACCCTCAGCCCCGAGTCATGGGGCTGTGCTTTCTCAGCTGTCCTGGGAAGTCCTCAGCAAACTAGCCGCAAAGCACTAGGCAGGCATTTGGCTGAGGATCTGTACCCACCGCAGCAAGACCCAGCACAATCCCTGAGAACCTCAACCCAGTGATGCACCCACCACCCAGTGACTTTTCCAACCCACTGTCACCTTCACAACACCTGGAATTTCTGCCAGATCTGCATTATGATTTGTTCAGAGGGAAGAGGAAATAGAGACCCAGAGGAAGCATGTGTGTCCTACCATGGCCTCACCAAGCAAAAGATGCACTGACAAGCCCCCTTTTGCAACCACCCCACTTCAGTCCACCCTCCTCCAATACATCACAGCAGCAGGTGGTCTCTGAGGAATGCCCTGACAACTGGATGCAGAGGCCCTCGGGCCTCCAACCAGCCAAGTCTTGCTAAGTAGAGCACATAACCCCTTGCCTCCCAGGGCTGGTAGCCAGGCCCATTCCACCTGGACCCACCTCGTAGTTCCTGGCACTAGTACTGGCCGCCTTCTCCAGCTCCACACGTGCCCGTTTGTGACTCAACTCCATCTGCATCTTCTCCCGCTCCACCTGGATGAGGTAGGACTTTGAGCGGATCTGCTCGGCTCTTTCCTCCAACTG
>NW_004524607.1:12566127-12592142 GCF_000260255.1 Octodon degus
TTTTTTTTGTGGAACCAGGGATTGAACCCAGGCCCTTGTGCTTGCCAGGGAAGTGCTTATCCCACTGAACCATCTCCCCAGCCCAATCAGCTATAATTTTAACTGCAAAAATCATTCCAAGATCTGTATATAAGCTCTCCATGAACTAAAAAGGTGACAAACCTAGTTGCACCACTCGGTGTCTGGGCACCTATATCTCCCTGTCTCCCTGTCACATCTTCAAATGGACAGTGTCCTGGATGGACAATTTTGGTGCTCGTGTTCCCAAGGAGTTCGAGTTTTATCCTCAATCAAGTGAAGAAATTTTCAGACCCTGTCATTAGTGTCCATAAGTCCTTTAGTGTGAGCATACTGTGACTACCACAGTATGGAAAGCTAAGCAAGCAAGCCTTTCCCAAAGGCAGGACTCCAGGTTATCACCCCAAAATGATGAATGCCCATAATGAGATCTGGATGACAGCTGGCTGACCTGCAGGATAAGCTAATACTGACTTGCTTCAACTCCTCCGAGGAACCTGAACAGGCGCTGCCTGAGCCTGAGACCACCCAACCCAGCACCACCACTCACCTGCACACTCTGCTGGTACTGCATCTGCAGAGAACTTGGGGCAGATGTGGATGTGTCCAGGCCAGACCCTCCCTCCACTCGCTGGGAAATGAAGTTGTTTAAGGACCTCAGGGTGGACAAGACAGTGGTGTTCTCCCCTAGATCTTCCATGGCTGCCTTCTTCCTAGGAGACAAAAGAAGGGTCAGAATCAGCATCCCAACTTGCCATCAGGTGCCACCATCTACAGTGCCTCTACATACCCCACTCCCTCTTAACACCTTCCCAGAGCCCATAACCATGCTCTTCAGAGTTGTCTGGGAGCCCACACTGCCAATTTATGAGACAGAAAATAATGCATAAAAGCATGCCACCAATCTTTGGCCACTGTCAGTGTCAGTGCTGGCCTGACACAACCTAGAGGTATAGGCAGCTCCCTTAAGGGGTACTTAGCACCCCAGGGACATCTGGAAATGAACAAGAAACAAAACCTACACCAGTGTCACAAGGGTGTTAAGGGCCAAAGAAATGTCAATTGTGATTACAGTGTCAGTAAGTCACCACTCCTTCCAGCCAGGCACCAGAGAGAAATATCCACCTAACTATTTACCTAACACCCACACTTCCTGATCCTCAGTTTTCCCAAATGAAAATAAGCCTCAGGAATAGCCCACTTTGCAAAGCTGCTGAGAGGACCACAGTCAATGTCCTGAAATTTGAAATGGCAGGTGGGACAGTCACGGGTACATGGTTTCACCAGCACTCTGCCAGTACACTCCCAAAAGCAGCTCGATCTTTACACTAGAATACAGATTATACAGAAGGTGCAAAACACTTCAGAAAGGTACAGAAGAGACCCAAATTGGGTCTTAGTGGCTCTAAAGGTGGCCTGGATCCCACAAGCCCATATATTGAAGATCTGCAGCCAGCAGCTACAGACATCTTTGCATCCCCAACACCTGTGCTTATTACAGTCACACACACATACACACACACTCACACACAGAGTCCCACAAAGAGTGAAATGTCCCATGTATATTTAAAGCCAAAAATCATGTTCTCCAACCTATATACTTTCTGCCCTTATGAAGGGGCAATTCTAGCTGCTTTCGTTCAGGTAACACACTGATTTCCCTTAAAAAAAAAAAAATGAAAAACTCCTCAAAGAAGAAAAAAGTGAGCTGGCAGCTAGCACATGCCTGTAATCCTAGCTAACAGATGCTGAGGCAGGACCATCTTGAATTCAAGATCAGCCTGGGCAACAGAACAAGCTCCTATCTTGAAGAAAAAAAAAAAAAAAAAGTTAAGAATCTTTGCTTGCCTCTTCTGAGTTTCCTATTTAACAAGAGCCTTGGCAAGCACTCTCTCATATACATCAAACAGTGAAAGTGGATGAGAAGGAAGCAGACAGGCTTTCCCAGACCAGGCCTGCACGGTGGGATGCAGCTGGGTTCTACATTCCAAGCCCAAATCCTCCTATTGCCAAGTCCAGACCAGGACCACACTTTACAACCCTCACTCCAGATCACATCCTCTGAGAACAGAAAAAAGCACTGCACGCATGAGCTAGGGTGCCCAGCTCCAGGTTATAGCACTTGCCTAGTATATGCAAAACCCTGTTTTCAATCTCCAGAACAGCAAAAAAAGAAAAAACAAAAAGAAAGAAAGAAAGAAAGAAAAAAAGGTAGAAAGAGGAAAAGAATACTACATTTTCAACTTCCTAGAACCTGGATGTCCCACAGGCATACCATAAAGCACTGGCTGAAACTACATTCTATATGAAGACTCAAATCTTCCAGCCAGGAGGCCACAAAACCTCAACTGCTCTGGAGAATTTGTCAGCTGAAAGTCAGGAGCATACTGCCCTAAGGTCCTCACAAGAAGGTGGCTATGGTGGCACATTTCTGTAACCCCAGCATCTAGGAGACGGAGGCAGTCACTAAGATTTCAAGGTCATCTTGAACTGCATACTAAGACTGTTTCAAAAAAGAAACGATGATTGTAGAAACCAAAAGAGTGACCACGAATCCGACCACTTCTATCCCAGCCAGTCTGCTGGTGAGTTTGCCCCATCCAAACGCATACAACCTCTACAAACCTCAGCAGTGGCTTTCTCAACACAGTTGCTTCCCTGAAAACAGAAGCAACAGCCCGTACAAGCAGCCCTGGCCAGCTCAAGGAGGCAGGGGGACAAGCAGTCACTCTTGGACAGCGACCTCTTCCACTCCACCAAACACTAGTTGGATTCACCCATTCAATTCAGGCTTCTGCCACAGAGACAGGGAGCTTCAAACTACTACTAGTAGCCAAGGCAGACCAAGGAAGTCTCAAAACTGGGGAGCCTTACAGACCCCCACCAGAAGTAGGAATGACGAGAGAGCCTTAGACAGGTCAGGAGGTCTCCACGGTAAGGCACCACGCACACCTCAGTCAGCAGGTACTGGGTTGGGGGCTGTACCCGAGGGGACAAGGACAAGTCTGAGGTCTCCAGAGTGAGAACCATGCAGACCTCAGCCAGGAGGAAAGGAGTGGGGACAGTGCACACTAGGAATGGGACTGTGCCCGGACGGCACGAGAACAAGTCAAAGAGTCTTCAGGATGAGGACCAGACAGACCTAGCCCAGGAGGAGCGCTGCCGGACCATGCCTAGAGGAGGCAAGGTCAGGTCAGGAGTCTTCAGGTGTCCCTATACAAGCCCTGGTCAGGAAAAAAAGGATGGAGACCATGCCTAAGAGGGGGCAAGGTCAAGTTAGGAGTCTCCAGAATGTCCTCGTGCAGACACTTGTCAGGACAAGGGGTAGGGACCTCGTCTAAAACAGGGCGAACACAGGTCAGGGGTCCCCAGGGCCTCGCAGAACCCAGCCAGGACCGCAGAGGCGAGGGGCGAGGCACGAACTCCAGACAGTGCGAACCCGTCGCGCGGTCACCAGAACGCGAGGACAGGCGAAGGGGGCTGCCCCTGCACGCCGCCCTCGGGACTCCGCTCCCGCGACCGCGCTTCCGGACCTTAGCTGCTCACCTCTCTGCCTGATAGCTGTTGCCGCTGCCGCCGCTTGGATCTCCCTCCGCTCCGCCCGCATTCACTTATCGCGAGAGTCGCAGCAGCACTCTCGCGAGAATCAATGCAAGCCGACAAGAATCGAGTCCACCTAGCGCCAGTAGTAGTCTGCAGTTGCAGCGTCTGTAGCTCGAGCCAACTGCTCCAGGAAAGCCCCAGGGAAAGGACGAGAAACCAAAGGCCGAATCACAGCACAGTTGGCTCCCACTGCCGCGCCAAGGGACGCACTTCCACCAAGACCTCCGCCTGGCTCGCGCCCTAATGTGTGTAATTGCACCACCCCACAGTGGCCTCCTAGGGACAAATTTCCCTTCACACTTGATGCTTCTCAAAAACCTTACCAGTGGCATAAGCGCCTGCTTGGCGAGCACAAGATCCTGAGTTCGATCTCTGGCAAAAAAAAAAAAAAAAAAAAAAAAAAAAAAGTCTTACTAGCATCTATTTGAATATAACGTTATAATTTACTTTCCTGGTGCTCTCCAAGTCATCGGAGTACACCGCGGGGCCTTTGCCTGCCTGAGTCACAATGAATGTAGCAAAGATCAGGTCACCAGTTGTGCAAACATTTTCCGCACTTGACAGTAGGGCATTTCACCAGAACAGTGATTTTTCTGTGATTTGCCTCTTTCCACCATCCAGCCCAGGCTTAGAGTCTACCTTGTTTTCAGTTTTTTCCAAAGATGAGAGGATAATATGAAATTTGCATGCCCCTGAAATGGGAAGGGGGAAAAATGGGCTGGAAGACACGGCTGGAGACTGGGCTTAACTCCCTCACCACAACCCAAAACTAAATAGGAAGTAAAAATATTTGACCCATTTAGGGATTAATCATTTGCTAGGACCCCAGCAGCTATCTCTGGGTATCCTGTCTTTCCCACTGGTTGTCAGTGCGAAATCCATCCAGCCAAGACTCCTCAGGGATGAAAGCACCTCCAGGAAGTGGCTTTCAAGAAACCAGTCCATTTAAGTAAATAAACCTTAAATGCAATCCTCTCTGATGTAATACAATCTATATTCTTTCATAAAGCTTTGAGTTCCTGCAAGAGTGAACAAAAATAAATGAACATATCACATAACTGCTTATTTTGGAAATTACCTTTATGGTCATGGAAGACTGCAGTATCACAGCAATACATATTCTCAGCAAATCAAAGCATGTGTGCGCGAATGCATGCACATGTACACACACACACACACACACACACACACACACACCCATTGTACATGAATTCATACCAAATGTCCGCTAAAAGCTCTGGGAACTCTCAATGCTGGAGAATTATTTCTAGATTATTCACCAGAGAGAGCTATTAATTCCTAGATGAAAACTGCAGGGTTTTCTACTTTAAGCTGTTTAGCCACAATAACTGGAAACCTATGCATTATGTTCTGAAAGCAAGAGACGTACACTGTTCCTCTGTAACATGCTAACTTTTGACAGTGGTGGCAAACCTATGTTTATGTGTGTCACAGTGTGTTGTTTCTATCATTGAAAGTTCTAGACGGCTTACCATCACTGATCTATCAGCTGGGGAGCTACATAAAGGCCTATGTGTGTATATGTATCACTACCTATTATAATCTTCTCTTCCATCTGCCTCTTTACATCCTTCAGTCTCTACCTAAGTTTCTCCTCAGAAATCATATAGAAGGCTGGTGTTTTATCTTTCGTCGCCTGTAGATGTATTCTGTCCTATCTTTTCCATTCTGAAAACCAAACTGGCTCCCCATGGTCCTGCTCATCTCTTCAACTGAGCTCTGATCCCTGCCACTCCTCAGAACTCAAACTCTACTCTCAGTTCAAAAGGACCTAGCACCCATGAGAGTAACAGGGAATCAGGATAGAAGATCTAAAAGAATGGCCAGAAACTTCAGTGCTTCACAGAGCCCTTTGTTCTGCGGTACTGGGTGGCCAGGAAGTAGACCTCCGCTGACTCTTTCCTGCTGGCCTCAGGTTTTATAGTCCTCGTGTTCTGGAATTCCTCAGCCAGTCTCTTCTGTAACCGATGGCTCTGACTTCCAGCCCAGGTTTTACAAAGCACTGTTCCCCCAGGATGCAGGATGTCTGAAGCCATGTCTAGAAGGGTCAGACACATGCTGATGAGCCTGTCGTGATCAAGGTCCCGGATCCCTGTAGCATTGGGTGCCATGTCACTGAGAATCACATCTGCCTTCCCACCAGGTAGCAGTTCCATGATTCTCTGGGAAGTTCTAGGGTCAGTCACATCAGTAGGGCACAGAAAAGTTGCTCCTTCAAGAGGGTGGATGTGAAGAAGATCCACCCCAAGCACAAAGCCAACAGGAGAGCCGGGATCTATGGAAGAAACAATCAATGTTTATATCCTAAATATTCCCACAACATTGTACCACAAACTGATGAAATCAGATGTCAGCACTGAGGAAGACAGATAATGTACAACTATGCATGCCTGAGGCCTTTTCCTGCCACCTAAACGTCTTATGATGAGGCAATCAGCTGAGGACACTGAGGTCCAAAAAGGAAGCTGTTATTCTAGTCATCCTGAATGGCAGGTGAGCTGGGCCACTGTTGTTATTTTGTTACCTGAGGTTCCCTCTCTGTGGAGTCTTCTGGGCAGTCTTTTGCATAAAAGCAAAACAGAAAGTGACTCTCTGAGATATAAAGCACCTCTGGATTAAATCCATACATCTATTATCCTCCAGCTTAATCCAATTCTTTTCAATGTAGAAACTGAGAAATCCAGAGAAGGGAAATGTGCAGTAAAAGAAGTGAAACACAAAAACTGATACCTTGCCCATATTTATGGGAAAAGTTATAAAATAAAAAAGGATGCCAGCTTCAACTAACTTTGAAAGAAGACTTCCTGCATATAACTGCTCTCAAAATACACCCACTCAAAGCTGGCCTTTCCCAGTGCCTGTCAGTCCCTACATGAGGAGTACTTCAGCTCTGATGGTCAGCTCAAGCCTCAGGTTTGCCAAGTTCAGGACACTGTCACGTTTCCAAATTGTTTAATCAAAAGGCCACCTGGAGCCTAGGCATGTAATATTGTAGTCCCTTTGGGAGGCTGAGGCAAGAGGATCCCAAGTTCCAGCCCAGCCTCTATAACTTAGCAAAACTATCTCAAAACGAAAAATGTAAAGAGAAATTGGGAATGTAGCTCAGTGTAAAGGTTCTTGGTGCTAAGTACCTGACCCTCAAAAATAAGCTGTTCAAAGAAAAAAGATTTATTTTACTTCTAGGAGAAAAAAAAAAAAAAAAGATTTTTAACACTTCACTTTTCACAAGTGAAAATCCTCAATTTTCAGCCCAGAAAAGTAGAACACCTCTCATCTCATTTTTCTTGACCATAAGATTACCCATGTGTTCTTGGGTTCTGTCACTTCTTCCTAGAAGCTATACTGGGATATTTTCCTACTTCTGAAGAGTAATTACAAGAATCAGCACCACTATAATCAATTAGTAGGAAGCTCTCTAATTGCCAAGTTGCCCAAGCTAGACTCAAACTTTCCAACGTCCTACCTCAACCTCACAGAGTGCTGGGATTAAAGGCATATGCCATCTCTTTCTTAATCAAGGGCACTATATCACATAGGATAGAATACCTTGTTTAAATTATAAAATATAAAACACAAAAGTTGGTTTGACCCATAGTGGAAAATCCAGCGTCCAGGCCAAGAAGCCTTTCAAGACAGCAGCCTCAACAGGCCCACTATGAGACCCTAGGACATCAAGAACTAGGAAGCTTCCAGGGTTGACTCAGCTATGCTGTCATGGAATGATGTGGATACATATCATCAAGGGAAAAAGGTATTCTGTTAGGACCAAACTAGCTGGAAAAGTAAATATACATGAAAAAACAAACTGGAAGGATACACAGCAACATATTAGTACTATACTGGGTGGTGTGATTTGACTTTTCTTCCCCCTTTCAGACAAGATCTCACGATGTAGCCAAGGCTGGTCACAAACTTGTAGTGATCTTCCTGCCTCAGCCTCCCAAGTGTTGGAATTACAGGCTTACACCACTATGCCCAGCAACACTGTACTTTTCATTTGCCTAATTATGTCTGTGACTATGTGGAGCTGGGGATCAAAGCCAGGGCCTTGTGCACACTTGGCAAGCTCCTATCACAAAGTCAGAAGTACAATCCTTATCTTTTATGTTGCAACAGTCAGCTTCCTGATTTTATGATTACTCCTAATCTATCACTTCAGAAGTAGATATCTCTGAGAGTGACTCAACTGCTCCATGTTCCCAAGAAAGCGCAGCTCGCTAGCATCCCCTCAGCCTCAAGGCTCTCAGAAGGCACGGACAGTAGCATGGAGGCCCCACCTGTGCCTGTGGCATTGACCCTCGGCACTGCCACCTGACTCCAAGCCCCAGGAGCTGCCCCACAGTCCAACACCCTGAGGCCCGGTCGCAGAATCCCATGCTTCTTGTTGATCTCCAGGAGCTTAAAGGCACTCCGACAGCGGTAACACTCCACCTTGGCAGCCTTCACATAGGGGTCCTTCAGATGACGCATCAGCCACAGGTGCTCGGCGCCTGTCCGGCCCTTGTAGTGCCCTGCAGCAGTGTGGAACCTCTTACGCCATAAGGAAGCGCACAGCAGTTTCCAGGTGCTAGTGGGAGACAAGGGGACAAGCAGGCTGGCATCACATTGATGAGGAAGGCACAGCATGAGGGGTCTCTATCTCAACCCACTCATTTTTAGAGATAGAGCACTGAAGCCCAAAGAGAGGAGGCAATCTGACAACAACCTGCTGAACCTCATCCCTTTCAAACTCACCTTTCCCAGAAATAATGCTATAGTTAAGAGTTGAGGAAATAAAATTATGAAAAAAAATTAAAAATAAATAAAAATGTAAAATTAAAAAAAAAAAGTTGAGGGATTCAAGCAGATAAATAAGGTAAATTATGGTCACTGGCGTGGACCCTAATCCAATCCAGCTTGTGTCCCAAGATTAGGACACAGACACAGAAGGATGGCCAGGTGAAGACACAAGATGGCATCCACAAGCCAAGGAGAGAGACCTCAAGAGGGACCAGCCCTGCCCATACCCTGATCTGTGCCTTCAAGGCTCCAGAATGTGAGGCTTGAACACATATCTGTGTTTAAGGAGCCTGGCCCACCGTGCTTCATCACCGCAGTCAAGCCAGCTGACATCCTACAGAAAGGTTTCTGCATCCTGAAGAGGGAAGGGCTTTTTCTCGGCTGAAGGGTTTCTTCAGAAGAAAAACTCAAACATCACTGATCGTCATCTCACTTATAATAACCAACCAACACTTTCCCAGCGCTGGATAATAGTACTGATAACATTAATGAAAAGAATAATCCTTGCTCCTCTGGCATAAATTCTCACTATGCTGGACGTGGCGGTGCAAGTATGGAATCCCAGCACTTAAGGAACGTGAGGCAGGAGAATTCACAAAAGCTCAAGCCAGCCTGGGCTACAGAGGGAGTTCAACACAGCCTGAACTGCATAGCGCGACCTCTCAAACCAAGGAAAAGAGAGTGAGAAAGAAATGTTCACTGTGTTCTATAAGAGTACAAGAAAACACCAAGTCAGAGTTGAGCCTCCGTTACCCCTCTCCACATGCCCTGTGAACTCTGAGGGGAGCTGTCGGGACCCATTGCTCAGTTCCACGTCCCGGGTCACAGTGGGCTAGCACTGCCGCTTTGGAGGAGGAAACTGGGGAACTGAACCTCGCCCGCTCAGTCGCAAGCAAGCGGGCACAAAGCGCCCCCACTCACCCCGCCATGAGCGCACACTCCGGGCCTCCGTACCCCACCGGAAATCTCGGTCTCACTTCCGGCTCAAGGCCCGCCCCTTCCAGACCCGGAAGCAGCGCGCGGGTGAGAGCGGTGCCCGGACGTTTGTGCCGAGACTGGGGCAGCCGACGCTGCTCTGGGTGAGCCGGGCCGTGTGGCGAGACCAAGAGGTACCCGAAGAGACCGGGCGAGGTCCAGAGAAGGTAGATGGGATTGGAGGGAGACCCGAATAGCGTGCCAAGGCGTGAAGGTTGGAGGAGTACCGGGGAAACGGTAACAGGGTCCAGTGGTCAGGGCGAACTGGACCAGAGGCCCGGGCGGGGGCAGGGGAGGCGCACAGCGGCGTCGGGGACCCAGCACTTACCGAGCGTCCGCTGCTTGCCTGGCTGAGCGCTGGTACACACTTGCATTGCCTCCATCTCTGCTAGCAGCCTTTATTTACCAGGCTATTTGGTTAAGAAGCAGGGTTGCCTGCACCTAGCCGGAGGGACTTCCTAGAGGGCCTTCCGATTTACTCAGGATCCGTAGGCATAGAAGACTTTGGCGTCCTGTACACCCAGGTTTAGTTACTGGCCCTGCCTTTGCGACCAGGGGTCAAACTCAGATTCTGAGCTGCAGTCTTCTCAGAAAACGGGAAAGTAAACCTTTACTCCTGTCAGTGTGTCTGTTGTGGAGGATAACTTGAAAGTAATTGGCCCCCTGTGTGCTTGGGTTCAGCATCAATTTGACCAATATATAAGGAAATTTAGCTAGGCGTGGTAGCGCAAGCCTGTAAGCCCAGCGGATCATTGCGAGCTCGAGGCCAGTCTGCGTTACAAAGTGAGCTGAAGGCCAGCCTCAACTGCATAGCCAGACCCTGTCTCAGAAAGGAAAAAAAAAAAAAAATCAGAAAACTAGTTTATCTATAAGGACACATTTTCCTCCTTCTTTACATGATACACTATAACTGTTTACATTACATTTACATTATATAAGGGATAAATCACTTAGAAGATATTTAAAGTATACAAGAGGTTGTGCATAGGTTATGTACAGATATTACACAATGTTACTTAAGAGACATCATTACTAGAAAGCAGGATCCTGGTACCTTGAGGAACTAATCTACTTCCTTGGTCCTCAGTTCCTTGTGCTGACAAGACTTGTCGGCCAAGCAGATAAATAGGATTTATTGTAAAGTACATAAAGACATAATTATACCTTCTGGCAAGAAGGAAGGCAGTCCCAGGAAGACATCTGCTCTGAATGGGAGTTTGGATATATATTTTATGGACCCAAGAGTTACTCTTGGTATCTAGGGAACTAGAGTAATCTAGATGCTCCTCACAGTTTTACTTAGAAATTACAAAATTTCTTCCTGTGTTTCTTCAGGGGCTTTAAGCATATAAGATACTTAGAAAAAATAGTTCATTTAAACCAGGTCCTAGCCCAAGACAGGAAGTTCTTTAAAGAACATTTCCCTTCCTGCTAACTGCACTGTAGGCTGTGACCGCCAGCAATGCAGCATGCATTCTTACAGAGTTAGATGGCCAGGTGGCCAGGTATCAGAAGGAATATGCACAGTGTGCAACCTTACAATGGCATTTTACTCTGTAGGCCAGCTTTAGGTTGGAGACCTAACAAATTACCCTAAATGCATTATGCATTTAAGGATTATTTTAATTATCCGGTGATGTATGCTATTTTGGACACCATGCCACCCCTATCCCTCAGGCATGCTCAGGTCTATCTGCCTAATAACAAGAGCATCCTCAGCTCATGAGGGGTCCCTGGAACCACAGTCTTAGAAATACAGAGAATCACCTATATGTAGTCAGTGCTTAATAAAGAAAAGCTGATACTTTGCTAACAGTAACAACATCAGAGTTACTTAGGAAGTCAGGGCCTCAGGTACAGGCAAATCACTGACAGAACAGATAAAAGCCTCATGAGAAGCCCAGCCCCAACCCACAGAGTTGTCCCCTGCTGACAATCTCAGTACAGGCCTCAGCTTCAGATCCCTTTTCTTAGACCTGTAACTAGCCAGAAGGATCGCAGGTTCAGAACCCTGCTCTGGACTGGTATGTTTCCCTAGGCCGTACCCTGGTCCTGGTGGATCCTTCCTCTAGCAGGGCCTGGCAGAGGCACTGTGCACACGTGCAAACACACACATACACACACACACACAATATCTTTCTTTGGACCATACACATGTGGGAGCAGGAAGGACCCAACAATACTAATAGCAGAGTGAGACAGGCCTTCCTGTTATGGGAAAGTAGACCCGCCCTGTCTGGAGCATGGCACTTCCTGAAACTCTGGAGGTCTGTTACTGCAGAGAGCCAGGTCCCAGTAGGCTGGAAGGAGCCCCTCTGACAAGAACCACTGGGTAAACTGCATGGCTCTCCATGGGGCCAGCCTACCCTGCTTGTGCATACAGGTTGGGGTTCCCAGGGTAGATATAGGAGCAACACATCAGCCTTGGGAGGGTTATGTAGTCCTATAGCCAAGAGTATCAGTGAGTGGGAAAAGAAGTTGAGACTGTTCTGCTGAACCAGGTGTGGCACTGCTTCTATTAAGTGCTGAGGGGAGACTTGTCTGGCCCAGAACAGAATTGATTCAAGGTCATGTTTGAACTAAGCCCTGCATCACAGACCTGGGAAATTACCACTAGGTAATTTCTACCTCCCAGGGTGCATCTTCTTCCCACCAGGCCACCAGCTCAAACACATGCTGTACATACATCTGCTTATGCTCCCCTTTAGGCTGACTCTGCCCTCTTGCTCACAGAATCCCAAAGAGCCATGGGAGCTTCCAACATCTATACCTTGGTGCTAGTAGTGCAGCCTCAGCGCGTGCTGCTGGGGATGAAGAAGCGGGGTTTCGGGGCTGGCCGCTGGAACGGCTTCGGGGGCAAGGTGCAAGAAGGAGAGACCATTGAGGATGGGGCCAAGAGGTAAGGTGTGAGCTCCGGTTCACAGCCCGCCTGGTAGGGGATGAGGATGGGTGTAGGGCCACATCCAAACGTGACCACCTAGAGCTGTGTGATTTGGAACATGTACTGAACCCTTGAGCCTCTTTTTGTTTCTTCCCCACACCAGCCCCAACCCTTTTTGAATCACTTGTTTATATTTTGAGATAGGATCTAAGTTACCGGTTTGTCCAGGACGCCCTTGAGCTTTCCATCTTCCTGCCTCAGCCTCCCAAAAATACTAGTATTACTGGGATGTTCCACATCTGGATGAGCCTCTGTATCTTCATCTGCAAAGGGGAATAATAACCTTTGGCAACCTCTTAGGAGTGTTGTGATAATAAACAAAGAAATGCATGCTGAGGACTGGGACCTGCCTGCCTATATGTACGGAACATGTTAGCTGCTCCTGTGCAGTGGTGGCTGTGTCCAGGACAGGTAGAGCACTGTGGTTTCAGTCACACAGTGCTGGCTTTGTTATGTAGCTACAGGGGTCATCAGCAATTTGGTTTCCTCACTTTTTGGGGAGCTCATGATCAACTTATATAAGCCTTCTGCACACACAGTCTCAATGCTACAACCTGCTCCCTATGGGAAAGAGCTGAAACCAAGAACGGTTAGACAGCTTGCCCAAGATCACACTGTCCTCCAGACATCAACCTCTCTCTCACAAGCTCGTAGGGATAAATGAGGTTGTCAGTGTAAGCACTGCAAAGCCCTGCACAAAAATAGTTCTTGTTATTGTTGTTCTGGTTATGTCAACCTTAAAGCCACTTTCCCTGAAGGAGAATAAAACCCCAGATACAGAGAGAGGCTCTTGGGGAGGAGGGAAGAAAGGACCCTACAACCTAGAGGCTGTTTTTTGGGGTTTTGTTTCGTTTTGTTTTTTAATTTCAACTCACAGTAAAACTATGTCTCATCTTCCAGTGGTCTTATCCTCTAGTGCATACTTAAGGGTTCGTGTGCAGATAAAATAATCCCTTATTACATGGAAGGGGCATCTCTCATTCTTTTTTACTTGCTCATTAATTTCATAGGATATAACAGAATCGCAGGCCTCAATAAGAAGAGCTCTGCACAGCGTGGGGAAAGACACATCTAGTAAGTAGGCACCCATATTTTCGTCTGCTGGGGTGTGTTCAGAAGTGAAAGTGGACATGGACATTGGCCCAAGGCCTGGTTTCCCATCTTCTGCCAGCATTATGGTTAGGTCATGAATTTGTGGAGCCCTGTACTCTGTTGCACTGAGGGACATAGAGAAGACCAGGTCATAGCCCCCCTGTACAGGGCTTCCTCGGTCAGGAGAGATAAACAGCAAGGAGGTCTGCCCACACCCAGAAGTTTGGGTGTCCAGGACAGGGTGGAGAATTGGGCACAGGGGGATCTCTCCAGGGTCCTGACAGAGGCATGGCCTTCACAGCAGCACAGGGGCTCTGTAGAGAAGTGGAAACAAGCAATTGAGGGTCAATAGGGAGGCTGAGTGGCCTGGACCAGCTGGCTCCGTGCCAGCTGCCTGTCTTGCTGGTGACAAGTGTAACTCACAGGTTCCCCTCAGCATCCTTGAGGTGTTTGCTTATGAACTGTCTCAGGGTCTCAACTACGTCCTCCTGGTCTCGTAACTATCACTCATTTTGGGATTGAAATAAACACAAGAAGCCATTACTCCATACTCTCACAGTTAAGCAGAACAGTAGTTCTTCCTCTGGCGACTTATGAAGTAGGAAAGGCGATAGGTATGGTGCAAAAGGCAAGCCTTCGCCTCAGAAGGAACCTGCGTCCATCCAGGCTCTGCTTCCTCCACTACCATTTCCAGATCACCCGCTCACCTGGGCAGGTGCAGCAGTCCCTCACTGGACTCTTTCTCCTGCATCTGCTCTGCAGCCCATGCCCTACCTGGCTGACAGGCCTGTGCCACACTGTCTGGGTCCCTATCCACCCCTCCCCATTTTCCACCCCAGCATTTGCACACATTCATGTGAAACACTTTAACAGGTTCCAGTGCTCTTAAAATGATCACCTGGAGCCAGGGATGTAGCTCAGCAGCACAGCACTGGCCTTGCAAACACAAGGCCCTAAACTTCAATTCCTCATACCCCCTGTCAAGAAATCACCACCTGTTATTCACTGAGTCCTACCAGGGCCATGGTTAGGTATTAGATTTGTGGAGCCCTCCACTCTGTCCTGCTCCCTAGGGCTGTTGTACACCCATTCTTCCCATCTTCTCTCCTGGCATGACCCACCTCGGCCTTCACACTTTCTTCCCAGAAGCACTCTGAGACCAGAACTCCCGTTCATGTCAGATTTTTCCTGCAGTGTAACATGTGTACAAAGTTGCCCTCTGCTGTGAATTTTAAGGAGTTCCCATCTAATCAACATGCACATCTAATAACAGCACAGGTGGCCTTGGTCTCACTGCCACAACTGAGGACTTGGGCCTGGCCTGAAGTGTCAGGTATGTGGTGTTTGCTGAGGGACCCTGTGTGGCCTCGTCCCAGTGTTACATGTGTACATGGCCATGTCCACTCCTCCTTGCTGTAAGACTTCAGCACGAGACATAGCACATCCATCCACTCAGCTATGGGCATCTGGTATATTGCTAGTTTGTGGCTGGTGGAGGGTGAGTGACTCTGAAATCCTGTGTTGAGTCTACACCTGGGGCGGGGGGGGGGGGGGGGAGACCGCAGTTGCTGTGGGCTGTAGGGGATGCTGCCAGGCTGTTTGCAAAGCAGGAGTGCTCATTTGAGCTCCCCCCACGGGGTCTGCATCCTGGTTCTCCTGAATCCTCAGGAGCAAGTAGGGGTTTCTATCTTTGTGCTTGGAGCATGTTTGCCCTGATGAAAGAGTGGGGAAGCTGGAAGCTGGATGTCTGCAACCCAGCACAGGCATGGTTGTGCACTGGCCACTCACTTTCTGCCTTTTTAACCCAGTACCTTTTCCCTACCAAACTGTGGTCCTTTGTGCATTTTAGATATGATTTGATACATTGCGAAGACTTTCCACTCTGTGGCTTTCCTTTTAATTCTCCATGTTTTTTTTTTTTTTTCTTTTTGCATAACCAGGGATTGAACTCAGACCCTTGCGCTTGCCAGGCAAGCACTTATTCTGAGCCATCTCCCCAGCCCCAATTATTGACATTTTAATACACAGATTAATGTTAATCTCATATTTTTTTCCATATGGTTAACATCTTGACACTTACTGAACTTACCTGCGTATTGAAACCTTAACAAGATTTTTTTTTTTTTTTTTTATGGAAACCCGGTTTTTTTTTTTTTTAATTTTTTTTTAAATATTTATTTATTGTGTGTGTGTGTGTGTGTGTGTGTGTGTGTGTGTGTGGCCAGCTCAGCCCACCAGGGGGCGGGGCTGGCTGGCATGTGGTGCTGGGGGATTGAACCGCGGTCCCTGTGCTTTGCTTAGCTTGTTCTCAGTAGGTGCTTTAGACCACTAAGCCATCTCACCAGCCCAAGATTATTTGTTAAGTGTCTCTTGAACAGAAATGGAGGTACACAACCATGTAGAATTGAGTTTCCACATAGGACAGCAGGCCCGTGATTAGGGATTGTTTTCATATAGATATCTGATTGGCTCGTGCTGAAGAATGTTTCCCCTGTGCTGACACCTCCGTCCAGATGCAGTGAAACCACATCTGCTTGCCTTCCACTATGCCCAGCTCCTGCAGAGGGCAGGCCTTCCACAGGGAGTAGGTAGCAGAGTAAGGGATGCAGACTCTGCAGCACTGACTAGATGCCAGTGGCCATATGGAGTCTGGACTGAGGACACAGCAGCCTTTGTCCTGACCTCGCTGCAGATGGCTGAATGGCTTACACTCTGGGGCTGTATGGATAGTCCGTATCTCTACAGCCTTCCTGTGAAAATCCCATGGTCATGGGAGTTCACGTGCACCTGTAATTCCTCAGGACTTGCCCATTGCCCCTGCTGCCCCAGCTTCTTTCCACCCTGGGCACCCAGCCATGGGCCAGGACTGGTTTCCATGCTTCACAAACTCCTGAGGCATGGAGCAGCAGCCTTGCCCGTGGACTAAGGTCAGAAGCTCAACACCCACGGCCACACTTTGCTTTGGCCTCGTGGGCTAGTGTCCTTGGACTCCCAAGGGGCTATGATAAGTCCTGCAGAACACCAGCTGAAAGTGCAGTTCAAGATGTGGTCAGGGTAAGGGACCCTTTGACAAGACCACCACGCCCCTCCCCTGGGCGATGAGAGGGAATACAGGATGGAAAAATGCAGGGATTCCACAGGGATGAGGGTACTGCAGCCAGACAGGCTGATTGAGGAACCCCAAATCCTTGGGGATTAGCTGGCCTCCCATGTGCACATCTGATGAAGAGCACAGCTGCCCTCAGGAGATCCCAAAGCATCCTCTTCCAAGGAATCTGGTATGGAGGGGCCCTGTCTCTGTACTGCTCGGCCCTGTCCATCCAAAGGCTCGAAGAGCACACTATGCCTCAACAGCAGGGCAGATCTGAATGATTATCTGCTCCCACATGGTTGGGAAGCCAGTGTGTGCACAGGGTCCTGCTACCTCTGTCTAGGGGCAGGCAGGAACTTGGCCGACCTAAAGTTTGTGAGACAAGTGCATCAGTCCTCTGGTGGGTTTTAAGTTTACAGTATAAACATTATTTTCTGCTAGTAACACACCAGCAACAAGAATACAGAGACCAGTTGCAAGAAAAGCTGATGCCAAATGCTGAAGCTTCCTACCCCCGCCTCTACTACAGAGGGTGCTTTCTACTCTATTTGTGCTTAATTTATTGCTCATCCTGTTCTCCATATGCCATATGCATCACAGATTCAGCCAGACACTCTAGCAAAACTGTAACAGGGTCGTCTTCGTCTGTCTAATTATCCCAGCCTGTGAAATGGAGTTTTAGTTCCATCACTGAGGAGATTATTGATATGGCATACACTGCCACTTACTGGGGGAGGATTAACCAAAATCAGTCAAAACATTGTATCAGTAGGGGATGATGTTTAAAGCAAGATCTGCCAGCCTGCTGCCAGACGCGGGGGAGGCCCTGCTGAGCACTTGCAGTATGTTTAATTGGGGAGCCGCTGCACACCCACCCTAAGTGAAACTCATTTCTTAGGTCAGGTCCAACTTTAATTAACTATCTCAATGGATGTACCGATTTCTCGGGGCTGTGCGTCTGATACCACAGCAGAGAGCAAGTCAAGAACCATTTAACCGAATGTGTAAATAGTGCTTTGCATATAAACATTACCATCCTGCCTTATTACAGGCAGAAGGGAACAGTTTTGTTCCTAAAATAACTCAAGAGATGAAAGCTAGGCAAGATTTTTCTTAGGTACACCCAGAAATGGTCAGACACAAGTTAATCTAGGGGAGGGCTGAAGCAAGGCACCTTATAGCAGGAGGGGACCTGAAGACCATAAGATTCATCAGTGGTCTTGCTTGTCTATAATCCCAACACTTGAGAGGCTGAAGCAGGAGGATTGCTACTGAGCCCAAAGCTTGCCTGAGCTGTATAGCAGGATCCTGTCTCATAAAAAGTAGCCGTGTAGAAACCAGTGAGAGGCAAGTAAGACTGGGCAGGAGGGTTGTTCCACACACATCTCAGTAAGTGAACATTTTGAGGTACAGCATGTCTTCATTAAGGGATGTGCAAAGAAGAGAGACCCAAAGGAAAATTACTAGAATGACACCAATAGTCCTCTGTGGGTGATAGGTCTGTGGGTGTGTTGTTTCTTGAGCTCTCGACAGTGAACATGTAATTTTAAAGACAAATTAGCAGTAGCACAAGATACTTAGGCAAGCCAAGCTGGTCCTGTTTGCATTGAGCAGGAGGGCTTGTTCCAGAGTAGGATCCCTTACAGCTCCACTAGCCGCTGGTATCCCAAGAGGGAGGGGACTGTGGAGGGAGATGCCTAAAATGTATCCTGCAGATCAATATTCAGAAGAGCTGGTTCAATGGCAAAACCTAAGTCAGAAATAAGACCCTCCTTTAGGAGGGACCCTCAAGGCATGAGATTTGGTCCTGCATTGTCAGTCAGGGCAGCAGGCCTGAAGGACATTATTTGGGTGCAGAGCACAGAGCCCAGGCTCTGGATCATGTGTGGGGGGCTCCAGGATACAACAGTTGGCAGGAAGCTCTGAGTGTCCACCACAGAAGAGAACAGGGCCTGAGTCTGAAGGAGCAGGAATCAGCTCCTGCCCTGGTCTTATTCAAGAGACTTCAGAGGTACACAGCTCCTCACCATCTCTTAGCCCCTGCCCAAAGTCTCCGACCGGAATTCCTTTAGTTTTTTTGAGCCAGGGTCAAGCCATGTTGCCCAGACTAGCCAGGTTAGTCTTGAACTCCTATACTCCAGCAATCGTCCTGCCTGTGCCTCTGAGTAGTAAAGGTATAGGTATATACCAAAAACTGCCTTCTTTTAAAGCTTAAACTCTACAGTTAGGCCAGGTTGGGACCTGCTAACATCCTCCAGATGATATCCTCCTGGGATCTTCAACCCACATATCCCATGTCAGGGGTCTCTGACTCCTATGGGCAGGCACTGTGCTTCAGTTGATGTGTCTTCTGTCCGTCTCTGTTCACAGGGAGCTGCAGGAGGAGAGTGACCTAACTGTGGACACACTGCAGAAGGTGGGCCACATCACATTTGAGTTTGTGGGTGTCCCTGAGCCAATGCAGGTGCACATCTTCCATACTGACAGCGTGCAAGGGACGCCCAGGGAGAGTGATGGTGAGTCTCGGGGCTGGTTCACCACCCCAGTGGGGGAGGGTCGCCTGGTCTCTTGCCTGGCCATCTCACATGGTAGTGCTAGGCACAGGCTGAGCTTCACAACTGGGGGCACAGGGAAACCATTTTCATGCTCCGTGAAATAAGAACAGTCAGATTCAGCTGTCCATAGAGATAGCTCAGTGTCATCTCCCGAGGGCACAGTTCCATCTGTGATAAACCTGCTACCTTTATGCTCCTTGATATAGAAATGCGCCCTCAGTGGTTCCTGCTGGACCAGATCCCCTTTAGTGACATGTGGCCTGATGACAGCTACTGGTTTCCACTCCTGCTTCAGAAGAAGAAGTTCCGAGGACACTTTAAATTCCAAGACCAGGACACCATCTTGGACTACTCGTTGCATGAAGTGGATGACATCTAGCATGAGCCACTGTCCCTTCTGGGTCTGGCTGCTGAGCAGCCACAGGCTGTTCCAGCTGAGCTCAGGATGCCACAGTCAGGGCTATGTCTGCTCTTTCCGAAGGTGATTGGGCAGAAAAAGAAATAAAGGTCTTTGCTTTATTTTAATGGTCTTTACTAGGCACTGGCACATCCTACCCATCCCTGCCCACAGGAAGCCACCAGCTGTGCTGGGCTGACCCTGGCCTGCTGGATAGAGATGGAACAGGACAAGGAGGACCAGGTCTGCCTAGTGCTGCATGTGGTTCTCTCGCCACCACCCCCTTTTTGTGATTCTTCCCTTTTCACAGTAGGGGAAGATGAGGCATGCTCAAGGGCTCAGGGTCAAGCCCCAGATTTAACATATCCCAGGTTTGTTCTGTTCCCTTTGCTGCCCCCAACAGAAAAGTTGTTCCTTCTCTGTGAAGGCCACTAAAAAGGAGAAGAAAACACCCATTCCACAAAGCACCTACAACACGACCCAACTTTCAGGCACATTTAACAACTTCATGCGTTTGTGGATAAAACTACAGAATGCAGGTCGTGTGTAAACAGTTCCAGTTTATTAGATGTGGCAGTAACTAATTCCCGCAGCCATGCAAAGTGCTTCTTAGGTAACCACTGGCTTGAGCTGCACAAAAAAAATGCCTTCAACACTAGAAACGGTGCCGATTTCAGCTTTGGATCCTACACAGGCCCACAACAATCTTTTCCTTCATGGCCTCAGACCCAGCCTCACACCACCAGAGCTTTGTGGGCCTGACAGAGACAAGCTCTGCACTTCCTAGTGGCAGTCACCTCCCTCTGGCCACATGGCCATCTGCAAAACCACAGCTGAGCACCCCTTGGTCTTCCTCACCAGGACAACAGGACTCCGCATGCCAGGCCTCATCCCTTATGAGGATGTTGCCCAGCATCTTTCTATCAGGCCAGGTGTGGCCATAGTGGGGTACACAGGCTCGACAGCAATACAAGGAGTTGGGATCCTGGTCCCTGCCACCATGAGACCTTCACTCTGGAGCTAGGAGGTTTCCTGCCTAGGGTCAAAACTGAGCAGGCACTGCCAGCCCAGGCGTGGGGTGCTGCTGCACTAGCAGCCCACAGTTCTCGCAGGTCCCTGCCTGAAGCACTAGGGGTGGGACAGGGCAGGCAATAAGGAAGGAAACTCCCATACCCACTCCTGGGGCATAGGAGTCACTGCAGGGCATGCACACTGCCCTCCCCTTCTGCTTCTGCCTTCTCCCTGTCACACTGCTATGAGAGGCCATCAGGTACACAATCTTATATCACTCCCTCAACCCCAGTTCTCTGCCAGTTCTTTAGACAATAAAGTTTGTTTTGGCCAGCCATGGTGGCATACCCATGTAATTCCAGCTATTCAGGAGGCTGAGGCAGAAAGTTCAAGGGCAGTCTGATTATTTAGCAAGATCTTCCCTGAAACTAAAATTTTGAAAGATCGGCTGGGGGAGTAGATCAGTGGTAAAGCACTGATTAGCACATTCTCTCCCTGATTCACTCCGCAGCATCACACACACACACAAGTACATCCTGGGAATGCATGTCCCTGGCCCCAGGGCCGACACACACACTCACTCACTCACTCACTCACTCACTCATATATGTATATTCTGGGAATGTCTTTTGGAATTCCTCCACTGCCTGGAGATGCATGCTCCTGACCCCAGGGCCTCTTCCTAGCAGCAGCACAGAAGGCATTAGAGTCAGGGCTCCAGGAACAGTTTGGACAGCAACTCAAGGCCACATGGCAGAGGGAGGTCCGGGGCAAGAGCCACCTTGAACCACAGGGGGCCAGTCTGCCCTGTGGCCAGCCCGGTAGCAGGAAGGCACAGGCAGAATCTGCCCATCCACATAGGAGCAGTATTAAATCATAGCCACCACATCCTCCCAGTGGGTCCCACACAGCTATCAGCCAGATCAAGGCGGCCCTGACTCTGGCCTGTCAGTGTGAGGACAAGATTCAGAACCAGCCAGGCCTCCGTCTACCCTGGGAAAGGCAATGCACAGTAGGCAGGAATCATGGGATGGGAAAAACTAGAAATGCTGTGAGCCTCTTCTAAGTCTTTCCCTGGCCATTGAGGATAGGGGTTGACAACACCTGAGGCCCAACAAAAACCCTGTGTGTCCATTACAGGAGGGATGAACATAGCCATCACCTAGACCTGACCCCACAGAACAGGCAGCCAGCTCTATTCAGCTTGAAATGCCCTGCCCTGGGCAAGCAGGCAGGAGGGCTCTATAGTCTCCAAAAAAGGAAAATGGTTTCAAAGGCTCTACTCCACTGATGCTGCCCCCCTGAGGCCCAGTCAGCATTCTTCCTATGCGGCACCTGCCCCCTGCATCCCACTTGCCCCCAGCCCACCTCACAAACCTCAGTGCCCCACACCCTGGCCTCGAACAGTAGCCACCAAGAGTTGTAAAGGAATAGCTTCCAGCCTCTGATAGACAGGAGGTGCCTCCTTACCATCACCCCAGAGATCTTTACACCTATCGCACTCAAGACATGGACCCTTAGGATCTTGCATGCGTGCACAGGGGAGCTCAGGATACCTGGCCTGGCGGCAAGCCTCAGCCCAGGCTTGCAGATGTTTACTGGAGCATGTCCCCTGGACATTCAGGGACTTTTTGCATTAGCTCGCCTTCCTGCCTTGCCTTCCGTTCTGGTGCACATAGCAGTGGCCCAGCTGCTTGTGTCTGGGGCCCCCGTCCACAGCCTGAACTTTGCCCATCATAGACTGGCTGTCTCCTCACCTGATGGCTACCTGCCCACAGGACAGCCCTGCCTGCCCTTGCCTCTACGGCTGACCCCTGCTCCAGATGAACACCTCTGGACTGTTTGGGTACGGTGGGGAGGCAGGGGCTGCTGTGCACACCTGAAGGCATGACCTGCAGTGCAGGAACAATCCTTGTCCCCCAACTCTAGCAGAGAACCCCAACTTCTCCCCTGGGGGGTGTACAGGGTCTATAGGCACAGAGCTGGTCAGGGGTGCAGCCTCCCACCCAGGAATGGGGTAAAGATAGCTGGCTGTGTCCCCAAGGACCTGGACAGTATGAGCTCCTCTGCTTCAGCCCCTCCAGGTACCATAGGGCAGCAGCCGCCATCCGAAGGGAATCAGCCAGGGACACACTATTTGGAAAGAGGTTTTAGTGAGTCACAGGGAGCTCTGCTGTGGCCTTGGGAACTAGTGGGAACATAGGCTGTCCTCTGCAGGGGACCGTGGTGGAGTCAGTGCATTGTGGGGTCCAGCAAAGAGACAGCTGAGCTTCGGCTTCAGATCGTTCCACACCTTGCTCATCTGCAGGAGAGAAAGGCCCCCAGTGAGAAAGGGACTATGTGGGACATTTGTGCTACAGGTGTGGAGACCAGCAGAGGGCCCACAGTGAGTCACCTTCCCACCCTGCCATAGGCCATGACCACAGCTCCTGAGAGTGAGCATATATCAGCCCATCCCATTCTTCAGTGGGGGCCATTCTCCCAGGGTCACAGGTGGCTTGTCCACAGTCACACATGTAGGACCAAAGGGCCATCACCTGATCAATACGGAATTTTAAGAAATGTGACTGCCAGCACTGAGGGAGGCTGAGGCAGAAGGATCACAGTTGAATCTCACCTGGGCAAATTAGACTGTCTAAAGTTTTTTTTTAAAAATTAGATAAGACTAGAAGTATAGCTGAGTGGTAGAGCAACTCTGGATTCAAAGGAAAGAAGTGTGGATCACTCCCAGCAATGTGTCCCACAGCTTCACAACTGGCCCTTTACCTGGCCCAGCAGGTCAAGCCCAAGGCCACATCCACCAACTTAACAAGACAGGACAGGACAGGACAGAGGACCTAACAACCTACGAGGCATTTTCACATTTAAATATGGGTAGGCATTGAGGAGGCCTGGCTATAAGCTGGGGTACAGACCCAGGTATGATGTAAAGGCTTGTATGACAAGTATGGGGAGACGGGATTAGCGAAACGCTGGCCATGAAGAGACATGTTCCATTCATGACAACATGCCTGGCTGGAATGCAGCCCTCCTGCTACCAGTCACACAGTCCTTCACTGATACCTCCTTCCATGATGGTTAAGGATCTGCCCTGTGACTGGTGGAGCATACTACTGGGTGCAGCTGGGTGGCCTCAGTCTAGTCTGGTCCCTGGCCCCTTCCTCTCTGGTGCTAGGGCTCTCACCTATCTCCCGGCCTCTGTGAACTAAGCAGCTTTCCTCTGCCACATCCTTCTGTCATGAGGTTTCATGCACAGAAATTGTGAACAAATTAAACCTCATTTAAGTTACAGATGTCAGGTATTTCGTCCAGGGGTAGGAAAGCTAACACAGCTCCCACTCTAGTCTGTTGCTGTGCCCCCAGTGGGGCCTGCATTTCCCAAACTGTGCCTGAAGTCACCCCCACAACCAGCAAACCTACAGGGCATCACGGTGTATTTCACCATGGATAGTATACTGCTTATAATACATGGAAGCTGTGACATCTGGAGATAGTTAATGACAGAATGGAAAAATGTCCTTTGGCTTAGCAGGCGCTGTGAAAACTAGGCACCGTGAACAGAGAACTTCAGCAGCATGGGAACTTCTGCCTCAGGCCGAGGTGACTTCTCCCTTGAGAGATGGCCCTCCTGCCACCAGGCAGTGTGCTCTGAGCACAATTCCCTGAGCCCCTTTCCCACTGAGGCAGGTTGTGCAACTCCACACCTGGCACAGATGCCCTCAGGCAGTTCTGCACTCTTCGTCAGGGCTAAGCTGGCAGCTAACTGGCCGATCCTAATTACTCCTGACCGTTTTGGTGACCTCCAGATCTGAGTTCATGTGATTTCCTGTCCCCTGATCTCACCCAGGCTCTGGACAAGCCTTGGCCAAGGCAAGAGAAGCCAGCACCCTACTCACTGCCTTACTCTCTGTATCCTGATGTGACAGGGACACTAGAATCTGCTTGTGCTTAGCACCTGTCACAGATGCCCAGGCCAACCTCAGGAAACTGGCAGAGCCATACTTTTTGCCATTTTTCCATAAGAAAACTGAACAGCAGAGGTCAGGAGAAACTGCAATACTCATGTAGAAGGGACTTGACAATGAAGTGAATGAACTCTTGAGCCTGGCCTCCTCCCCTGCTTCAAATGGCCGGAGTGGCCACACAGAGATGTATCTTTTTAGGAAGTGTCCATGTTCCCAGTGTTAAAAGGCTTTTCTGATCACTTAGAAAGAAAGACAGCCACCCAAGAAACATTAGAAAGAGGAGCCATGGGGATTATACCAGGGCCAGGAAAGAGAAACAAAATGGAAAAAAAAAAGGTTTTGGCAGTACTGGAGATTGAACCTAGGGCATCAACAATGAGTTACATTCCCAGCTCTTATGTTTTTATTTTGAAAGAGGGTCTAAATTGCCCATGTTACGCTTGAACTTCACAGTCTTCCTGCCTCAGCCTCTCAGAGTGCTAGGATTACAAGAAAGTGCCACCATGCTTGACTATCAATCATTTTTTTAAGTGTTGCCCGAGTTCACAAGTATTCTAGGCTGACTGGAAATGGACAGACACATGCTGAGAGGAATAAGCAAACAACCAGAGATGTAACCTGGAGTCATCAGCTCTAGGTCACTCAAACCCAGTGTTTCTCAGGACCATTCACAGTATCACTTCTCTAAGACCAAAGGAAGCTGAGTGCAGGTTTCTAGAAATGTAGCCAGTTTGTTTTGTTTCTTATGTAGGATAGGGTGTACAGGCTGTATAGGGTCTCAATGCATAGATTGGACTTGTAGTGATCCTGTTTAGAGCCTCCCAAGTGCTGGGATTACGGGCACATGCCACCATGCCCAGTCTCAATTGCCCAGTCTCATTCGCCATCTCAGCACACCTCAGGGGTGGGGCTGGCATGGCACAGCAGGCCAGGTGATCCACTGAGCTATTTGGCCGGCCCCAGAAATGTAGCCAGTTGATTGTACTTCTACCATGAAACCTGACTCTCAGCATCCTTCCTCTCAAAGAAATGCTCCTGAGTTCTCCAGTCCCCCTGGAAGGGAATAAACTATCCTTTCTGGGCTCTCTCTGTTCCTCCCACCAAGAACCATAAGAACAATTTCAAAAGTAGTTATCAGAGTCAGCACAATAGCACAGTGGACTAAGCACCTGCTTAGGCAAGCGCAAGGACTGGGGTTCGATCTCTAGCACCACAGCCCTCCACCCTGGGACATGCTGAGTCAACCACTGAGACCAGTGTGGTAGTGCACACCTGTAATCCCAGCACTGGGAAGGCTGCAACAGGAGGATCACTATGAGTCCAAGCTGCATAGTGAGACCCTGTACCAAATAGAGAAGGAGAAGGAGAAGAAGAAAAAGAAGAAATAGAAATTATCATTCTGGTCACATGAGACCAGAGGATCTGAACAAGAACTATGCTTTAAGCTCCACTCAGGCCCCAGCTCCATTAACTGAGTGACTGACAAAGAAAGAAAGAAAGAAAGAAAGAAAGAAAGAAAGAAAGAAAGAAAGAGAGAGAGAGAGAGAGAGAGAGAGAGAGAGAGAGA
>NW_004524607.1:12592242-12593814 GCF_000260255.1 Octodon degus
AAGAAAAGAAAAGAAAAGAAAAGAAAAGAAAAGAAAAGAAAAGAAAAGAAAAGAAAAGAAAAGAAAAGAAAAGAAAAGAAAAGAACTTTCCAAGATCTCTGGCTGTCAGGGCTGCAGGACTGGGGAAGGGCAGATGGCAACAGGAGGGCACTGGCACAGGTGGGCAGGGGCAGGGTGGGCCTTACCTCCTTGTGCCCCTGGATCTGTGAGTTCACAAAGGCCCCAAGGATATGGGAGGTGAGGGGAAGGTACACGTGGACCAGCTGTGTCTCCTGATGCAGGCAGTACAGGGAGAAGTAGTTGCGAAGCTCCATGGTCTGGATCACATTCTCCTGCTGCAAGCAAAAGAGCCCCTGTGTTCCTGGCCCAGCAGATGCCGGAAAGAGGAGCCCCAAAGCCTATATGCATCACCTGCCTCAACCCAGGCTCAGCTGTCTTTGTGTAGCCACCACAGCAAAACTGCAGGAAATCAAGGGCCAGGGCCAGGGCCATGGCTTAGTGCACAAGAGGCAAGCACGTCCTTGGGGTCCCACCCTCTCTCATCCCTACCTCCACAATGCGGGACTCGAGCTGCTCCACAGACTCGGGCTCGCAGTTCTGCACGGCAGCACTCATCATCTGCCTCTTCATCAGTCCATACTTGTGCAGTGCGCGCTGGTGCTTGTGTAACACTCCCTTCTCATGCCGCTCACACAGGTCCTGCAGAGAGGAACATGCACTTGCCCCTGCACCTACCCAGAAGGAGCCCAACCAAAGAACATCTGGAGCCCTTCCCACAGCACCAGCACCAATTTTAAGATCTCCCACCTTCCACAGGAGAAAGCACCAAGCTCTACTGGAGGAGAGGGAGAAGGCCAAGACATGGCTATGTATACTTTACTCATCCTCACTCAGGAAACAGCGGGAACAGACTGATTCAGGACCAAGCCCTGCTCAGATCTGTGACACATGCTAGTCTGTGTGGGGACACACAGTACAGAACCCCAGACCCCAAAGCAAAATCCTGTGTACAATAAGTCTATGTTAGAAGAGGAGTGGAGTTCAGAGCCCAAGACAGTTCCAGACCTCAGTGGTCTGAAATGCAAATGCTTCCCAGTTCCACAGAACAGGTGTCTGGTCAGCAGAAGTCTGGGCAGCCCTGAAAAGAAGACTCACTGGCATCAGACTCACTGGCATCAAAGGGTAGGATTCTAAACAACCACAATCAGAAACCTCAAGGGTATTGGCACCAGGCTCTAGAAGCCATCTGCTACCATCTCTTAGAAGTAGCAGAATGGGGTGTTTTTTAGAATGTTCTCCATAAGCACCAGGCTGGTTCTCCTTGAACACTACAATGGAAAGGAGTCCCTCAGTGGGAAGGAGTCCTGGCTCCATGGACCAGCTGTCATGATTCATCCTGTCACAGATGCTCTGTTCAGAAGGCTTCCCCTGCCCTGAGCTGAGGGCGGCAACCTGGAAACTCCACCTGCTCCTGGATCAACTCCCTTCCTGCTGGGCCAGGCCACCAGATTCTGAAGGAGAACCCTGATAGTCACACACACACAGAGAGAGAGAGAGAGAGAGAGAGAGAGA
>NW_004524607.1:12593914-12638781 GCF_000260255.1 Octodon degus
AGAGAGAGAGAGAGAGAGAGAGAGAGAGAGAGAGAGAGAGAGAGAGAGAGAGAGAGAGAGATCATGCCCAGGGCAAAGCCCTTCCCACATTCAGCGAGGGGAAGCCTGCAGGGGCTCGGGCCAGCTACATGGAGATATCAGCAGGCCGTGAAAGACCCATCCTCCCTAAATGGCTCTAGCCCTCACTTCCCTCATGGTTCTTAGAATCACACTCTGGAATGTCACTCTCAAAAGCTCTGCCCCTGCCTATGGGGCAGCCCAGACTCACTTTATAGGCCTGAAGCAAATCCAAGAAAAGGTTCAGCTTTTCCACCACATCATTCTCTTCTTGTCTGCCCTAGGAAAGAAGGATGAGTTACCTAACACAGGCCCACAAGGACCTGAGACTGCTGGGGAGCTCGCCTGCTGCTGTACACAGCCTGGAAGACCCATCTTCCAGAGCCACCACGCTATGCTGCAGAAGGGTCCCCCTTTCTGCAGGACAGCTCCCACCACAAGACCAGGAGGCACAGATATTTCCAAACCCAACAGTTTTGACAGGGACAGGGCAGCACGCCCTCTGCTCCTGCTGTCCCTACACTCAAACACACCCATGCAGTGTCACTGGAGGTTGTGGGTGTATCCAAAGGTGGACAGCAGAGGGAGTTGGTAGCCTACTAACAGGGACAGACTGCAGGTTGGGCAGGCATGAGGAAAGAGAGACACTGCTACAAAAAAAGATGTGTCACAGTGAGGCATGAATCAAGTAAACACAGCTTGGTGCTTGGAGAGCTTGGTGCACAAAAGAGCCAAGTGTCATAGTAGGGGAGAAAGGGAGCAGACACAGGCTCTTTGTCACTCTGGCTCAGGCTGCACAGTGAGGGTAACCAAGAGACAGGTGCTGGTAAGCCTGCAAGCATAGAGACCCTCATGTTAACAAAAAGCCCAGCTCTGGGACTTGTCTTCAGCATCCTGGGGACACAAGTGACCATCACCACCAAACAGAGACTGCCCTGGCCTCCCAGCATACACATAGTAGCAGGTCATCCCAGAAGCTGTATGTCACACTAGGTGCAAGGGATGCTGGGCAAAAGGAGGCAGGAGACAGAAAAGTGAAGTGCATGGGAACATAAGTACCAGAATACCAACTCAGGACACCCCTCCCACCCTCTAGGTCTCAGTCTGCAGAGACAGAAGATTCCTGCCACTCAGTCTCTTACCTACAGCAACCCCATAGTCCCATACCAACAAGCTCCAAGGAATAAGAGGTGTGTTGAGGATTTTCCAAACATGAAAACACATCAGTTCTTGCAGCTTTTAGGAAAGGGGACTGCGGGTTCTTCCTGCCCATGTCTTCCACCAAGACCAACTTCTGTTCAGCACACATGACTCAAAGCCATCAGTACATGCCTTAAGATAGTCCACAGCTGGACATTGTGGTACGTGCATGTAATTGCAGCACTCCAGAGGCTGAGGCAGGACAAACACAAGTTTCATCCCAGCCTGAAAACTTGGCGAGACATAGTCTAAACATTTTTTAAAAGGGCTGGGGATATGGCTCAACCACAAGTTGAGCCTCAACCACAAGTGCAAGGTCCTGAGTTTGAGTCTCATTGCAAAAGAAAAAAAAATTTTTTTAAAGGCTGAAGATACAGTTTAGTGTGAAGGCCCTGGGTTCAATCCCTAGTATCACACATACACAGAAAAAGAAAGGTCCATGGTACCATCACTGTAGAGAGATCAAGCTCCTGCTCCAAGCCTCACCTGTCTTGCTGGTATACCTACATCTCCTAACAGGCACGGGGAGCACAAAACTAGTATAAGCAAAACTGGAATTAGAAAAATAGCTCCAGGATGCCTTCATTCTACAGCAGGGAATGGGTGGAATTTCAGCTGATTAAAGTCCTGATCCAGTTTCATGTAAAAATTCTACTTGACTATGGACAAGAACAGTGAAGAATATTCTAGGATATAGAACTAGGAAGTTCTAGGATGTAGAACTTCTCTAGACATTAAATTTCAAAAAAGAATTTGTGAAATATCAAAAGAGCCACTGAGCTAGGAAGACCCTCATGTGACAAACTCCCCACCACAACAGAAGTCTGGGCCTCCTCTTCTTTCTCAAGGTGCAAGTGCGTCATGAGAAAAGGCCTGGAACATCTCTGAAGGTATGACTTGCACTTCACCGTCTGCAAAGCCAGGGATCCCAGCACCCTGCTGGAGGCTCCCTGCAGAGAGTGGCCAGGGCCTGGTTCCTTACAACAGGAATGATTTTGTTTTAAATATGAGCCTGGAAGAAAGGTTCAAGTTAAAGTGTTTGTTTTAAAGATCTAGTCCAACTCCCTTGTATTCCACTGATTGGGAAACTGAGGTCCAGAGACCAAAGTAACTGGAACAAAGTCACAGCACAGATACTGCAAAGGACAGATCCCTGGCCCAAGCCCCTAGCCTGTCCATCCAAGCAAACTCTGGTTCCTCATCTTTGGTCCTCTCCACCTTGGAAAAGGGACACCCACAGATCTGGAGAAGGAAAAGACCTAGTGCAGATAAAGAAGGTACCAATACCACCTTTATCTCAGGTTCTAAATGGAACACACAGCCACCAGGAACAGAAGAAGGAAAAGGTCTTCCCTCACCAGCAGAGAGCAGAATCTCTCTTCTGCGTGAACATATTATCTACATCTGTGTATCCAGCCCCCAGGCAGCAAAGGCCCCAAGTGGCCAGCAGGTGGATCCAGCACAGACAATGGAGCTCCACAGCCCAGGCAGGGACATGAATTTATTTATAACCATCTACTCACAGCTTAAAGACCATTTCCCCAAAAACAGACAACAAGTTGATACTCTCAAAATCAGGTGACAGCTTTATAACATAAAAGCCCCAGATGAGCCTTTAAGCTTGACAGTAACTGCTACATCTTCAAATGAGTCCCCAGTGACTGTCAGATTCTTTGCAGACTTCTAAATACCAATCCTGAATAGCAGCAGCATTTCTTGAGGTTAAGTGGGTATCAGGGTGGGAGGAAGACAGAATCTCTTGAGTGCTGGGAGCTTAGTTACTACTGATGAGTTACCACATTATTCTGCACAATGGGAATTATCTGGTCACCCAAAAGCATGCTCTGAAGCCCACAATTATAGTTGCAAGGACAGATTCCACACCAGGCAACACAGCAAGTCCCTGTCTCAAAAAACAAAAAGGAGTGAAAATATATCTCAGTGAAAAGGCCTTAGATTAAATCCACAGAACCAAAAAGGAGGGGAAAATCTACCTTCTAGATTCAGCAGAGTCAACACTGGAGAGACCAGAATCCAGCATGTTTCTGTCCCTCGCAGCCCTCTCCCAAGCACACCTGGCTCATGCTGAGTGGCCCAGAGCAGATGAGGACAGGCAGTACCTCCTCACAGGGTAAGCACTTGGAGCTCAGAACTGTGGAGTGCATAAGCAGGAAGCACTCCCCCACTGAGGGACAGCACGTCCTGCACTGGGGACAGATGATGTTGAAGAGGCCACTCACCTGTTGCGCAGCTTTGTCTGCCAACACCGCAAACTCCACAGATAGGCCCTTCATAGCCTGCTTCAGAGAGGCCCAGGTGCTCAGATGCAGAGTGGCCCAGGAGGGCAGCGGGGTCATGTCAGACCCTAAGGCACTGTGGGAAGTGAAGCACACAAGCAGGACATACTCACAGGTATGTCCTGTCCTCACCTCAGCCCCTAAAGGGAGTCCAGGGAACACAGAGGGCAGAGAGGAAGGCAGCATGCAGAGCCCCATCTCAGGTGTAGCCCAGACCAAGGAGAGAATGTCCTGGACTCCTGTAGACAAAGGGAGCCCTGCCAACTCCAGGTGGCTCCTTCTCAAAGATAATGATCCATGTCACCATGTAATCCCTGCACAGGGAAGACTACAGTGTGGAAGGTGGGCAAGAATCTACATGGCTCAGCCAAAATCCCCAGCTTCTCTTCCTGAATATGATGTTTCACTTGCCCAGCCCACTTCCTACCTTTGTGTAGGGACATAGTAAGGATGGCCATCCCTACAGCAAACTTGGTGTGCCCAAAGCCCACCACCACCTGGAGACCTTGTCACCCCAAAGGCCACTTGCCTCAGCTCTTTCCCAAATATGAGAAGATCAGCTGCATTGTCAATGGCCCTAGATGCAATCCGCTCAGCCCGGTCCCGCAGCTTGTAGAAGCTGTTGTAGAGGTTTCGAATGAGCTCCCGGCTCATGGCGAACTGAGTCTGGATGTCGGCAGGGAGGAAGTCCTGTCAGGTAAGAGTAGAGAGCTTACTTGAGACAAGCTGAGCCTAGTTTCAGGGCAACTGAAAAAGGGTCAAGCATGAAGAATGGGCAGTGGATCTCACATGATCCCTGGTGCACAGCAGAGGCAGGATATCACCACGCACAGTTAAAATCACTGTATCTCTGGGTAAGAGGAGAAAAAATACTCGAGAGCAGTAACCTACCTTGGCCCTAGTCGCCAGCTTACAGTTCAGGAATTCGTCCCCAACACCCTGGGCTGCTTCCCTAAGCCTGTTCTGCACATCCTGCAAGAGGAAGTAGATGGTTGCACTCTGTTCCCAAGGCACAAATGCTGACACCAGGCCATCACAGGGCCAATGCGTCAGCAAAAGCCAGTGGTGTCCCTTCACAAGCCAATGGAGATCCACTTCCTTGTGTCCACTTTGCCCTCAGAATTCCAGAATCCCTTTGCTATCTCTCAGATTTTCTTTAGTTGAATGTTAACGACAGGAAGGCCTGACTTACTGACAGGAATGTGACCAAGGTCCCTACTCTGGAGCAAAATAAGGCTTTTTCCCCAGTACCAGACTCCATCCACAAATAAGGGGCAGCACTGTCACCACACATGAAGGACACCATGATTTGTCAGACCCTTCTGAATCCAAAAAGAGAACGGAGGAGAACCCAAGACTTCTTCCTATAAACAGACTTCAAGCCAGGAAACCCAGGCCTTGGGCAGCTGGCACATAGAGGAAGGTCAGCTCCTGATCTGGAGGCTTGGCCCTCTCAATGGAAGCCTCCCAAGTATGGCCAACCTTAAATATATGAGTGTCCAGAAATTCTAGGATTTCACATGTGCCCAGACAATCATCAGCCTCAGTTTTCTCAATTTAACAACAACGGAAGTAGTACCCCACACCTATAATCCCACTATTATAGAGGCTGAGGCAGAAAGATCATAAATTTGAGCCCAGCCTGGGAAATTTAGCAACTTACCAAGACCCTATCTCAAAATTTAAAATAAAAATAAGAAAAGGACTTGGGATGTAGCCAAATGTGAAGGCCAAGTTCAAGATTCAATCCCCAGTACCACCAAAGTGGGGGAAAGAAGGGGAGAAAACCCAGGTGTGGTGTCTCATGTCTATAATTCTAGCACTCTAGTATCTAGTTACTGCAATGGGTGTCACCCAGGGAAGTGCTAACAACTTCCTAGAGGTCAGAGGAATGGAAGCAATGCTCAGGCTCACTCTGGGTGGGTCTTGCGTCCCCTACCCTGCAGCCAATAAGGGGTAGACTGTCCATGTCCTGCCTCCTCTGCCCCGTAGCTGGGCATAGAGTGAGTGGCTCTGTGTTAGCTGGTACATTGTGTCAACTTGGCTGAATCAGCTCCAGCAGTTCTCAGCATGGGGGCCTAGCCCTGCAGGTGGGCAGGGCCCAGAAATTGAGAAAGGCAGGAAGCCACCCTGCCTAGTTTCCTGCTGCCCGGCCCTGCTTCCGTGGAGAAGTTTCAGTCTTTGGAGGAGCTTGGTCTTCGCAGCCGCGCCACTTTTGAGGAGCTCCAATCTTCACTGTGGAGCACTGGTCTTCGCAGTCAGCGTAGAAGAGAGAGGCTTGATGGACGCCGCAGCTGCTGCTCCTCCTCTGCTCTTCATTGTTTTCTGCCACATGAACTGCTGTCATTTGCCTTGGAGCCAGCGGAACATGGACTGAACCTTCCAGTAATTGTGAGATAAATAAACTCTTCCTTCATTTTGAGTGTCGGGTATTTGTCCCAGCAATGAGTAAAAAGTAACAAAGACACTCCTAATAGACTCTGCTTGTGTCCTGTGCCCTCTACTGTACAACCTTTTAAGGGTGGGGTGCATGTGAGCCTCAGTGGACTCACCTGTGTCCTGTACCCCTTATCCTGCAGACTGGCAAGATGTTGGGGGGATCCTACTGGACTCTGCCTGTGTCCTGCATACCCTGGCCTATAAGCCTGGTAAAGGGTAGTATACAGCTGACTCCAGTGTCCATCCAAGAAGCAGTCCCTCCCACAGAAGAACCCAGTGGTTCCCTTCCTGCTGGGGACTCCCCTTCTGTATCCAACTGTGGCAGGATGCCAGCTCCATCCCAGAACCTCCCTGCCTGAAAGGGCTGGCACTCCCCCCACACACACTGGAAACAGGAGTCCGGCTTCAGCTCTTGGCTCCCACTAGGCTGTGGACACCAGTTTAAAGAAAGGAAGTGCTGATCTCACACCTGGCAAATGTGCATGAGGACATCTCTGGGCCAGGGATCTCCATCTCAGCTCTACAGATGGAGCTCAGCTATTTCCTCTCAGTCAGAAGGCCTTTTTTCTCCTTTCAGTAATACTCACATAGGCAGTCTCTAGTTCATCCACAGACACTCCAAACCAGCTGCTGGCTATATCAACTCTAAATCCCTAAAGCAAGCACACAATTCCACAGCATACATGAAATCCACCATTGTCAGAACCAAGGATGCCTTTAAAATTTATAGCCGAGCTGCCACTTAGAAAGGAAGGGAGCCATGCACTGTTAATCACAGTGAAACAAACTCTTTCCAGGTGTCCAAACAGGAGCAAGACAGCAAAAAAAGGAAAAGGAAAGAAGATTCAAGAAGGAAAATGAACCCCAGAAATCTCAGAACCCAGCCCACATGGGACCCACTGCAGGACAGAGACACTTACTGGGCCACTGAATGAGAGGAACAGCTTGAGTGTGACATCCTCAGAGAACGGGGGATGCCTGGCCACCAGGTTGATGAAGCGCTTCAGAGCCCTTCTCCGGCCCTCAATGAATTCCCTGTCAGCTGAAGAAGGGCACAAGGTCAACAAAGTCAGCCTCACTGGGAGTCTCCACACAGGCTCCCAAGCAGCTCAGCACTGAGGTCAGCAAAGCCCTATGGCTGGCCAGGGGTGCTAGGCAGGCCACACCCATACAACAGACTGTAGGGGCACAGAGGAGCAGCACAACCCTACTTCAGTGCCCCTGCCCATTATCAGAGGGTTCAGAAATTCCCAAGGAGAACTGAGGATCAATTTCAGTTAGGACTACCAGGCAGGGTGTAGTGGCAAAACACCAGTTATCTCTCCTCTTCAGGAGCTTTGAGGCAGGAGGACTGCAAGTTTCAGGAAACCCTGGACAACTTAATGAGACCCTGTCAAAATTAAAAAGGAGCCAGCCCCAGTGGCACACACAGCACTCTAGGAGGCTAAAGCAGCAGGATCAAAAGTTCAGTCCATCTGAGGCAATTTAAAGACTTAGATACCAGTGTCTCCAAGGGGGAGGAGGCCTGGGGACACAGGTCAGTAACAGAGTGCTTGCCTAACATGGGCAGACCCCTGGGTTCAATCCCCTATACCATACAAGCACACAAGCACACAAGCACACACGCACACACACACACACACACACACACACACACACACAGACTACTGGGATCCAGTTTTAATCTATATTTTTGTTTGCTTGTTTTTAGAAAGGTCTCAATGTATTTTCAGGATGGCTTCAAACTCCTGGCCTCAAGTGATCTTCCTGTCTCAGCCTCCCAAATAGCTGGCCTACAGGTGTCTACCACTCCGCCTGGCCTTGGGAATCAAGCCTGATTTCTCACTCTGATCATCTACATTGAAACCATCATCTATAATCCCTTTCTGGCACTTCTCTCTACAAACGTGTTTTGCTGCACTGGTAAATTAACACAGCTCAAGTTTCTGTTTCATACCACTTATAACTTTACTCCATGATTGATCTAACTTTTTTTTTCATTTTATGTATTTGGCACAGGATCTCCTATGCAGATCAGACTCATAGTGATCCTCCTGTTTTCAGCCTCCCCAGAGCTGGGATTGCAGGCATGCACCACCACACCCAGACTTGGTGGCTGGCTCAGCAGCCCCCAGGGGCAGAGCCAGCACAGCATGTGGGACTGGGTATCAAACTCTGGTCCCTATGCTTGCCAAAGCAGGTGCTTAGTCTGCTGAGCTGTCTTGCTGGCCCCTGATCTAATTATTATCTGCAATTATTCGGGAAAAATATTTTCACTTCCAGGAAAAGTATTTTGATCCATTAAGGATCTTCAAATCTGGCCACAAACAGTCTTTAAAATATTGTAAGTTATTGAAAAATACAGTTAGATGAAGCTATCCATGTCCCTCCTCAAGACCAGGAGTTAGGGGCCGGGGAGATGGCTCAGTAGGATAAGCGCTTGACTGGCAAACGCAAGGATCTGAGTTCAATCCCTGGTTCCACACACACACACACACACACACACACAAAAAAAAAAAAAAAAAAAAAAAAAAAAAAAAAAAAAAAAAAGACCAGGAGTTAGTAGCACGTGCTTGTACTCCCAGCACTCAGGAGGCTGAGCCACGAGGATCCTTGTGAGTTCGAGACCAGCATGGACTACAAACTGAGCAAGGCCAGGCTGAACTGCATAGTAAGACCCTGTCTCCAAAACACATTTTAAAAAAGACCAGGAGTTGCACTGTGTCCAGACTACACTCAGATATACTCTGGGTCCCAGGAGGACAGGGGTGCATGGGATTGACCAGCTGACTGCAATGTGGGGTATGAGCAACATCACTTCACCCCACCCAGCTTCTGCCCTCACCACTCAGCATTCCTTGTACTGCTGCCACAAGGGCCACAACCACCTGTCTCCCAATGCACAAGTGGCGCAGGAAAAACACCTTGTTATCAGACTCTGAGCCAATCGGCACCCTGCAAGAATAGTTACGCCCACAGTAGGAGATTTCAGAATGCCAAAAATTGGACCATGGCAAATTCTCAAGTTTTGTCCCCTCAGGCACATCACTACTTTGGGATGGCTGGAAAATGGCAGAAAGTGAGCTAGCTGACTCTGGGTACTGGCCTGCCCCTGAGGTTATGTGGATTCAGAGAAAAAGTGTTATGGGAGGGAAAACCAGAGCTCTGCAACCTTGTGAAGAACAGGACAGGCTAGGAGGGTTCTGCAGGATGCCAGTGACCTCCCATCTTCCCTGGTATAATCTTCAAGTGCCACAAGAAACGTGTTGTACCTCCTATGAGATGGAGCTCAGATTTCCACTTACACCTGCACCTGTCCTCTCCCAGTTCACCCAGTGCAGCTCAACACCCATTGCTGAGGGTCTCAGGACTTTGTGAAAGCACAAAAAATCAACTGCAGTCACAGCAGCAAACAGGTCCTGGCCACCCTCCTGGGAGTTCTGGTGGACCTGGTCCTGACATTGGAGAGAGCAGGTTTCTTTTCTCACACTGAAACAAAGAGGGCCTTCCTTGCATGTCAGTTGTTCAGCCAGAAGGCTCTGGTGAGCCAAAAGTGACCAGGTGGTGACAACTACAGTACTCAACTACAGCAGTGACCCTGGGATGGCCAAGGGACTCATTGGCACTGTGGCATTGCAGCCAGCTTCATCCAGGAGTCAGGCAACAGCAATGTTCCATCTACATTGGGGTCCATCACTGAGCCATCTAGGGGGTGGCTTCACCCCACCTACATCTGGGCCCCATCAACCTGCTTACCTCCCAGCATTCTCTTGGGTGGAAGAGCTGGCACCATGCGGTATGGGAACCTGTGCAACAGCATTTCATGGAAGACCACAAAGTCATTGTATCGACGACACACAGAGGTCTTGAAGCGCTGCAAGGAGAGGTTCAGTGCTCAGCCTAGGTATCACAGTTTTTCAGCACCTCTTCCCCTCCCTCCTGCCACTCCACAGCCCCCACAAGCCTTCCATTTGTCCCCTAGTTCCTCATCCACTCTCACCAGGTCTTCACCAGGACAAATCTTAGAATTCCTTCACTCTAACATATAGCTGCTAACATCTGGGTGGCTCTGTCCTGACAAGACTCCTCAGGGAGCTGTCGTGCCCTTCCCTCCAACCCAGTGCAGAACAGCTGCACATTTCTCTACCTTGCTGACAGTAGCACCAGCATCACTCCCAACTGCCAAACACGGAAGCAGCCATCCACGCACAAACTGAGCTTCAACCATGAGTGACTGGGACAGCAGATGCTGCACCATGATGGCCACCAGGTCAGACATGAGTGAAACACAGATTCTAACCAAAGCTGGGTTTGCTCAAAGAATGGACACAGAGACATGCGTGAGCAGGAATCTCAAAACTAAATGCATTGCCCAGAAGATGTGAGCCTCAGATTTAATCCCCAGGGGGAAAAAAAGTTCAGTCAAGTATAGTGGTGCATGCCTATAAATCTCATACTTTGGCGGGCTGAGGCAGGAAAATTCCAAGTTTGACCCCATCCTAAACAACTCAACAAAGTAGTGGGACCCTGCTTCAATATAAAAAGTAAGTAGTGCTGGGATGTACCTCATTGTGAGGGCCCTGAATACAATCTCGAATATTGTCACAAAAACTTTCTTTTTCAATTTTTTTTATTTTAGGGAAGGGTCTACAGAGTGTTCAGGGTCTCACTACTAGATTGGACTCAGAGTGAACCACCTATTTACAGCTTCCCAAGAGCTGGGATTACAGGTGCACGCCACCAGGCCCAGTCTCAATTGTCATCTCAGCACGCCCCTGGGGCAGGCCCCACACGGCAGGCCCATGGATTGAACCCCTGGCCCCTGTGCCTGCTTGCAGGCCCTCTAATCCACTGAACTATTTGGCTGGCTGAAAAAACATTTTTAAAAAAGCAACAGAAATACAAAATATTAAGGCGAGCATATGTACCTCTACCCAGGCCACACCCTCATCATGCTTGCCTGAGTTCAGAATTTGCAAGTAGGGCATACACAGAGGAAACCTGCACCCAGCAGGCTTCCCATGGGTCTGTGACAGCAGGTAGAGAGTCCACTTCGGAGGCCTAGGAAAACACTCTCCTCCTCACATTCATACCAGGCTCCAACAAGTAGTGGGCAGCTCAGAGATAGGAGAAAGACCGGCTCGGGAACAGCAGCAGCTTCCCACCCTCAGGTCAGGCCTGGGAGCAAGGGTTGGTGCTCTCCACCTTGAACTCCATACCTATCTGTGTCTAAGGCCCCAAATGCCAGAAAGAGGGGACCATATAATGCCCAACAGATGTGCCATCCCTGAGGCAGTCTTGGAGTAAGCTCTCCCAGTCTCTATTGGCAGCAGCACCAACAAGCCAGAGAATAGTTTAATCATAGGTGCTACCACATTCTGAAACCAGAAGCGATGAAACATACCTGTAATCACAGCCCTCTGGGAGGCTGAGGCAGAAAGATCACAAGCCCAGCCTGGGTAACCTAGTGATTTATCAAGATCCTATCTCAAAATTTTAAAAGGAGCTGGGTATTTAGTTCAATGTGAAAGTCCTATATTCAATTCCAAGTAGTGAAAAAGAAGGACAGCCTGACATGGTGGCACATGCTTTATAATCCCAGCACTCAGAAGGCTGAGACATGAGGATCATTGTGAATTCAAGGCCAGCCTGAGCTACACAGTGAATTCAAGGCTAGTCTGAACTATATAGCATGATCCTGTCCCCAAAAAAAAAAAAAAAAAACAGGGGCTGGTGAGATGGCTCAGTGGTCTAAAGCACCTACTTAGAACAAGCTAAGCTAAGCAAAGCACAGGGACCGCGGTTCAATCCCCCAGCACCACATACCAGTCAGCCCCCGCCCCCTGGTGGGCTGAGCTGGCCACACACATACACACACAAATAAATAAATAAATAAATAAATAAATAAATAAATAAAGGGCTGGGGAGATTGCTCAGCCACATAAGTACCTGCCTGGCAAGCGCAAGGTCCTGAGTTCAATCCCAAGTACTAAAAAAGAAAAAAAGGAAGTCCAAAGACACAGGATCTCAGATGGCACTGGCCAATCTCAGATGCAAGGACCCAAAATCTGTGCTGTAGGCTGATAGTGTCAACTGGGCATGGGCCACATCTCTGAGCCAGGGGTACAGAGCCTGTCCCCTCCCACCACCCTGGCCTGGTTCCCCCATCCCCACCACCTCCGTAGCGGCACACAGCCAGCTGCTACCTGGCTGGACACCTCATACTCCACATGCTTCAGGAAGAGCCCCTTCTTCTCTGGGATGAGCTCCACCTGCACACTGTCCCTGGCCAGCAGCTCCTGCAGGGTGTAGGGCAGCAGCAATGGGTTGCCCTGGGGCATCTGCATTGACCTGGGGTCTTGGTCCCCCCACTCAATGACCGGGAGTGTTGGTGAGCCTGTAGGAGAGAAGACACATGCCTGGTAAGGGCAAATGTTTGGGATTCAGAGTCTCTGCACACCCTATGACACCCTGGCACATGGATGCTGGCCACTATAGCCAGACTCCATCTGGCTAAGGACCCTCACTCACCAGCCACAGTCTGAGCAAACAGGTGTGCCCCTTGCTAGAAAATATACCCACTAGTGGTATCTTCCACCTGTTGTGCATTTACACATTTCACATTTACCTGTCCAAGTCAAGTCTTCACCGTGAAGATCAGCAGACAATGTGAAACATTAATAGATGACGTGCAAATTAGAATCATCTTTCCCATAAGGAATGTAATCATTATGTACTACAAACATACTAGTAGAAAATGAAAACTGAAACAAAAAGACTTTGATAGAGCTAAAAAGATGTTCAAACAAAGCAATGTAATTTCTATATATCCCAGTTTTTCTACAGTTAACACACACTGTCTTTATTGGCCAAATGACATGTTAATCTGAAAAGAAAAATTCTAGCATTCTGGGAAGCTAAGGAAGAAGGATCAGGAGTTGGAGCCCAGGCTGAGCAACTTAGCATGAAGATCCTGCCTCAAAACTTAAAAAGAGCTGGTCATACAGCTCAGCACAAAGGCCCTGGGTTAAATCCCCAATACTGGAGGAAAATACCACTCCCTATATGCTTACAGCTGGGATTCATAAAAACCAAAAACAATACAGCCTCGTTACAGAGATGTCACTCCCACATCATTCACAAAGCACAAAACAGAGAAACGCCAGAGAGATTTTGTTGCCTAACAGCTTGCCCCAAGATAAAACAAGCACAGAAGAAATGAAGATTAACAGTCAGTTTGGCTTTTGGTACAGGGAAATACAGAAACAAAAAAAGTGCTCTTGCTGGTTATGACGGTGATGAACAAGTGTATTCCCAGCATCAAGGAAGGTCCATTACCCCAAGCCTGGGCAACTTAATGAGACCTTGCGTAAACAAAAATTTTAAAAAGTAGTTAGAGATGTCAGTGTACAAGCCCTGGGCTCAATCACTAGTCCTACTAAGAAAACAAAGCAAACACAAAAACATTCTTTTTTTTTTATTTTTATTTATTTGAGAGAGAGAGAGAGAGAGAGAGAGAGAGAGAGAGAGAGAGAGAGAGAGAGGGGTGTGTGTGTGTGGCCAGCTCAGCCCACCAGGGGGCGGGGCTGGCTGGCATGTGGTGCTGGGGGATTGAACTGCGGTCCCTGATGCTTTGCTAAGCTTGTTCTAAGTAGGTGCTTTAGACCACTGAGCCATCTCTCCAGCCCCACAAAAACATTCTTTGCAGGTAAAATGAACAAAGTGAAGGTGAGAGGGGAGTACTCCGGCTGTGAGCACAGCAGGCACAAACCGTTGGTCTACAGTGGTCGCCCAGTACCACTGCAGCTGGTTCTTAAAGCAGCTCTTCTCTAGCACAGCGCTGGTAGTATTCTGAAGCACACTGCGGCCTTGGTTCAGTGTGAATGACTAAGCACTGCAGGATTCACAAAGTGGCTGCATTACCTGTCCTTACAGTGTAAGAAAATGAAGGGAAGCTGCAGGGGGACACCAGAGGCCTCGTGAGCCCTGTACTTTAGTCTCCTGTCATGCTCTGTGTGATGATATTTCCAGAAGGACCAGCAGGGCCAATGCAAGGGCACAGGCACCTGCTTCTGCTAGGACCCACATGAGAATATGACAAAGCCTCTCACACACACAGCCTGTGCAGCATGTGTGCATGTGTATGCCTCTGCACACAAGGCTATGTAACAGCATATGGGTATTCCTCAGTACACGAAGTGTATGGGTATTACCCATGTATGTGTGTAGGGGAGTACGAGTGTGTACATATGGGTATTTGTGTACAGCTCAGTATGCATGTGTGCATTTGAGTGTATGTGCTTATGTATAATTGTATATTAGTGTATTTGAATATGTATGTGTTTATATATATATGACTATATGGGAGTGTATTTGAGTGTGTGCTTGTGTGTATTTGTGTGTAACTGAGTATGTGGATGAGTGTATCTGAGTGTGTATGTGTCCATATTTTTATATGTACAAGTATATCATGAATGTGTATGCATGCATTTGTATATGTTATGAGTGAGTATGTGTGATGTGTATATGAGTACATGCGTCTGTGTGTGTGTGTGTGTGATTCCCAGTGTTTTAATAGCACATGTGTGTGCTGACCTCAGCTCTTCAGGCCCATTTCTCCAAGTCATCCAGGAACCAACTCCTTTTCCTGTGTATTACTTAACTGTTACAGACTCCTTCAGGATCAGGATGCCCCCATCAATAAGCCACAAGCACTGCTCTGGGAGTGCAGTGATGAGCAAGGCTTTCTCCTGTGTCTGTGTACCCAGCAAGTGCTACTGAGCATCTGGCTGGCAGGCACAGCTGCGGCCCAGGACTTGCTTAGCACAGCATGAAGAACACTGGAAAAGCCTGGGATGGGCCCAGGGGCACAACTCCACCAGGCAGGGACACAGTGTACTCTGTTCTCTGATGCATGCAAACTTCTGGGAGTGTGGCTCAAAGGACATTTGCCGAGTGGCTACATGATACTATTCAGTTTTTAAGAATAAAAACCAGGGCATCAGCCAGGTGTGGTGGCACACACCTATATAATCCAAACTACTGGAAGGCTGAGACAGGAGAAAAGCAAGTTCAAGGCCAGCCTGGGCAACTTACCAGCATATGTCTAGAAGTAAAACTTTTTAAAATGAGCATCTCTAGGCCAGGCATGGAATCACTCCTATAATCCCAGAACTCAGGAGGCTACATAGTGAATTCAAGGCCAGACTGAATGACTGTACACAGCAAAACCTGGTTAAAGAAAGAAAAAGAGCATCTCTGGGAGTCAAGCAGAGCACCTTTTCTCCAGGTCATAGAATATGTGAGTGGGAAAACAGGATATGATGAAATCTAAAAATCAGAACTGATAGTATAAACCTGTAATTCCAGCATTCTGGGAAGCTGAGGCAGGAGCGTCACAAATCCAAACCCAGCCTGCAGAATTTAGTAACTCAAAATAAAAATAAATAAGTAAATAATGGACTGGGATTGTAGCTCAGTACAAAAGACCTGAATTCAATAGTCAGTACCACAAAGAAACAGAAGAGTTTTACCTCTAAAAAATCCACAAGTCATGTATCTGATCAGGTATGTGTATCAAGAAGATAGGGCCAAGGAGAGATAGCTCAGTGTTCTAAGCATCCGCCTGGCAAGTGCAAGGACTTGGGTTTTTTGTTGTTGTTTGTTTTTTTGTTTTTTTGTTTTTTTTGCGGAACTGGGGATTAAATTCATGCACTTGTACTTGCCAGGCAAGCACTTATCCTACTGAGCTATCTCCCCGGCCCCAGGACTTGGGTTTGATCCCCAGTACTACATGCCGTGCCAGTCCCAGAACCCAGAATGCTGGGGACAAGTATGAGCTGTGTAGCAAGACACTATACTAAATAAATAATTTTTTTGAAAAATTAAAAAAGATTAACTCTTACAAGTCAGTTTTAAAAAAGAAAAAGTGAATAATTTTGCAATGGGCAAAGGACTTTAAGTCCTCCAAAAATGTACCTGGGGCCAGAAAGCACAGGCAAAAATGTACAATGCCATTTTCCATCAGCAAAACACACATCCCAATGTTAGCAGGACAATACCACTAGTATGGCAGTAATGAAGAATTTTAAGACATAACAAGACTTGGCAAGTTTAAGGAAAACCCTCACTTGCTGGCAGGTGTGTAAATGGTGCTATTGCCTTCAAAATTAGTCTGCAGGCTGAGCCAGCCACACACACACACACACACACACACACACACACACACACAATCCCAGCACTTAGAAAGTGAAGGCAGGAAGGTGGCTGTGAGTTCAAGGCCAACCAAGGCTACATAAACAAGTTTAAGGTCATCCTGCACCACATTCATTGTGCAGGCCTTGCCTCAAAAAGAAAGAGAGAGAGAGAGACAGGGAGGGAGGGAGGGAGAGAGAGAGAGAACCAATGAACGAACAAACTCACTGGATCAGGGTTCAGAACAGCCAGAAAGGAAAAACAAAAAAACAAAACAAAACAAAACAAAAAAAAAAACTTCAAAATCTATCAAGTGACAAAAGAATAAGTCATGACACATCCATACAATGACATGCTACTCAGCCTAAAAAAGAACCAGATAGAGTCATGCTACCACATGGATGAACCTTAAAAATGAGAAGCTGAGAAGGAAGAAGATCATAAAAGATCAAGCACTGCCAGGTGAGGTATCGTACCCCTGTAACTCCACCACCGCTCTGGGAAGCTGAGAGAGGAGAATCACATGTGTGAGCCCAGCCTGGGCAGTTTAGTGATTTTTTTTTTTTTTCATTAACTGTGGGCCTTTTTTTTTTTTTTTTTTTTTAGTGAAAAGGGCTGGGGGTGTAGCTTAGAGCAAAGCCCCTGGATCAAAGTTCAATTTCTAATGCTGCCCCAAACACACACACGCACGCACGCACGCATGCACGCATATGTAAAGATCACATGCAGGATGATCCCATCTATATGAAAAATGTAGGAAACGCAATGAAATAAAAAGGAAATTAGTGCTTATCTGGGGCTGGGAAGGAAATGGAGAGTATCTGCTAAGAAGCAAGGGGATTCTTTCTGGAATGATAAAAGCTCGAAAGTTCATTGTGGTGATGCTTATACAACTCTGAATACAAAGTATACTGAAAGTTTGCCAAAGTATACTAAAAGGACTGTACTGTATACTTCACATGGGTGACTTGTGAAGTATGTAAATAGTATTTATATAAAGCTTTAAAAACACAGCAGATGTGGTAGCACACACCTATAATCCCAGTACTCAGGAGGCTGAGGCAGGAGGATCACTGCAAGTTTGAGACGAGGCCAGGCTACAAAGTGACAAAGTGAGCTCAAAGTCAGTCTGAACTACAGAGTGAGACCTTGTCTCAAATAAGACAGAAAAAAGAAAAAGAAAAAAAAAACCTCAACAAACCCAAAAATAGAAAGCAGGTGACACCAACAAGATGAGAGAGTGAATCCCCAACCGCGGAAACAACATGGCACTAGAAAAACATACCCTAAGAATTCCAAAATTAACCCATGCCTTGCTACAATGCTGGGCACACTTCCTGATGTCACTAATGGAAATGAGACCTGCTGAAGGAGGTGGGCCCTGAACTCAAATGGACCAGAGTCTAGAGCCCTTATCCCAGGAGGACAGCACATGTAGGAGGCACAAACACAGTCACACCAGTGTTTGACCTCAACAGGGCAGAACATGCTGGGTCCACAAGCCAAGAGTCACCAAGCACCACAGGCAGCCTGCAGGTAGGTTAGGTGGGAAGGCTGTCCTGCAGGTTCCAGAGAAGGCACAGTCCCACCACCAGCTTCCCTCCAAAACTGGGCAGACAGACATGCCTGCTGTTTGAAGCCACCTACTTTGTGGTACATTGTTACAGCTGTCCTAGGAGAACATAATACTACCAAAGACTATGATATAACTGAGAACAGCAAAAGAAAAAACAGCAATGTCACCTGGGGTGCAGTGAGAGGGTCTGCTAGAGTTGCCGTATTTATCATTATTATCATTATCATTATTTACAGTACTGGGGATTGAACACCAGGCCTCTGTAAGTGCTAAGCAAATACTGAAATACTGGTAATATTCCTAGCATACTTTTTTTTTTTTTTTTGGTCTTTTTGAGACAAGGTTTTGATATGCAATTCAGACTGGCCTTGAACTCACTTTGCAGCCCAGGCTGGTCTTGAACTTTCAACAATCTTCCTGCCTTAACCTTCCAAGGCATGTATCACCATGTCCACCTTGTATTATTTTAAATATTCAATTTTTAACAAAAATTTATAAGATATGTAAAGAAACAAGCAAGCATAGCCAAACAGAAGCAGGAAAAAAAAAAAATAGAAACTGTCTTTGAAGAAGTCCCAACATTGAATTTAGGGGACAAAGACTTTAACTATGCTCAAAGAATTAAAGAAATCTAGCAGGGTATGGTGGTACACATCTATACTTCCAGCCCTCAGGAGGCTGAGGAAAGAGCACTGCACTTTGTCTTTAAAAAAAAATTAAATTAAATCAAAATAATAATGATAATAAAGGAATATAGCTCATGGCAATGCACTTGTCTGGTTATGTGTGACTGTTCCAACCCCAGAAACTTTCTCCCCAAAAAAGAAAAATCTAGAGAAGTATTCAATATCTAAAACAACATATTCCCAAGAAATGCTCACTATGAAAAAGAGTGAGCTCAAAGAAATAACCTAATGATGTACTTTAAAGTTCTAGAAGATGAAGAACAATCCAAATCCAAAGCAGATACAAGGAAGAAATGAAAATCAGAGCAGAATAAAATTGAGACTAACAAAAATTACAAAGAATCAATGAATCAAAGAGCTGGTTCTTTGTGGGTTTTATTTTATTTTGGGTTTGGTTTTTTTGAGACAGGGTCTCTCTATGTAACCCAGGCTGACCTTGAACTCAAGGGCATCCTCCTGCCTCAGCCCCTCTAAGAGCCAAGTTTACAAGCATGTGCCACCACTCCGGGTGAAAGAACTGGTTCTATGAAATAACAAAATAGACAAACTCTTAGCCTATCTTATCCAAAAAAGGAAGATTAAAAAACCCATTCAATGCTATTAGAAATGAAAAACATTAAATCACAATGGATTCAAAGTCCAATTTTTTTTTTTTTTTTTTTTTTTTTTTTTTTTTGGTGGAACCAGGATTGAACTCAGGCCCTTGCTCTTGCCAAGGAAGCACTTATTCCACTGAGCCATCTCCCCAACCCTCCCCCTTTTTTTTTGAGACAGTCTCACCATGTAGTCCACACTAGTCTCAAATCTGCAGGGATCCTCCTCCCTCAGCCTCCCAAATGTGGGATTACAGGTGTTCATCATCATACCCAGCCAGAAATTAGCAACTACTTTGAAAACCTGTACTCAAAAAAAAAAAAAAAAAAACCTGGAGAATTTAGAAGAAATGCATAGATTCCTAAATATACAGGAATCAACAAAACTAATCCATAAAGATATAAAAACCCTGAATAATCCAATAATACGCAATGAAAATGAAGCAGTAATAAACCTATCAACTAAGAAAAAGCGCAGATTCTCATGGATTAACGGCAGAACTCCAGGGCCAGCAAGATAGCTCAGCAGACTAAGCACTAGGGTTTGATCCCCAGTCCCTCATGCCACACCAGCCCCACCCAGAGAGCTCACTGAGGTGGCAAAGGAGTCCCAGCATGGTGGTACATGCCTGTAATCCCAGCACTGAAGGAGCTGAAAACAGGAGGATCCCCCACAAATCTGAGCTGCATAGTGAGACCCTATACCAAATACATACATTTAAAAAATAGTAATTAAATAACTGCAGAATTCCACAAGAACTTCAGGGACAATCTAACACTACCACTCTTCAAATTCTTTAATAAAATTTAAAGGCAAGGAATAGAGTACTCCCAAAGTCATTCCTGGAAGCAAGCATTACCCTGATTCCAAAACCAGACAAAAATCCAACCAAAAAAAAAAAAAGCAAACAACAGGCCAGTCTCTTTAATGAACATAATAGGTGTAAAAATCCTCAACAAGATCCTGGAAAACAGAATGCAGCAAGTCATCAAAAAGATCATACATCATGAACAATATTCCTTGGATGCAAGGATGGCTTGACACACACAAACTAATAAATATAGTATGTACACCAATGTTATAGTTGGGTCTAGATGTCCCCTCAAAGCCTCTTGAGGTTACAGGTGGAGCTATTTCAGAGGTGGCTGGATCAAGAGTGTGTAATGCTAGAATTAAAAGTATGTGATTACCAACTCAGTCCATTGATCAGTTTGGCACTGCTCTAATCTTAATACCCTAAATATAATATAAAGGGGAAAGAAAGCCACTATTAAGGCCCCTTGTTGTTTTGCTACCTTCTGCCTGCCAGAACTGTTTGTCCTCTGTGATGCCTGTTTGCTGTTTGCTGTGCCACCCTACCTTGGAGCCAGCCGATTATGAACTGAAACCTCTACAAATTATCAGCTAAATAAATCTTTCCTCCTTTGATTTTGGGTGCTGGATATTTTGTCTCAGAAATGAAAGGTAAGACCATCACATAACCAGAAGCAAGGACAAAAATCACGTGATCTCAATAGACACAGAAAAGCTTTAGGCAATATCTAACACCCATTCATGCTAAAAAATCTTGAAAACAGAAATAGTGAAGCTTTATTTAAATCTGATAAAAGCCATGTATCACAAACCTACTGCCAACATTGTATTAAATGGGAAAAAACAAAGCTTTCCTTCTAAAATCAGGACCAAGCACCTGCTTAGGCAGAGCACAGCGGCCAGGGTTTGATGCCCAGCCCACTGTGCTGGCCCCGCCCACTGGGTGTGCTGAGAAAGAGGTTGAGACTGGGCATGGTGGCGCATACCTGTAATCCCAGCACTTGGGAGGCTGAAAATAGGAGAATCACTACAAGTTCTACATAGTGAGACCCTGCAGACCCTGCAGACCCTGTACTAAAAAAGTCAGGAACAAAACAAAGATGTCCACTATCACTACTCCTGTTCAATATAGTACTCAAAACACTAGCCAAAGCAATCAGGCAAGAGAAAAAAAATAAGATAGGTAGGTAGGTAGATAAAGATAGACAGATAGGTAGATAGATAGATAATCAAATTATCATTATTTATAGACAACATGAGCCTCTACATAGAAGACCCAAAAAATTCAGTGAAACATTCCTAGAATTGAATTCAGCAAAATCCAAAATCAACACATAGCCAAGCATAGCAGTGCCCACCTATAATTCCAAAACTATAATCTCAAGACTGAAGCAGGAGGATCACTATGACCTGAACTACTTAGTGAGACTCTGTCACAAAAAATAAAAGCAAAATTACAATACCAGGCATGGAGGCTATGCATGTAACCCTAGGACTCTGAGAGGCTGAGACAGAAAGGCCACAGTGAACTGAATACCTTCCTAGACTATAGTGCATTCAAGGCCAAACTGGACTCAAAACCATGTCTCAAAAAAGCAATGAAAAAATACATACTCTTAACTGTAGCTTTTTTTCCTAATTAATATAAAAGACAACTGCATATAGCAATAATTATAAATGTTTTTGTTCTTGTCTCTTTTTTACCTTTTTTAAAATTCATTTTAAAGAGAGTATAGTAATAATTGATGACATTAGAAACGGTACACATTTAGAAGGCCAAGACGACAGGTATTCAAGCATAATTTCTGTATTACACATTGCTTTCCTTGATGTAGTTACTTAGATCGCAGATATCAGCATACAGAGTTAGTCAAAGTGAAAATTCTGGGGCTGGTGACATGGCTCAGTGGTCTAAAGCACCTACTTACAACAAGCTTAGCAAAGCACAGGGACCGCGGTTCAATCCCCCAGCACCACATGCCAGCCAGCCCCGCCCCCTGGTGGGCTGAGCTGGCCACACACACACACACACACACACACAAATTTTAAAAAATAAAAAATAAATACTAATTCTAAAAAAAACACACACACAAAGTGAAAATTCTACACATTAACTGTTTTCAAAAAACTGATGGAAATTTTTAGTACAGTCACCTCAGCCATCCTTTATATATACTTGAATGCTTTTCCCCCCTACCTTTTTTCCTCTTTTCTCCTTTCTCTCATCTTTGTTGTTTAATCCTTAAGTTACATTTCTTTCCATTTTACTGTATCTGTTACACCTTCCAGGTTTTATTTCTTGAAAGCAAGTAGTAATATTCGATCATATATTTAATTCTACATAACTATATCTGTTAATCTGGCCAACAGATTTGATGATAAAAATAGATAATATATCAACCATTGGTAATCAGCACTATTCTTGTTTTGAAAATCTATAACAAAGGCCAGCCAGAGAGCTCAGTGGACTAAAGTGCCTGCTTAGGCAGAGTGCAGGGACTGGGGTTTGATCCCCAGCACCACATGATGCCATGCTGGTCCCGCCCCAGGGGCACACTGAGATGGCGACTGAGACTGGGCATGGTGATGCACACCTGTAATCTCAGCACTTGGGAGGCTGCAAACAGGAGGATCACTATGAGTCTTATCTGTGTAGTGAGACCCTGTAGACCATGTACTAAATATTTTTTTTAAAAAAAGAAAATCTGTAACACATGTACTGTTGTATGTTACCCTGTTGCTGATTTTGTCCTTCCTTGTTTTTACTTTTCAAAATAAAATTAAAATTAAAAAATTATAAATATGTTTTGATGGTGATACAACAGACTGAATTTATATGAGTGGATAGCACAAAGAAGGAAAGGGAGAGGAGCCAGAAAGCAAGCCAGATTTGGATATGAAGGTTCCTGGGGGCCCATGTGTGGAAGACTGTACATCAGGTAGTGCCTTCAGAGAGGGAGGTCTTCAAGTCACAGTCACAAGAGATCTTGCAGGGGACAATGGGGCCTCAGATCTTTTCTCTTTCATGTCCTAGCCACAGAGGAAGCACTTTTGCTATACCACATGTTCACAACCAAAATATGCTGCAGCCTCACAGGCCCCAAACCTAAACAGAATGGATCTATCCATCATGGCTGACACCACAAGTCAGATCTCCTTCACAGGCACTTGTTGGGAAGGGGATGGGAAGGAGGCTGAGGCAGGAGCAAAGCCTTCAGAAGGAACCAGCATCAATCCCAACCAGGCTGGTACAAAGTAAGATGTGAACTGTAACTCCCAGAGCAATCACTGAGAAAAATAACCAAAAATACAGTGATATAAACAAGGGTAATTAAAATGGAACGTCAGGCGTGACCGCCCCTTGGTAGGCTCACGGCGCCGCATCTGCTCTGCGCTCGCTCTGTAGGTCCTGCTCTCTTCCGGAGGTTGCTCCGTACGCTCTGTGTCCCTGCGACTGCCGTGGCGAAGATGACCTCAGGAGTACAAGTTGCTGATGAAGTATGTCACATTTTTTATGATGTGAAAGTTCGGAAATGCTCCACACCACAGGAAATAAAGAAAAGAAAGAAGGCTGTCATTTTTTGCCTCAGTGCAGACAAAAAGTGCATCATTGTTGAAGAAGGCAGAGATCTTGGTTGGAGATGTGGGTGTGACCATCACCAATCCCTTCAAGCACTTCATGGGTATGCTTCCTGAAAAGGACTGTCACTATGCTTTCTATGATGCAAGCTTCAACACTAAGGAGTCCAGGAAAGAAGAGCTGATGTTCTTTTTGTGGGCTCCAGAACTGGCCCCTCTGCAGAGTAAGATGATCTACACCAGCTCCAAGGACACCATCAAAAAGAAGTTCCAAGGCATAAAACACGAATGTCAAGCAAATGGGCCAGAAGACCTCAACCGGGCTTGCATTGCTGAAAAGCTGGGTAGGTCCTTGATCGTAGCCTTTGAAGGGTGCCCCGTGTAGCGTCATTCCAGTGCCACAGCCGAAAGCTTCTGTGTTAATGTTACCCCCTTGCTCAATAAGTAAAGCGGATGCATTTACGCCAGGGTCTCCCTGAGGGGAGCTGTCTTGTCATCTTAGAGTAAATATTCTATAAACCTGTGCAAATTTGGCCCTAAATAAATCTAGCATCCAAAGTGTAATTGGTGTGAAATGAAATTCTTGCTGGCCAAATGCCTGTTTTGATGAGTTGACTTACAAAGATTTTTGTTAAGCTCAGGATTTTTAATAACAGTTCACAAAACAGAGTAGTGGCCATTTGAAGAGAATGGTTCTCTTTCCTTAACCTCAACAGTTAATGTTTCTTTTGCTTAGAAAATTGATTACAATCTGGTTACAATTTTGGCCCAGAATTCTTCCTTGACCCAAACAATGGGATGTTCTCTAACAGCGCACTAACTGCTAGCAGCCACAAACCCTGGGCTGCCTCTAGCCCTCCCTGCCGCGCACCCCTGTGACTCACACTGATCTTGTGAAGACCCCTCCAGGGGTGCAGCACGGGAGGGCATGGCTGTCCTCAGACCTATGGGCTGTCACCTTGCATGGTGGCGTGACTTCAGGAGATGGGATGTCTAATCTAATGCAAATTAGGGCTCAGCTGTAGTCAGCTTTCTAGTGAAAATAATCAATGCCTAGGTAGGCTAGGACACTGCGCACCCGTGGTTCCCTCCGAGCTGCACACCCAGTGCATGTGATGGCAGGAACCTGAGTGTCTCCTCTGGGGTCTGGGAGAGCTTTGTTTCCTGGAGCAGTCTGTCACTTGTGTGGAGTGGGGAGCTGTGCCCAGTGACATGTGGATGTGACTGCCCTTACCACCACAGGCATGACGCTTGAACAAAAGAAGTGCACAGCTGATCTTAAAAGTAGCAGTTACTGGCTTTATGTAATAAAGGAAGCATTTTTAACTTCAAAAAAAAAAAAAAAAAAAAAGGAACGTCAGAAAATAAAAGGAGATACTAATGGTAGAACAGGGGAAAGACACAGGTAATAGCCAGTGTGATGGCACATGCCCAGAATCCCAGCACTCAAAGACAGAGGCACTGGGATAGAGTTCAAGCCCAGCTTGAATACAGTGAGACCCTACTTTTGAGATCACCTGTCTCAAAAAACAAAAATAAACACATAAAATAAGATTTTCTTTATTAAACATATATTAATTTTCATAATTTTCTTCATTTTTTCTTTTTTTAATACTGAGCACTGAACACAAGGCCTTCATTCACACCAGCTACATCCCCAACACTTCTTGATTTTTTATTTTGAGACCAAGACTCACTAAGTCACTAACTTGCCCAGGCTGGGCTCCAATTTGAGATCTTTCTGCCTGAACCTCCCAAAGCACTTAGATTATAGGCATGAACCACAATGCCCTGCTGATTTTCCTGATTAAAATCGGGTAATCTTCCAAGACAGCATAGTAAACTCAGTAATGATTACCAAATTGAGTGCATGCTCATGAAGACTTTAAACTTTAATCGCATGGGAATCAGTAAGACAGAACTCAAAAATCCCCTTTTTGCTGGCCCAGGCCCTGGGACATTGAGCTGCTACCAAGACAGGGTGTAGTGGCACATGTCTATAATCCCAGCACTAGGGAGGCTGAAAACAGGAGGATCACTATGAGTCCATGCTGTGTAGTGAGATCTCATACCAAATTTTTAAAAAATCACATTTTTAAAGCAAAAACACTGCCCTCCAACATCATTTTTTGCTTTGTTCTGTTTTGTTTTTGTTTTTGTGGGTTTTTTGTATTTTAGGGAAGGATCTACACCATGTTCTGGGTCTCACTACTAGATCAGACTCATAGTGATCTGCCTATTTACAGCCTCCCAAGAGCTGGGATTAAAGGTGCGGTTCACCAGGACCAGTCTCAATTGCCGGCTCAGTGCCCCCCAAGGGGGGGCCAGCAAGGCAGGCTTGGGGATCCAACATCATTTTAACTTCCTGTGGAAGTTCCAATCATAAGAAAGCTATGATTCCAAACATCAGTTTACTAAACTAGGAAGCCCATATTATCAGAATAAACCCTCCTCAAGAAAAACAAGGGGGAAAAGATCACCTGAGGCAGCTACACTGTCATGTGACTGTCAGCCACCCCATATAAAAAGACCAGAACCCAGGAGGATGATTTTTTTTCCTTGGGAAGAATGGACTTTTAACATTCTTATCAAATTGGCCCTCCTCCAGGTGTACAACCCCCTAGGCCCTGTCCTTGAGAGAACCATACACCACTCCACTCCACCCCCAGGGAGGTACAGGGGACTGAACAGAGGCCAGTCAGACCTCACCAAAAGGTGTGGATGAAGGGCAGGCTCTGGCTTGGAAAGTTTGGGTGGGATCTCACATTTCCCAACTGTGTGGGCTGGCAAGTGGCCACATCTGAGCTTAGCATTCACAGTCAATCAAATGGCCATAGAGCGGCCCTACCACCCAGCCTGGCTGGCACCACCTGTGCCTTGAACGTAGCAACAATCCTTGTGGGCCCCTCGAATGTCATTTCTTCCCTGCTGCAAAATGTTTGGCACAGAACAGCTTTACACTGGGGTTCTCAGCCCACAGGGAGAAGAGCCCTACATTTAAGCCAGACAGCAGTGCTGAAAATAACTAGCAAAACAAAAACATTCAATAACTACCCGTGACTCCTTTCCAGACTAATACTTCAGTCCAAAAAGACTTTGTAAATTTACCAACTAAGGCTCAGAAAGTGTTCCCCACACAACAAGTTTTCCATGGCCATCCCTTCCCTGGCTTTGTCCCCAACTCACTGCCTTTCACAAGCTGTGTACCAGGCTCCCTCTCAGCTCCGCCAGGCTGCCTACCTACCTCTCAGGTGAAGGTGCCAATGGCGACACCAGGCCTGGGTAGATGTAGCAATGGGAACCAGGTCATCCCACTGCCCCACAGTGCGATCCACACAACATACTTTCAGCCAGGCATGGTAGTGCATACATGTAACCCCAGCAGTCAGCAACATAAGGCAGGAGGGTTGCAAACTGGAGTCAAGACTGAGAAATTCAGTGACTTAATGAGACCCTGTCTCAAAATAAAAAATAAAAAGGGCTGGAGATTTAGGTCAATGCAAAGGCCCTGTATTCACTTCCAAACTTCTGTGATTTTCCAAATCAATTATCCACAAATCAGAAAGCAGTCCTTCACATTAGCTCTCACCCTGCTCTCCTTCCCATCACTCTTCCAATAGGATCTGTAGACAAAAAGAAAAGCTTTAGCAAGCAAACACAGTTTGCCAGTAAACCACCTCACAGTGCATCCTGCCTTATCTAAGGAAGTCTTTTGTAAATGCTAACCTAGCTCAGAGGTCACAAACTAAGAATTTCCACATGGAGCACCTGGGACAGGCATAGGCTGGCCCTCAATGGTCATAGCTACACCCCTCTGCCCCTACACAGGTTCTATGCCTAGCCCAGCACTGAGAAGCCCCAGGTACATGCAGCCCCAGACTTCAGGGGTTCTCCCCACACAGGTAAAATTTTGCATCATAGAAGACAGGACATGCGGTATTCTCAACAGGAAGCAAAGTTCCCAGGCTCCTTAACAGTGGCAGGGGGGCTGGAGAGATGGCTCAGTGGTCTAAAGCACCTACTTAGAACAAGCTTAGCAAAGCATCAGGGACCGCAGTTCAATCCCCCAGCACCACATGCCAGCCAGCCCCGCCCCCTGGTGGGCTGAGCTGGCCACACACACACACCACTCTCTCTCTCTCTCTCTCTCTCTCTCTCTCTCTCTCAAATAAATAAAAATTATTAAAAAAAACAGTGGCAGGGAGGTCAGGTGTGGTGGCACATTCCTGTAATTCCAGCCTTTGGGAGGCTGAGGCAGAAGGATCCCCACAAATCAAGGCTAGACTGACATAGCAAAACCCTGGCTCAAAAAACAAATTAAGTGGCAGGGAAGACTTGACAGCATTTTCTCTATGATTGATTTATTTATTTATTTATTTATTTTTCATTCCCAGTACTGGGGATTGAACCAGGGGCCTCCATACTGAGCTACATATCCAGTATTTTTTTAGTGTATATTTTGAGACATAATCTTGCTACATCACTAAATTGCCTTAGGTTAGCCCAATGTGGTGGTACATTACTGTAGGGCCTGTAGTCCCAGAATTTGGGAGGCTGAAGCAGAAGGCTCACCATGAGTTCAAGGCCAGCCTGAGCTAACCAGCAAGGTCCTGTCTCAAAACAACATTAAATAAACAAATAAGTTGCCTAGTGCCTCAGTCTCCCAGAATACCAGGATTACAGCTGTGTGCCACCACACTCAACTTGAATGCATCCTCTAGAGGCCTCCAAACTCAATGCCCCATCACCACACAAGACCACCAACCTCACTACAAAGGATGACAAGAGCCAACGAGAGACAGAGTTCATGGGGCTCTGCTCTCCACTTTGGGTCTGCCTCAGAATCACCAGTGAGGCCTGAGGCCTTTTCAAACACAGACAGCACCTCACCCAGGTTCCCAACCAGGAGGTCTGGGGTTAGGCCTGAGAATGTGCATTCCCCACAGGTTCCCAAGGCTGCCACTGCTGTTGGCCAACGGCAATGCTGGCCCACCACTGTGGCAGGGTCAGCAGAGAGCAGCTTATGAAACTGGTTCTTGGGCTGAGGAGATAACTCATTAGAATAAGCGCAAGATCCTGAGTTTAATCCCCAGTACTGCAAAAAAAAAAGTATGAAACTGGTTCTTTGGGTAAAAACTTCTCCAAGCTACTTTCTAAAATTAACAAGCTGTTCTTGGAAATAAATAGAAGCAGAAATTTTATCCTTATCATGGCCAGCACCCCAGAAATGAGACCTTGGGCCAAGTATGGTAGTGCAAGTCAGTAAGCCCAGCACTTGGGAGCCTGAGGCAGGAGGATCAAAGTTTGAGGCCAACCTGAGCTACACAGGGAGTTCATGTCCAGCCTGAATTATACAGCAAGACTCTGTCTCAAACAAAAAAAAATGAGACATCAGCAGCTCTGTGACTGGAAAACACCAGGATGCCCTCAAAGGCAGTAAGTGGGCTGTCTGCTAGTCATACACTTTACCTGTGATCTCATGTAAGGGCAGCCCTTACCCCTACCAAGTGTGCACGGGACCACCTGCAGGTGGCATACTTTAAACACAAGCTGCGCGTGATGGTGCGTACCTGTAACCCCAGCTACTCTGGAGGCAAGAGGATTATCTGAGTTTAGGGGTTCAGGGTCAGCCATGTCAACATAGCAAGACTTTGCCCCCAGTCCCCAAAAGTTTTATATTACTTTCATTCATTAAACCGAAAGTTTATGCTTCCTTTCATAGCTTAGTTTGTATATAATATTTTATTTTGAAGAAAATCTCTCCAAATTCACAATTTGCAAACATCATATTAACTTCTGATTACTTCCCACATGTATATGGCTATTATCTACCTGGACTATTTTTCTTTCTTTCTTTTTTCAGAACCAGGGATTGAACTCAGACCCTTGTGCTTGCCAGGGAAGCTCTTATTCCACTGAGCCATCTCTCTGGCCCCTTGGACTATTTTTCTTGTTTGTTTCCTTTTTTCTTTTTTTTTTTTTGTGGCTGGCTCAGCCAACCCTGGAGGCGAAGCTGGCACCACATGTGGTGCTGGGGCTTGCCCTGTTCGTTTGCCTAAATTTGACTAAACTTGCCTAAACAGGTACTTTAGACTGCTGAGCTATCTCACTGGCCCTACCTTAACTATTTTTCAAATATCAAGCATATTTCTATGTGTCTACAGAACCACATTTATCTCTAAATTTTCTGTAACAACAAAAATGCCTAAATTCTTAGCTTCTCAAATAATCACTATTAACATCATTTTTTTCCGAACTGGATCTTTATTTCCTATATCTCGGGTTTTTGTTTTTGTTTTGATTTTTTTTGGAGGCGGGGCTAGTACTGAGAATGGACCCAGGGCTGATGCATGTTGGACAAATATTGCACCACTTGTTACAGCCCCAGCCCATAATTAAAAAAATTTTTGAAGCTAGGTGCCTTGACACATGCCATAGTCTAGCAATCTAAGAGGCTAAGCGAAAGGATGGTAAATTCAGACTCAGTCTGGGCAATTTAGCAAGATCTTGTCTCAAAAATAAAAAGAGCTGGGTAGCTCAATGTGAATGGCCTGGGTTCAATCCTTGGTACTGATATGGGTGAATGAAACACCCACCCTGAAAGGGACCTGGGATGAGTTCATGTTCTCTAAAACCAAAGAATGAATTTTAGGAACAAATGGAAGTTAAGAGCAGAATATTTACTGGGAGTAAGAAAGCTTATGTGGGAGAAAGGGACAGAATGGGGACCTGTGCGGGTTAGGTTGCCCTGGGGAAGCTGTCTCTTCCAGGGATTTTTATAGAGTAAAACCATGTGCAGGCCTAAGGTGGAGAATATGGAACTCACTTAGGTGGGCATGAGGTGGGACAAAACTAGGGTCAACCAATGGGATTACAACCACCACTGCTCAGATAAAATTGATTAAATCTAAATCTAGTACCAAATGAGGAAGTGAGTCATGCAGCAAAGGGCATGAGGGTGTGAATACTGTACAGGGTCTCTTCCTATTGGGGGTTGGGTTAGTGACTTTTCAAGTTCTTTCAAGGTGATTGATACTATTTAGAATACCAATCCCTGATGTCCATCCCTAGGGAAGTATGTGGCTGCATTTGTTTACTTTTGTCTTGAGGTCTGGCCCATAGCGGGAGTGTGGGTCTCTTCCAAAGTTGCAAAGTTACCTTGTCTTCCACCTAGTCTCCTTGAGGGCCTGGCCTTGTCTGACTGCCTATAGTATTTCTAATTTAGCTGCCTACAACAGTACCACCTCCAAAAAACAATTTGAGATAGATTATTGCGAAATTGCCCAGACAGTCCTTGATGTTATGATTCTCTTGATTCAGCTACCTACATAGTTGAGGTTACCAGGGTGTGCCACCACATCCCATTCTATATACTTTTTAATGTGTTTACATTTGTGTTAATTGTGAAACATTTCAAACATGAACAGATCAAAATCTATGTATCAACCATCAAGATTTACTAAAGGGGCTGGAGAGATGGCTCAGTGGTCTAGAGCACCTACTTAGAACAAGCTTAGCAAAGCATCAGGGACCGCGGTTCAATCCCCCAGCACCACATGCCAGCCAGCCCCGCCCCCTGGTGGGCTGAGCTGGCCACACACCACACACACACACACACACACTCTCTCTCTCTCTCTCTCTCTCTCTCTCTCTCTCTCTCAAATAAATAAATAAATAAAAAATAAAAAAAAATTACTAAAAATGTTTTGTCGCAATTTTTCTAAAAAATAAAACCACAGTATAATGATACAGATGCACACAAGCCCCTTTCATGTTTTTGCCGACACTTATTTATTTAATTTATGTATTTGGTACAAGGTCCCACTACACAGCTCAGACTCATAGTGATCTTCCTGTTTTCAGCCTCCCCAGAGCTGAGATTACAGGTGTGTGCCACCACGCCCAGACTTTGCACCAGCTCAGTGTGCCCCAGGGGCAGGGCTGGCAGGGCATTGAGCCCTGGTCCCTGCACTTGCCTACACAGGTGTTTAGTCCACTGAGCTATCTCTCTCACCTCCTTTCCATGTTTTGAGAAGTGTCTACCTGACAGCAGAAGCTGTCCTGCCAAGCCAACACTCATAGTGCTTCGTACTCTTCAGGGCCACTCACTGAGCAAATGTATTGCATATCTATTTACATGTCACAAATGTATTTCTTTTTATTCATTGGTTGGTTCTGGAGTTTTTTGTTGTTGTTGTTCTCAGTACTGTAGAGCAAACCTAGGTCCTTTGCATTGAGCTACATCTCCAGCCTCTTCTTGTTTTGAGACAGAGTCTCACTAAATTGCTAAACTGCCATGGCTGGGCTTGAACTTGGGATACTCCACATACAGCCAAACCACTGGCTCCTACACACACACACAAGTGTAAGAGCATCCACGTTCTCAGACCACAAACTGCATCCAGCACCTAATCCTTTCAGCCACTCCAAGGATAACCGCTGCCTTCAACCCCACAGGTAGCCCACAGATGCTGCCTGTTTTATATTTCTTCAGTGGAACTACAGTTCCACTCTTCCAGCCCACTGGGTGGTACTTGTCAGATCCATCCAAGGCACTGTGTGTAGTTGCAGCCTGTCCCCTCTCACTGCATGCAGCCAGACCAACATTACTCCTTCATTCTGCTGCCACTGGTTCCACCTGCTGCCTGTGACACACAGCACTACCCTGACACTCCAGCACACGCCTCTTGGTAGATATGGCACGCCTTCTGGTGGAAACAGAATACAGCCAAAAGTGAAATTGCTGGATCACAAGATTTGCATATGTTCAGCTGAGTAAATGTTTCCAGTTTTCCAAAATGACTGGGCTAATTCACACTCCCACCAGCTGCCTCACACATGAGCCAACACTATTTTCCACCCTTTCTCCCTCAGTCTGGGGGAACCAGTGCCTCTCTCAACAGTTGGAGCCAGTAAGTTAATGGTTGGATGGCAGTTTTTTCCTTTTACACTGACTGTACTGCTCATTCTCCTAGGAAGGGAGACCAGCTCCTACAGTGCAGGCACACACACCCCTGAGGTCTGAACGTAGTTCAAGCAGCTACTATAAAGAATACACAGAGCCTCCTCAGACACAAGTTAGTCCACTGCATCTCATGGGTGCTCTAAGGGTACATTCTGAGAGAATCCTGCTTCTGTTTTCCTGCTAATGAACACTCTCCTGGGTAGCTTTTAATGCCCACCAGAACAATGCCATATCACTAAAAGGAAAGTATCAAAGAACTGTCCTCGGAATGCCAGGGAAGGGGGCGCTGTGCTGTCACCCTAGTAATCTCAAGGCACTGTTGCAGGCAGCTGAGTTAGACAGAAATTTATTATAGGCAGTCAGACAGGGCTAGGCCCTCAAAGGAGATAACACAGAACACAAGATACCTTGCAACTGTAAGAGGGATGGATGCTCCCGCTGTGGGCCAGACCAAAAAACCAAAGATCGAACAAATGTTGACCATTAAATAAATATTAGCATCCAGGATTGATCATCACCCTGAGGAAGCCAGGAAGAATCATTAATCAGGTTACTACTGGCTGGCTACCAGTTAAAGCCCTGTTCTATATCCATGCCCGTTTGCTACATGATCATTTCCCCATTTGGTCCTGGACTTAAACAATTTTATCTGAGGAACAGTACTTATAATCTCATTGGTTGGCCATAATTTTGTCCCACCTCATGTCCACCTAAGAGAGTTCCCACTTACTCCACCTTAGCCCCGTATGGTTTTGCCCTATAAAAATAACCTGGAAGAGACAGCTGCCTGGGCAGGGTCCCCTTTCTGTCCCACTCAGACAGAAGCTTTCTTTCCCAATAAATATTCTGCTCTTAACCTGTTTGTTCCTAAAATTCATTCTTCAATTTTAGAAAACACAAACTTATCTAGGTACCTTTCAGGTCCAGAGTTTCATTTCCCCTATATCAGCACTACTAAAAGGAAAAACTAAGCCAGGGCATTCCTATAACTCAGCACTTGAGAGGCTGAGGCAGGAGGATTGCTGCAAGTTGAAGGCCAGCCTGGGCTACAGTGTATTCAAGGCCAGCCTTAACTATGTAACAAGACCCTGTGTCAAAAAAGTGAGGGTGGAGGAGTTAAATGGTAGTTTTCTCCAGCAAAGCCTGAGACACAGTTGCAAAGCAAAGCTTCCAGAAGCCTAGCACCACCTCCCAAATACCCATTTCTATCCTTCCAGCCAGCAAACACTCCTCAGTGCTGTGCCTCTTGTCCTCCTTCCTTGGGCCACACTAGCTTCTTCACTGTCCCTCAAACATAGTGGGCACCTCCTAGTCATGCACCTCCTAGTACCAGCTGTGTATCTGCTAAGGATGCCTCTCTCCAACAGTCCCAGACCAACTCCACTCCTCCCACCAATCTTGGCTCAAGCACTGCCTCCTTTGTAATGCTCTTCTCCAGGGCCACTGCAAACTGAATCACCACCTCCCCCATCAAAGGTCCTCCTCAACTCTAATTCTTCCCGTCACATTCTAACACATACCACCCACTCTTTTCTACCACATGCTGCACATTTCTCACTACCAGAACAAGAACTCCACTAGGGCAGGACTTTGCATTGGCCTTGCTCAGCATCAGTATTCCAAATATCAAAAAAGAACCCAAGCTGGGTGTGGAGGCACATATCAATAATCCCAGCACTCTGGGAGGGTGAGGCAGGAGGATCCAAAGATTGAGCGTATCCTGGACAACTTGGTGACTCGCTTGGTGCTGTGCATAGTGGCAACATCTGTAATTCCAGAACCAGGAAGTGTGAGACAGGAGGATCCCTGCTAGTCCAAGGCAGCCAGCCTGTACTACATAGTGAGTTCAAGACTGGCCTGAACTACAATGCCAGACCCTGACTCAAAAAAAAGACCTATACAGAAGATTTAAAATCACGAAAGTCACAGCAGAAAATATGTGAGTAAACGTTCATGATCTTGGGTTAGACATAACCTTCTTAGACATGACATCAAATCAAAAGCAACAAAAGAGCTAGGCATGGTGGCAGATTACAGACCTGCACCATTTAGATTACAGACCTGCACCACTACACTTGTACTCTTATGTGTTTTCTTATTAGAATACAGGTTCTTAAAGTAGGGTTTTGTTTTCCTTGAAGTAGGTATTGATCATCTTCTCGATTTCTAAAAGATATGTTGTGATTTTGCCTTTTTCATTGCTTATTATTTATTATTATTATTACTATTATTATTATTATTGGCCAGCTCAGCCTACCCTGGGGGCCAGGCTGACATGGCATGTGGTGCTGGGGATCGAACCGTGGTCCCCTGTAACTGCCTAAGTTTTCCTAAGCAGGTGCTTTAGACTGCTGAGCTATCTTGCCAGCCCCTTCATTGCTTATTGTGTGTATCTGAGTCTTTTTCTTTTTTTTTTATAAGGTTGGTTAAGGGTTTGTCAATTTTGTTTAATCTTTTTTGAAGAACCAACTCTTTGATTTATTAATTTTTTTGTATTGTTTTCTTAGTTTCCATTGCATTAATTTCTGCTTTGATCTTTATGCTTTGCTCTCTCATATGAGCTTTGGGCTTGATTTACTTTTTTAAAAAAAATGTTTTTCTAGAAGCTTGAGTTTCAATATTAGATTGTTTGAGCTTGCTCAGTTTTTCTGGAATTCATTGCTATAACCTTCCCTTGTAGGACTGTTTTCATTGTGTGTCATAAGTTGCTGTATATTGTATCGGCATTATCTTTTAATTGTAGAAACTAATTTCTTGTTTAATTTCATCTGTGACCCATTGGTTTTTTAGGAGGTGTTATTTAATTTTGAAGTTCTTGTGCTTTCTCTGTCATTGATTTCCAATTCCATTGCACTATGGTCTGATAATACACATGCATAATTTCTTTTTCTTTGCATTAGGCATATTCTATAAGTATGTGTTCTATTTTGGACAACATCCTATGTACTGGTAAGAAGAATGTATTTTAATGTTGTAGATTTTGAACACTCTGTAGACATTTACTAACTCCATTTGCTCAAAAGTTTCATTCTGTTTTGATATTTCTTTGTTGATTCTTTTTCTAGTTGATTTGTTTGTTTATGACAGTGGGGTAGTAAAGTCCTCCATTTATAGTTCTCTTTCTTGGTTCTCTCTATGAATTTCATTTCTTACTTGAGATCTTTACTGGGTCCTGGGGACCCTTTTCCACCTTCTCTTCCTTACTTTGCTATATTCTAGCATCTAGACACCAAATCTCGGAGAGGCTGTTTTTCTGCTGTCCACCACTTTGCCATCTTCCTGGAAGCCCTGCATTTGTTTCCTCTGCATATGTTTAAATTACACAATTTTTTTATTTTTAGAAAAATGGGATTCTAAGAATTCTTTACATATATCCTATATAGAAGTCCCTTATCAATGCATGAGGTCAGGTTTCTTCTCTCATTTTGTGGGGTATCTTTTCACTTTTGTGGTGGTACCTTCTAGAGCACAGCCATTTCAGTTTTTTTGTTTATTTTGAGACAGGCTTTCACCATATAGTTTAGCCTAGAGTGTGGGGATTATAGGTGAGTGCCACCATGCCTAGCTCTGCCTCAGGAAGCTGAGGCAGAAGAATTGCCATGAATTCAAGGCCAGCCTGGGCTACACAGTGAGCTCACGGCCACCCTAAACTACAAGGTGCGACACTTTCTAAAAACCAAAAACAAAATAAAATATAAAAAACCCATTCCTAGATACATGTGACGTACCAAAGCTTAATGCAGATATTAATTTAAAATTCTAAATAAACATGTATCACTCAATAAAACTGAGCATGTAATTAAAATCCTACCAACATGGCTGAGGAGATAGCATGGCGGTCTAAGCACCTGCCTGGCAAGCATAAGGACCTAAGTTCCATTCCTGGTACTGCATGCCATGCCAGCCACTGAAACCTGGCATGGTGGTGCATACCTGTAATCTCAGTGCTAGGGAGGCTGAGGCAGGAAGTTCACTATGAGTCTGAGCTGCATGGTGAGACCCTGCACCAAACAAATAAATAAATAAATGTTTTTTAAAAATCCTATCAACAAAGAAAAACCCAGGTCCTGACAGATTCACTCCTGAGTTCTACAAGAAATTTAGAGAAGATTAGGACTGGACAGATAGATAGCTCAGCAGATTAAAGTGCCTGCTTAGGCAGATGCAGGGACCAGGGTTCAATCCCAGCCTCATCCCTGGGGCATGCTGAGGTGGACACTGAGACTGGGCATGGTGGTGCACACCTGTAATCCCAGTGCTTCAGAGGCTGAAAACAGGAACGATCACTACGAGTCTGATGTGTGTAGTGAGATCCTGTAGACCCTGTACTAAATACATTTTTTTTAAGAAAGAAAGAAAAGAAAAACCCTACAGAAAATTGGACTTGATGGTCTTTAACTGAATCTGATAAAAGACATCTAGGACAAACCAACATTCAACATCATACTAAATGGAAAAAAATTGAAAGTTTTCACTCTAATATCAGGAACTGTGGAGGACCACCTGAGCAGCTCTCCTTGAAAGAAGAGTGACTGTCTCCATTTTGACTGAGCCTGACCCTATTTCCTATGTACAGAGCTGGCTAGGACTTCTGTTTATCAATTGGCCTTAGGTAAATGTAGGCCACCCACCTAGCTCAGCTCACAATGATCACCTATTTCCCACAATTCTCAGTCAATCCTCCTCAAGCCACTCCCCCACTGAATAAAAACAGGGTGAGGCCCTGGGTTGCACTCTTGGTTCCGGAAAGCCATCTTCATGGCTGGACTTAGAGCTCCTTCACTCCCCAATGATTGAAAATATAATTTAGTGTCTTTATTTTCGCTGTGGGTTGCATTGTAAGTGGTAGATTGGAATCAACTTGATGGGATTCCAATAACGTAATTTTGGGATTATAAATATTGGCTTATTGGACCGAGACAAGGTCCAGGAAGTGTCCCCTACAAGGAACAAGACAAGGATGTCCACTGTCATCACTCTTATTCCATATAGTTCTGCAAACTTTAGCAAGGACAATTAGCCAAGATAAATAAAATGAATAATGATAAGAAAAGAAATTAAATCATCATTATTTACACAAGACATGATACTTCATATAGAAAACCTCAAAAATACTTCTAGCTTTAATAAGGAAATTCAGTACTGCAGCTTGATACAAAGTCAACACTCAAATATCAACAACCCTCTGTACATGAATAACAAACTCAATGAGAGATAAGTTAAGGAAACAATCTTTCACAATAGCATCCAAAACAATGGAATATCTACAAATCAATCTAACAAAAAAAGGCAAAAGACTTCTACATTGAAAACAATAGTACCCTGAAAAAGGAGACTAAAGAGGATATCAGAAAACGGAAAGATATCCCTTGCTCTTGGGTAGGAATGACCAATATAGTGAAAATGGCCACATTTCTGAAATTGTTATACAGACTCAATGCAATCTTTATCAAAATTTCAACAGCATATCTCACAGAATTAGAGAAAACACTCCTCAAATTTGGAAACAGAAAAATACCTGGAGGCTGGGGAGACGGCTCAATGGAATAAGCGCTTCCCTGGCAAGTGCAAGGGCCTGAGTTCAATCCCTGGCTCTGCCAAAAAGAAAAGAAAGAAAGAAAAGAAAAGAAAAATACCTGGAATAGTGAAGGCAATTATTGGCAACAAAGGCAAGGCAGGGGTTATTGTAATCTCTGACTGGAAACTATACTACAAAGCTACTATGATAAAAACAGCATGGTACTGGTTAAAAAAAAAAAACAGGTGTGAAAATCAATGGAATAGATTAGAACAACTCCAGACATAGATACCTTATCTATGGCAAAAACTCAGATACCTTATCTATGGCAAAAGGACCAAATGTCTTTACTGAAAGATATCATCTTCAGTAAGTGGTGCTGGAAAAACTGGCTTTGCACATACCTAAGACTAAAACTAGATTCTTATCTTTCACCATGTATTAAACTAAAATTGAAATGAATCAAAGATCTAAATATTAAAGCAGAAACACTAAATCTGCTGGAAGATAGAATAGGTAGAACTCTTCAAGACACTGGTATAGGCAAAGACCTTATGAACAAAATCCCAATCTCATGGGAAATATCACAAAGAATCAACAATTGAGCTCTCATCTTATTGAAAAGCTTTTAACAAGAAAAACCAAGTGTGAAAAAACAACCTATGGTATAGGAAAATTTTTCTGCCAGTTGTTCCTCAAAGGACTATTATCTAAAATATATAAAGCACTCAAAAGAAAAAAAAAAAAAAAATCAGACACCCCCAAATTTAAAGACCCAATCCAAAAATGGGCATCTGGAATGAATACATGTTTCTCAGATGAAAAAAATACAAATGGCAAATAAATATATGAAAAAGTTCTATATCACTGGTCATTCAAAAGATGCAAATTAAAACACTGAGATTCCATCTCACCTTGGAAAAAATGGCTATCACCAAGAAATCAACCAAAAATAAGTGCTGTTAGGACTGTAGAGAAAAAGGAACCCTTCTGCTATAACCACTGTGGAAATCAGCGTGGAGGTTCCAAAAAAAACTAAATATAGAGGTTGCACTTGACCCAGCTATTCCCTTATCTTCCTGAAAGTATTAAAACTATCACACCACAGTAATATATGTGCACCCATGTCTATAGAAGCAGTTTATAATAGCTAAATCTTGGAAACAGCTCAAATGCTCATTGACCGATAAATGGATATAAACGTGGAGATGTGATATATATATATATATTTCTCAGCCATAAAAAAAGACAAGTTTGAGACACTTCTAGCTAAATGCATGCACCTTGAGACCATACTCTTCCCCCTCTCCCCCTTTTGGTCTTTTTGACACAGGAAATCACTATGCAGTTCAGGCTGGCCTTGAGCTCACTTTGTCGCCCAGGCTGGTCTCAAACTCCCACTGATCCTCCTGCCTCACTCTTCCAAGTGCTGGGAATACAGGCATGTGCCACCACACCTGGCTGGATATCTTAACACACACACACACACACACACACACACGCACGCACGGGACCTTATGCTTGCCATGCAGGCATTTATGCCACTGAGCTATATCCCCAGCCCTGAGACCTTACTCTTAAGTGAAATAAACTGGATACACATGCTTAAATACTGCTTGTTTCTCCGTTATGAGAAACTGAATGTGTGAATAAGGACCAAAATGTATAACAGATATTGTGAAATAGGAAGAAAATGTTCAAATGAAAAGGGACAGTGGGGAAGGAAAAGAAGAAAAAGAAACGAAAAAAAAATGAGAAAAGAAGGAAAAATGGAAACAAAACTTGTGAACAAGGAGGAGAAGAGGGCTTAGCGCTCCAGAGGGCTGAGGCCTGGACATTTCTACAGTATTATGTCCTCATCAACTTCCAAGCTGTATCCAGGTTCCTGGGACAATCACAGACAGCCCATGGTGCAAGGCACAGGGAACTAATTGCACATGAATCACACACACCCACACACTCATGACATTTCCAACTAGGAGGAAGCTAGTCCGTTTCAAGGAAGTGTATGTGCCTAGACCACAAGGAAGAAAATCACTGGTTTGTCTAAAACATCACAAAACATCACCTCTCAGATGACTTCCTCTGACTCAGCTCAGAGGTGAGAGGTACCAGCAAAGGGCTAGTGGATCTTGAGTGTCCACAAAAACCCTGAAGCAGCCTCTGAAAGGGTCTATTCAGTTTGGCACATGCCTTAAAACCCTCCCAGGCCTCTCTTTGGGACTGTTTATACAAGGAAAGCCAGATGACTTTTTTCCAGAGTTTAAAAGAAAAAGTATTTTAGCCAATTTGGGGAATCTTGGGATAAGTGACTAAGTAGGAACTCAAACTTCCAAAAAGAATCCTAACCTCTTGAACAAGACTCCATTTTTTACTTCTTGGTTGTTTTGTTTTGTTTTGTTTTGTTCTTTAACCCTCCTCCCAGAGCTGGCTGGTTCCACCTGAAAGTGACTCAGGTTTTCTAAGATCTCCTGACATGCATGTGACAACACTCTAAAATTTCTGGTAGGACCTTAGGCTTGAGCCCAGTGAGGGCTACAAGGAGACTGCATTAGAGAAAAGGTAAGCACCTCCACCAGAATGCCAAGCAACCAGAGGATACATGAGCAAGTGCCTCCCAGCTGAGTCCACTTAGCAAGCCTGTGTTGATCTCAAAAACTAGGACAAAGGCCCAAGGGCAGTGTGCAACTGGACTGGAATTCTAAGTCCTGGGAAGTCAGCAGAACCAATTGGGAATTAGGAAGGATATCACGGGAAGACAAACTCTCAGCCCATTTCTGCCCTACAACCAAACCTACCGTGAATCAGAAGACTCAGTTTTCCACGAAAAGGCAGCTAGACTCAACATGTAGAATCAAGACATCCCAAAATTCTAAATCTAATTTAGATATTCTGAATGTCTTTTTCTTATTTACTTGTCTTGTTTTGTTTTTCTAGGACAAGGTTTTGTTACATATTCCAGGCTGGCCTTGAATTCTGAATAATCCTCCTACCTTAGGCTCCCAGAATGCTGGGATTAGAGGCATGCACCACCACATCCAGCCTGCCTCTGCGTATCTTAATGAACAGAAGGGATTTTAGCCTCTGGCTCCCAAAACTCAAGCGGCAGCCTGGGATGGTGGCACATACGTGTAATCTCTAATATGCACTGCAGAGGCCAGAACTGCATATTAGACCTTGTCTCAAAAAAGACAAAAAGCAAAACAAAACAAAAAAAAAAAAAAAAAACCCTCAAGTGGTTTGTTGTAGAGTGCTGGCAACCCAGGGAGGTTACTACACAACCCAGATGGATGCCAGCTCTGCCTGTACCATAAGGCTGGTCAGGACCCAGTGTTCAGCAGTCATGTTGCATAGCACAAGCCTAGTACCCAACTAGACCAGGGCCCTAGGACCCTTCCCACATATAGCTGAATCTACCCAGTCTGTTGCACAATGGTCTCAAGCCACCATCTCACCATGAGATACTTAAGAGAGGCTAGATAGTATGATCATGGGCCCCTTGAAGGGTGTCATGATGGTGGGGTGTACCTAGCCTGAAAGAACAGCCAGGAAAAAACATCTGCCACTCCTCAACAGCAGCCAGACCCCACTAACTATAGATAGTTCAGTGCCCTCATCTGTAAATCAGGGAAAGACATCACAGGATGGCTCAGAAGTTTACATGACAGCTCAGTAAGTCACAGGAGAAAGCACACAGCTCACAGAGAAACCCTGACTGTGCCCACAATGGAGCCCCTTCTGCTCACTTGTCTCTCCCAGGAAAATGCACCTCTTACTATCAGCTCAGCTGCACTCTAAATCCCCAGGCTGCAAGAGGTCCTTTCCTATCCCAGCAGGACATGCACTGAGCCCAAACCACACACAGACCTGCCTGCCCACACCCTGCTCCTGCCCCTCAGCCTTCAAATGCCCTCAGTTCCTACCCAAGGACTCAGCCCCACCCATCTCTGCTAAGAAGAAAGATAAGGAACCCTGCTCTTACTCCCCCTCCTGTGCACAACACTAGCAGGAAGTAGGATTTCATATATATAGATATAGATTTTTTTAAATTTTAGGGAAGGGCCTACAGGGTGTTCAGGGTCTTACTACTAGATCAGACTCATAATGATTCGCCTGTTTACAGCCTCCCAAGAGCTGGTATTAGACACACACCACCATACCCAGTCTCAACTGCCTCATAGTGCACCCGGAGGCAGGGCCATCATGGCAGGGCAGGGATTGAACCCCAGCCCCTGCACCTGCTTGCAGGGGCTTTAATCTGCTCAGCTATTTGGCCAGACCTCTTTTTTTTGAGATAGGGTCTCACTATATAGTTCAGATTTCAGGCTGGCCTTAAACTCAGTTAAATAGCTCAGGCTGACCTCAAACTCATACAGATCTCCCCCACGCCCAGCCTCCTAAATGCTGGAATTACAGGTGTGGCCATCACACCTAGCTACACAATTCTTGAAAGCTAGACCTGCCCAGTTGGGTGTGGAATCTGTCAGGAGTCTAGAGCTGAAGATGGTTAGTTGTCCAAGGTAAGGGCCAGTCCTAGCCTGCTGGGTTCAAAGGGAGGCTTCCAACAACAGGGGCTGCTCCATCCCTGCTGTTCCTCAAATGTGCCAGTTTCAAGGGGCTGGGGCCTCGGTGTGCACCCAGGGGCCACTCCAACAGCTGGACTCACCATTGAGCTCCCCAGATACCTCAGAAGCCTGAGGGGAGGTGATGCTGCTGCTGCTGATTAATTGTGGTGTTCTCCTCTAAGAGGAAAGCAGATACAATCACACACCTCCCTAAAACTATCTCTCCCTGCACTCTAGATTTTAAGTGAATGTGAAAGGAGTCCAGATAGTCTTGTAAAACTATTTTAAAACAAGATTCCATACTTCTAGCACTCTGGGAGGTTGATGCTGGAGGATCACAAGTTTAAGTGACTCAGGAAGATCCTGTCTCAAAACAAAAAATAAAAATAAACTGGGGGGACCACGGAGGCCGAGGCAGGAGGATCACTGTAAGTTTGAGGCCAACCTGGAAAGCATAGTGAGTTTAAGGCCAGCCTGAACTACATACTTGTTTGTAGACTTGTCACAAGAATGGTTCAGGAAAAAAAAAAAAAAAAGAAAGAATGGTTTGGGTATAGCTCATTGTAAAGGCTCTAGGTTCAATCTCCAATTCTCACCTCAAAAACAGAGAGAGAGAGAGAGAGAGAGAGAGAGAGAGAGAGAGAGAGAGAGAGAGAGAGAGAGGAGGAAAGAGTAAAAAAAGGAAAAAGAAAAAGGAATTGGAGTCACATGGTAAGTCTCAGACTTAATAAGAGAGTAGAGAATAGAATAGCTCTCAGATCAACCAAGGACAACTAACTCCAAAAACCTGAAGATTTTATTTACTAAGATAAAATCACTACTGACAACAGGGTCACCTCTAGGGTGTAGGACAAGTTTGGTGGGATGAGACAGTGCAGAGGGAGAAAGTTGAGAGAATTTTTTGTCCTTTATGCGTTCTTTCTTTTCTTTTTTTTTTTATTTTTAGGGAAAGGTCTACAGGGTGTTCAGGGACTCACTACTAGATCAGACTCAATGACTCTCCTGTTTACAACCTCCCAAGTGCTGGGATTATAGTGTGCCACCACACCCAGTCTCAATCCCAGTCTTGGCACACACCCCTGGGGGCGGGGCCAGCATGGCAGACCAGGGGATCTAACGCCCCGGAACCTGCTTGCAGGCTCTTTAATCTGTTGAGCTATCTGGATAGCCCCTTTCTTTTCTTTTTTGATCTTTTTGAGACAGGGTCTCACTATGCAGTTCAGGCTGGCCTTGGGCTCACTTTGTAACCCAGGCTAGTCTCAAACTCACAACAATCCTCCTGCCTCAGCATCCCAAGTGCTGGGATTATAGGCATGTAGCACCGTGTCAGCTTCCTTTTTTTCTTTTTGGTACTAAGGATTAAAGCCATGACCTTCAGACTGGACTTTTTAAATTTTTCAGGGGCCAGGAAGATGACTCAGTAGAATAAGCGCTTACCTGGCAAGCACAATGGCCTGAGTTCAATCCCTGGTTCCACCAAAAATAAATAAATAAATACATTAATTAATTTTTCAGGCAGGCTTTCACTAAGTCATTAAATTGTCCATAACAGACTCAAACATGCTATCCTGCCTCAGTCTCCAAAATGCTGGGAGTACAGTACAGGCACACAAAATTTTGCCTTCTATAGCAAAAAGAACAAGCATAAGGACAACCTTTATATGGTTTCAATTGAAAGAATCATTTTTGGAAAACATGTCAAGACCATCTTTAATTCACATTTTATGAAACTAACACTTTAGAAGCACAAATATTCTATTCCATACTGTAAGTTTATAAACATACTAAACAGAAAACTTCAAAAATTAGTGATGCAAAAAAAAAAACCAACTGGAAAGAAACATACTATAAAAATGTATATCTGGGACATACGAAAGAAGCTAATATAAAAAGCACTCACACAGAAAAGAAGGAACACCACCAGGAAACTCAGCAGTGTTAAAGGGCAGAAATGGGTGAGGCGTCTTTACAGAATGTTTGTACTTGCGGTCACATCGCTTACATAACAACATTTGCTCAAAGCGTCAATTCATGAACAGCAGTAAAATCTCATCGGCTCTAATTACAGCTCATTCATAAGATTCCAAGTTGACAACACTTCACCAGCACAGAAGAGGGTTTGGAAGATTTCTCAAAAAATAATGCAGTCATATTTCTTCAGCTGGAAAAAAACATGATTACACTTTTTCAGGGCTATTACCCCACCTCAGCTTTCTCCAATCTGCATGGAGTATCCCTGGAGTTAAACAAACTTGATGTCACTTCACTTTAAATCTGCACAGCAAACTTGGTCCACAAATCTTAAAGGACTAGGGCCGGGGAGATGGCTCAGTAGAATAAGCGCTTGCCCGGCTAGCGCAAGGGCCTGAGTTCAATCCCTGGTT
>NW_004524607.1:12638957-12659123 GCF_000260255.1 Octodon degus
TTACAGCTAATCCCAACATGGGTTTTTGCTTTTGGTGTGGGTGGTATTTGTTTGTTTGTTTTAGAGAGGCTTACTAGGGAATGAACCCAAGGCCTTTGCATTGAGCTACATTTCTAGCACCACTTTTAATCTTTTGAGTCAGAGTCTCACTAAATCACAGAATTGCCCAGCTGGGACTTGAATCTGCGATACAAGGACACAGGTATGTACACCCAGCAGTTAAGTTTTCTTTATAGAATCACAAACAATTATAACCTATAAAGTTAAGAAAAACAGCTTTCTTGTTCCTTTTTCCCTCACACTGAGCAAAACTCTCAGCTCATTTTCAACATTTTATTTTGAGATAGGGTCTCACTAACTCATTTAGGCTGGGCTCAAACTTTCAATCCTCCTGCTTCTGCCTCTCAAGAATGTTGGGATTATAGGCATGTGTCTCCACTCTCAGCTTCTTACATGGTACTTTAATACTGCTATTTGCCACAAAACACATTTCACAAAACACGTATCTTTGCCAAGTGTGATACTACACACCTGTAATCCCAATATTGGGAAGGCTGAGACAGGAGGATTGCCTATTTAAGGCTACTCTGGGCTACACCATTTTTCAAAGCCAGCAAAGTACATAGTGAAAAACTGTCTCAAAAAAACAAAACAGGGCTTGCAAGATAGCTCAGGTGACTAAGCACCTGCTTAGGCAAGGGCAGAGACCAGGGTTTGATCCCTGGCACTACATGCCACACCAGTCCCACACCCTGGGGCCACTGAGCTGGCCACCAAGACCAGATGTGGTGGTGCATGCCTGTGATCCCAGTGCCGGGGAGGCTTGAAAACAGGAAGATCACTGAGTCTGAGCTGCGTAGTGAGACCCTGTACCAAATATGTTAAAAATAAATAAACAAATAACCAAAACAAAGAAAACATTAAGGTCAGGTGTGATGCCACACTCTGAAATCCCAGCACTAAGGAGGCCAGGAGGCACAGGTCAGATTGCTGGGAGGGGGCCAACCTGTGCTACCTAGAGAGTATAAGGCCAGCCTGAACTGTATAGCAAGACTCAGTCTGAAAGGCAGGAAGAGAACATGCTAAGGGGCCAGGGAGATGGCTCAGTAGGATAAGCGCTTAACTGGCAAACGCAAGGATCTGAGTTCAATCCCCGGTTCCGCAAAAAAAAAAGAGAGAGAACATGCTAAGCATGACTGACTTCAGTGGGCTAGGATCTGAGCCCCCTACGGCAGAAGACTGTAAGAAGCACCCTGGGCTCCTCCCAGCAGCACAGCAGGTCCTGGGAAGCTCCAACGTCTGCTCACTACAATGTCTGGTTCCCTTCTAGTCCCTCTGCCACCTTGGCAGACATGATGGCAAAACATCACTTTTTGTGGGGCATTTTTCTCAGGAAAGAAAAAATAATGCCAAAACAGAATTCCCCCACTCAGAGCACATCACTTTCTTGCTAACCACAAGTTCTGGCAAAATCTGTTCTGTATAATAGTGATTCAGTTGGTTCCTCTTTCTTTGAATTAACACATTTTACCTTGCAAATTGTGCCTGTGTGTGTGTGTGTGTGTGTGTGCGCGCGCGCATGTGTGTATGTGTGTGTTGAGAGACAGAGAGAGGAAGAGAAAGTGTAAAGATCACTAACTCAAACTTTAAAAATAAACTACTGAGTATCCTCACTTGTTGCTTTTGCTGTCTTCTGCTGCCATGAATAGTTGCCCCTCCGCCATGTGTCACTCTGCCTTGGAACCAGCCGATTACAGACTGAAATTTCCACAGACTGTGAGTTAAATAAATCTTTCCTTCTTTAAATATAAATAAATAAATACTACTACAATAAAATGTGATACTTTCTGCACTTGGAGGGTTCTGGGGGTTGAACTCTGTGTCTTTCTTTGCATTAAGCTTTAATTCCAGTCCATTTTATATTATTTTGAGACAGAAGACCACCAAATAGCTAAACTGTGCAGACAAGTTGGACTCCTTTGATTCTTCTGCTTCAGCCTCCCTGAGTGCTGGGATTATAGGCACATATCACTGGACCCAGCTGTAATGCAGCTTTAAAAAATAATAATAATAAAATGACATTGTCTTCAAATATATAAGCTCTTTCTTCATAGCAGCTATTACTTTAGATTTTGGGGTATATAGAAAAACTAATTTCTGCCTGACAGACCTTTACAAGCAAATGTAAAGTGGAGGGAGGGGGCACACCAGGCGGTTTCCTTAATGAGAATAATGGTTTGAGGTATAGCCTGAGCACCATAAACTGCATAAATCTTAAGTGACAGCTCAACGAATTGTGACAAGTGCACAACCCAGAGAAGGGAAATGGCAGCAAAGGCAACAAACTACAGCAGGAAGAGAAGGCAGGAGGAGCTCCATGACAGCCAAGGCCCTCAGACCTGAGGCAGAGCATCCCAACAGAATGGAATGATTGGAATGCCAGCAAAGGCGCCCACGACCACAGTGAGGCCTGAGTCCCCAGCTCTCCTGACTCAGCTGACAGCCACTGGGTGTAGGAAGCAAGGCAAACACACAGTGCTGACATGTGTATATTCTTACTTCTGTACTGTGCACCCTGGAAGGGTCAGGTTAGTTGAGCAAGTGCACGCATCATACTCTTTCTTGCCATTCCCCCTCTAAATCATGGTCGCTGACCTCTGAAGGGCTCTGAAGTGAAATCCAACCTGCCCTGTCAGAGAATAGAATGCTCTGATCATTCTGTAGCTATAGATATAGAATACACATACATATGGATGACAGAGTTTTTTCAGTGCTGGTAATGGAACCATAGCGCCTATGCACTGTAGGCAAGCAATCTCCCACTGGGGTCTACCCCCAGCCCTTTGTAGTTTCTATTTCCAGCCATAGTCTAAATTGCCTGAGCCAGCCTTGAATTTGTGATCTTCCTACGCCAACCTCCAGAGTGGATAAGATTATAGGCTTCACTCAGATATAACTACAATTTCAATATAAAATTATAAAATACCAAAGAACTGCTACAAATCAAGAAGAAAAAGACAGCTGTGTAAGAAAATGGACAGTCCATTTGGTGCTCTTCTTGCTCTCTGCCACTGCCATGAAAGGTTCCTTTCTGCTTATGCTGCTCTGCCTTGGACCCAGATGAATATGGACTGAAACCTCCAGTAACTGTGAGCTAAATAAACCTTTCCTTCCTTAAAAAAAAAAAAAAGAAAGAAAGAAAGAAAGAAAGAAAGAAAGAAAGAAAGAAAGAAAATGGATAAAGGACATAAATGGTCAAATCACAGAGGCCATACCACATGGAAATATTATCAGAAAAATACCAAACCTCAATCCTAATCAAGAAAATGCAAATAATAATTTTAAAAAATCATCCTAATTTTTCTAAGGCTGACGGGATTTTTAAAAATGATCCACAGCTGGGTATGGTGGCACATGCCTGAATTCCCAGAACTCAGCAGACTGAGGCAGAAAAATCCTTGCAAGTTTGAGACCAGCCTGGGCTACAAAGTGACCTCAAGTCCAGCTTGAACTACATAGCAAGAACCTGTCTCAAAAAACAAACAAAAAAATTATAGCATAACTGAAAGTTAAGGTGATTTGTGTCTATTTTTGTTCTTTTCTATAGTACTAGAAATTGAATTTAGAGCCTCCACATTGGGCTACATCTACAGCCCTTGTTTTACTTTTTGAGACAAGGTCTCTTTAAGTCACTAACTTGTCCAGGCTGTGCTTGAACTGTTGATTCCCTCACCTCAGCCTCCCAGAGTACTGGGATCCCAGGCTTGTACCATACTCAGATGAAACATCTTAGGAAGAGGATTACTTGAGCATTCGAAGCTTAAGCTTCAAATAATGAGAATATAATAAGACTGAATGATGAAAAGTGCAACAGGAAGGACAATTCTTTCTGGTAAGCCCAAAGGCACTGCAAAGGCTGAGATACCACAGTACAACAGATCTGGGTGTGCAGCCAGAAGACAAATAAGAGGAAGAAATCCATTTTGCATCCTAAAACCAATATTCTTTGGAGAACACAAAAAATTTGAGAAAACGCCATGCATTTTTCTCTGAGCCAAATTCATTACTGAAGTCTCAGGTTTTCTGACCCAACTCCACCCAACCAAGGTCCCCTATGCTGCCCACTTTGGATTAGTCACACATCTCCAGATAAATTTGTTTTCCCAAGATAAAAAGGTTTGCTTTCCCATTCACCTCCCTGCTAGGATGTGCATCCAGATTCCACAAGAATGAATGACATTTTTAGAAACCCCACTTTTAGACTTACAGGGTTATAGAAATGCTTTGAGACTTTGGAAGCCTGAGGTTGTGGTGTGCCTCCGAGCTGTGGATAAAATTAGCACTCTTGATAAAAATCACCACTGTCTCCAAAGAAAGCCAACAACCTGTGGGAATTCCACACAAAGCCACAGGGAGGGCAGCCCAGGAATGTATGTAGGGAGTTGTACAGGACTGTCCATAAATCACACCCTAATGGCAGCCACTAGGTGAGTCCTGCAGGGCAGTCCCTATACCTGTTTGGAAAGATATCCCTGAACTACACAGCCACTTCGGTCCATTCTGAACTGCTTGACAAACTAGGCAAATCAGCACTCTGACACTACAGTCACACCGTCCACTCCCAAGTGACTTGGGGAAGGAGTCCAGCCTGGGGCTTTGGCATAGGTGGGCCCATGCAGAGCCCCAGCACGTGACCTCTTGAACACAATGTTCTACCCAGCAAAGGCTGTCACATGCTTCCCCTTGCACAGATACAAGTGACAGGAAAAAATAAAGACCCATTCTGGAGGACCAGTCTGCGGGACTCCACTGCAGGGACTGAAGCCCTCCCTCCCCAGTCTCACTCCCACACTCCTGCCTTTCCTCCCAGGGAAGAACCCGTCTCCCAAAACTCCAAAATTCACCTGGCCTCACCTCCAGCTCAATCTAGCTCCTCAGGCGGCCACCTCCTTCGTCACCGCGGGGAAGGCCTGAGAGCGCAGCCCCCGAGCGGCGTTCTCCTGAGACCAGGGAGGAGGCTAGTGAGTACATGTGGGTTCCCGCGAGCCCCGCCCCGGCCGCGCAGCGACCTGAGCGCAGCGGACCACGAGCGTCGCCATCCCCGGAGCCGGGGACCCAAGCGACAGAGCCCGCGAGACCAGGCAGGGGCCGGCACCGGCTCTAGCGGGTCAGGTGGACCTGCACAGGTGGCCTCGGCGCGAGAAAAGTGATCGAAATGGAGAGCGCGCGGAGGACGGGGCCGGCGCCCTTCACTGCCTTACCTGTCGCCAGGGGATCCGCCTCCTCCTCGTCAGCCTCCGCCTCAGCTGCAGACCCAACTGCCGAAGCTGGCAGCGAGTCCATCGCGCGGCCAGTCATGTGAGCCCGCGCGTGCACGTGACTTCCTCCCGCTCGGGCCGGACGGCCACACCCACAACTGCTTAGGTCACGCCCATCAGTCGGTCGTCACGCCCACACCCTGCCTATTCAGCGCTTCTTCGCGCCCGGAAGAGTGTGGCCACGCCCCTCCCCAACTCACTCCGCCCACAGCTAGCGCAGACCCAGCCTCGTCACGCCTACATTCTGCTTAGCCTCGCCTACTACCCCTTCTCGGGCCGTGTCCTGGCCACGTGGCTCTGGGCAGCTGGCTCTCCCAAACCAGAACCTGCGCCCGGCGTATTGCAGCGCTTAGGATTCCAGCCAGCCGCTCGCCCACTCGCCCACTCTCCCACTCCCGCTGGCACGCTCTCGGCCACCCAGTCACTCGCTCACCGTCCTTCCCGCTGGCCAGCTCCTGCTCTCCCTCACCCATCTTGCCTGCACACTGCTCTCCCTAGCCACTCATGGCCTCTGGTTCTTTTGTCCTGGCGCTGACTGCTGCTCACCACCTTCTCAGGCTCACTCCTCAGGAGGCCGTAAGGCCCAGTATGGGGTGTGAGTGCGTGCAGACACTCTTTGACCATTCCTAGCCTTCAGGCAGAACAGCTGACCTCTGGGGAGCTCACCTCCGAAGCACTTCAAAAGGGAAGCAAGGCCATGCTGCAGGCGAGGTCAGGTGGCACAGGGTGCCTGAGCATCTGCTAGATGGAGCAAGGGGGAGGAGTCAGACAACCGCAAGTGCCCTTACTTTCCAGGGCAAACAGTAGAGGCAGAAAAAGACTGGAGAGATCTGTAGAGTTCCTCCCAAGGCCGAATTTCTGTCGGGTTTTGTTTTTGTTTTTGTTTTTTCCTTCGGAACCGGGGATCGAACTCAGGCCTTGCACTTGCCGGGGAAGCATTTATTCCACTGAGCCATCTCCCCAGCCCCTGTTGGGTTTTTTTGAGACAGGGTCTCACTATGTAGTCCAGGCTGGCCTTGAATTCACTATGTAGACCAAGCTAGTTTTGAATTCCCAGACATCCTGGTACCTCAGCTTCCCAAGTGCTGGGCTCACAGGCATGGGCCAGCACTCCTGACTCCCAAAGGGAGGTTCTTGCACCCGCAACACAGGCCAAGCTATGTCCTGAGAGGTGGTTAACTGAGAGCCCAGACTGGGTTGGGGTCCCGGGAAAGTCTCAGCCTCCCCTTTAGTTCCTCTTGCTATAGAGATGGCCCTTATTTTAACTTATATGCTAGTATTATAATAACTCATACTTACTGTAGCTTAGGTCTAGATGAGTTGCCCCCTGCCCACCACTTCATGCAGTTTTATTTTTTTTAACATTTATTTATTGTGTGTGTGTGTGTGTGTGTGTGTGGCCAGCTCAGCCCACCAGGGGGCGCAGCTGGCTGGCATGTGGTGCTGGGGGATCGAATCGTGGTCCCTGTACTTTGCCAAGCTTGTTCCAAGTAGGTGCTTTAGACCACTGAGCCATCTCTCCAGCCCCCCCCCCATGCAGTTTTAGATGGGCCTTTTTCAGAGGCAGCTCAATTTAGAGTCTGTGACTGATTCCTAGTACAGTGCTGGGATTCAGGATGAGTGATTGCTGGATCAGGTCACTGATTCATTTGGCACCACCCGAATCCCAGCACTCTGGACAAGATAAAAGAGGCACAAAGAGACTCGTTTCCTGCCTTTGCTCTCATTGCTTTTGCTGCCATGAACTGCTGCCCCTCTGCCATATGCTTCCGTGCCTTGGAGCCAGTCTGTTATGAACTGAAACCCCTACAAATCGTGAGCTAAATAAAGCTTTTCTCCCTTTAACTTTGGGTCTTCTATATTTTGTACCAGCAATAAGAAAAATAACTGAGACACTTATGTTCCCTTACATTCCAATACCTAGAATATCTGCTCTGCAGAATAGCCTCAAGTGTCTGAGTAGAATTACTTTTCCAATAAGTGTTCTAAAGGTAGTTTAAGTCTGATAGCAAACTAAATATATTTAGCAGTGTAGATGAATTTCAAGTTTGACCTGTTGGTGTTTAGTGTTCTCCCCATACTTCATATACTTTCCTGTCCCACCTCCAGGACACCCACCATCCAGGCAGGTAGGTATCACTAATGATGGTCTTCCCAGTGACCAAGCAAATAGTGACCGCCTTCCGTAGACGACATAGAACAGCTTTCCAAGTCACAGCGGCCACTGCAGGGTCCTGTGACCCTCCACCCGCCTCTGATGGCCACTTCCTTCCGCCACCCTGGGCTTCCTTTCAGCTGCTGTTATCAAATTTTGTATTCAGCATTTTCTCTGACTCTATACTCCCCCCACACATACATATAATCTGCTGACTTCCTGCTATTATTTGGTACATATTTCTGTCTCCCACTAGATTACAAAAAAAAAAAAAAATTGAACCGAGCATAGTGGTGTAGCCAGTAATCCTAGCCCTTTGGAGGATAAGGCATAAGCATCACCATGAATTAGTTTGAGGCCAGACTGGGCTACATCGTGAGTTCAAGGCTAGCCTGAACTGCATAGCAAGACCCTGTCTCAGAAAAAAAAAAAAAAAATCCAGACATGGTGGCCCATACCTGTAATCCCAGCACTCTAGAGGCTGAGGCAGGAGGATCTATACAAATTTGAGGTCAGCTTGGACTATATAATAAAATACCTAAGAAAGAAAGGAAAAGAAAAAGACAGGAAAGGAAAGGAAAGGAAAGGAAAAGAAAAAAGATCATACTCTGGTGACTGTTGTAGTTTTTACAAATATACAATTACACATTTTTTTCTAGAACAATAGCTTATTAAATTAATCATTTAACCCCCTTATGTACATCAGATAGCCTCTAGGTAAGTGCTTCTGGATCTTGGTTGCATTCAGTGATCACCTGGGAAATATTTCAGAAATCCCCTGCCTCATTCCAGCCATTTGATTCTACCCCTCACATGCCATTGTCTGCTTCCCCCTATAATGATACAAGTAAAAGGAAAAAATAACTAAAGACCAACCCTAAAGTGATATTTTGTCTACACAGAAGATCCTTCCATTGATTAAGTCCATCAACTGAAGTAATGCAAGGATGTGGCTGGTGGTAGAGCACTTACTTAGCATGTGTGAGGTTCTGGGTTCGATCCCAAGTGCTGCAAAAACAAATAAACAACAAACCATGCATTCATGCTTTGCCATCGTTGGAGTTTTACTGGATTTGAGTTGTGGCCAAGACTTAAGAGTTTTTTTCTTTTGACTTTTTTTTTTTTTCCCGAGGCAGAAGACCATTGTTCTAAATTGGACTGTTTGTTTTATTCCCACAAACACTCCCCAGAATTTACTACTGGACCACAGTGAGAATGGCTGGTGGGAGAAGAAGGTGAGGAAGGCAAACCAGGATGAGCAGACCAGCTCTCTACCCTCTTAATGCAGGTGGTGGAGGAGCAGAACACAGGGTTTTTTTTTGTTTTGTTTTGGTTCCGGAACCAGGGATTGAACTCAAGCCCTTATACTTTCCAGGCAGGCACTTATGCTACTGAGCTATCTCCCCAGCCCCTAACACAGGTAGATTCTTACCTCCTGCAGAGCCTCCTCTACCCACGGGAGGGGGTTGTGGAAGGACAGGAGAAGCAGCCGTTGGTTCTCATGCTGTGACTGGCTGTGGTATAGGACATTGAGCCACCCAAAGCCTTTCCAATGAGCTATATCCCCAGCCATATATTAATTTTGAAACAAGGTCTCACTGAGCCACTAAGCTGAGCTTGACCTTGTGCTTCTCCTGCCTCAGCCTCCTCAAATGCTGGAACTATAGGTGTATGTCATTGGCTCTCCTCCTGAGTGCCTAGTCCTTCAAGGGGAGGTCTCTGCTGTCAGATGACTCAAAAGACAGAAAGTTCTCAGGAAGTGTTCTTTGGAATAGGTCTGCCATCCATAGAGCATTACCAAAGGATAAACTGTTTCATTCATGGACGAGTTTTTTAAAAGAAGATTTTGTTGGGTAGCAAGAACACACTCAGCTGATCCTTTGGTTCACAAGTGTGATGCTTGCATGTTCCTGGCATATGCATGAGATGTGCCTCCCTCAAGCCTGGTTACGACATCACACATTGCTGACCTGATGTGGAAAAAAAAAAAAAAAAGAAGAAGCCACTTATGATTGTTCCTGTGGGTTCTGAGTCACATTATTGCTTTCCATCCAGGAAAGTGGAACTGAAAGGCAGGACTTGGAAAGCAGGACACGGACGTCAGGGCTGGTCTCCTCCAGAGGACTTACAGCAAGGGCTGTGGTGAGGCAGCGGCCTCAGGGCAGGCGGGGAATTCAACTCCCGACAAGCACCTTTCAGTGTCACTAAAGGACAAAAAAGGCCAGCCAAATAGCGAGGCAGATTAAAGTGTCTGCAAGCAGGTGCAGGGGCAGGGGGTTCGATCCCCAGGTCTCCCATGCTGGCCCCGTCTCCGGGGCACGCTGAGATGGCAATTGAGACTGGGCATGGTGGCACCCGCCTGCAATCCCAGCTCTTGGGAGGCTGTAAACAGGCAGATCACTATGAGTCTAATCTAGTATTGAGACCCTGAACACCCTGTAGACCCTTCCCTAAAATACAAAAGATACATACATACATACATACATACATACATACATACATAAATCAAGACTGTTACGGTTTACATCTAAAATGTCCCCAGACATTTTGTCTGTTCCAAGGTTGCCTTTCTGATGGTGATTGGATCATGATGGCTCTGGTGTCATGGGTAGATTAATCCATCTGCAGAACATAATTTGATGGCATTATTGGAAAAGGATGGGAATTTAGCAGGAGCCTAGATGCAGGGCCAGATTAGGAGGGTGTGACCTGGGGACCATATTTTGTCCCTGGCCCCTTCCTCTCTGGCTCTTCCCAGGGCTCTGCTTCTTGGTGGCCAGCAGCCTTCCTCCTTCCCCTTGCCCTTCCACCACGACCCTCTCTGCCTTGCCAGTGCCTAGAACAATGCAGTTGCTGGCCATGGACTGATACCTCTGAAACTGATTTAAAATTACCTCCAGAGTCACTTCTAATGTTAGAACAGAGCCAGGCGCAGCACACACATCTGAATCCTAGCACTGGGGAGACTGAGAAAGGAGGATTATTACAAGTTCAAGACCAGCCTGGGTGGCAAAATGAGCTCAAGGTCAGCCTGAACTGCATAGCATGACTCTGTCTCAAAAGACAAACAGAGAAAAAACAAAAACAAAAAAGAAGAGAGTAAATCTTGTGTGTGGTAGCTCATGTCTATAATCCCAGCACTTGGCAGGCTGAAGCACAAGAATTGTGAGATTGAGATCAGCCTGGGTTATAAAGCAAGACCCTGACTTAAAAGACAAAACAAACAAACAAAAATCAGACTAAATGTCTTTATTTTATTTTACTTATTTTATTTTAATTTTGAGACAGAGTCTCTCTACGTGGCCCAGGCTATTCTCATATTCACTGTGGTTGATGTTCCTGCCTCAGCCTCCTGACTTCTGGGATTACAGATGTGCCCCATCACAACTGACCCTATTACATTTTTATGAAAGAATGCAAACTTTGTCCTCTAGTTAATTAGGACCATAATTAATCAAAGTGGACAAGCTTAATCAAATAAAGCTTATCTTATAAAGAAAAAATTTAAAAACCTACAGGAAATGTTACATATATTGAGTGCTTCAAGTTTAAAATTATTGCCTTTAAAATTGGTGCATGCTTATAATCCTCATACTCAGGAGTTGAGGCAAAAAGATCACTTTGAGTTCAAGGTTACCTTGAGCTGCATAACAGTGTTGAAGTCCAGCCTGAACTACATATGGACACCTTTTCTTAGGAAAAGTTTCTAAAATTGGGAGGAAAATTGCCTCTTATTATGACTGCTATTAAACTGTATGTCAGGATCAAGCTAAAGCAAGAAGAAATGTACAAAATAGAGGAATAAAGCCTGGGAAGGGAAAAATACAATGATTGCTAATCTCAGATCATAGTATCAACCCTAGAAAATATATAAAATAACTTTTTTTTTTTTGTAGTTGCAGTGATAGTAGAGATTTAAACCAGGTCCTTCAGCTAAGCTACATCTCCAACCCTTTGGTTATTTTGAAGCAGTGGCTCTCTTAGTCCCTAAAATGCCCAGGGCTGCTCCAGCTTGAAATCCTCCTGCCTCAGCCTCCCAAAATGCTGGGATTATAGGTGTGTACTATTATACTCATATGAACTATTTTAAAATAAAGAATTTAAACAAGATTTCTGGACTCAAGACATACAGTAATCACTGCTTTTCATGTATAACAGCAATAATCAGTTAATAAAAAAATCTCATTCATAATGACAACAAACCAACAATATACATGTATAAATCTAAGATGATACATTTTTAAGGAGAAAATGATAAAACTTTACAGAAGACATAAAAGAGTTAAAGAGAAGAAGACTGAAATTTTGTTCATAGGTAAGAAAACTTATTATCACTCATTTTAAAAGAAAATAAAACTGTATTTTATTAGCATTTAAAAAAAAAAGAAAACTCAATATATTTAAAATATATTAAATGTAACAGTCCCAAAACTGATGTGTAAAATTAATGCAATTTCAGTAAAAATAATTTCCTCAGGAAATTATCAAACTAATTTTAAATTCATACGGAAAAGTAAAGAATCAAAATTAGTCAAAGCAATTTTGAAGAAGAAAGATAAGATAAATTAAATTTTCTCTACCAGATATCAGAAATTATTAAGCTATACCATTTAAAATTAGAAAATATCTGAGCAGATAAATAAGAGTACATAGAGGGGCCGGTGAGATAGTACAGCAGGCTAAAGCACCTGCTTAGGCAAGTGCAAGAACAGTGGTTCAATCCCCAGCACTACATGCCAGGGCTGAGCTGGCCACAGAGTGCAGGAGAGTGGGCAACAGGGTTTGGGCATGGTGGCACATGCCTGTAATTCCAGCACTGGGGAGGCTGAAAACAGGAGGATCACTAGAAGTCTGAGATGCGTAATGAGACACTGCAACAAAAAATACATTTTTTAAAAAAAAAAAGTACATAGAAATCAGGTTTTTTTCCAAAAAGAATAGATACAGTGGCATTTGATGGCACACCTGGAATCCCAGCCACTTGGAGGCTGAGACAGAAGGATCCTATGTTCCAATCTATGCTGAGCAATTGATTGAGCCGTCTCAAAAGACTGAAAAAGGGGGTGGGTGGAAGTTCAGGGTTGGGAAGGGGGTGATTCAGAGAAGGCCCTGGGTTCAACCTCCAGCACTGGGGGGAAAAAAAGTGTTCTTTTGTTGGGTACAGAGTTATAACTCGCAGTTTGTACTTCTCTCTCCCCCTCCTCTATCTATCTATCTATCTATCTATCTATCTATCTATCTATCTATCACCCCCCCCCCTGTATTTAGGACAGGGTCTACAGGGTCTCACTATGTAGATTGGACTCATGATTCTCCTGTTTTGAGCCTCCCAAGTGCTGGGATTACAGGCATGCACTCTTTTTTTTTTTTTTTTTTTTTCTGAGATAGAATTTTACTATGCAGCTTGGGGTGGCCTTTAACTCATCACATAGCCCAGGTTGTCATCAAACTCACAGCAATCTTCCTGCCTCAGCCTTCAAGTGCTGAGATCACAGGTGTGCACTACCATGCCCAGCCCCTTTCTCCATATTTAGGAAATCATTGTTATCTTCCTGACTTCCACCACTGCTTTTGAGAAGTTGATGCCAGCTGTCTACCTTTTTCTTTTTTTTTTTTTATTGAGTGCATTTTAAAATTTGACTTTTTTTCAAACAGGCTTTCAGTAGTCTGTTTAGTCATTTTTCTGTTACTGGGACAAAATACTAAGCAACTTGTTTCTTTGAAATGATTGCCTTTGTTTCTCTGGTGCTCTCCCATTTCACTGTTTTAAGGATCCACTGACGTTCATTTATCTACTGTTTAGCATTTCTTAACCTAGTGAGTTTTTGATTTGTTGTATTTTATGAGTTCTACAAAATTCTCAGCCAATGGTTCTACAAAGATTGACGTTTCTTCTTCTTCTTCTTCTTCTTCTTCTTCTTCTTCTTCTTCTTCTTCTTCTTCTTCATCTTCTCCTCCTCCTCCTCCTCCTCCTCCTCCTCCTCCTTCTCCTTCTTCCTCTTCCTCTTCTTCTTCCTCTTCTTCAGAGAATACAGCCTACACTCACCTTGAACTCATTCATGGTGCTCCTCCTGCTTCAGCCTCCCAAGTGCTGGGACTATAGTGCTGTGCCACCACGTCTGGTTGTCTTCATTCTTTTTCTCCTCATTTGCTGGAACCATGTGAGATTAGATGTTCTCACTATCCTGTTTCACATTTTATCACTAAGCCACAGTGTAAGGTATCTCCTCTCCTGTGGATGAACCTGGGGGTGTCTATGTTAGGAGCGATGCCGCTTGTTGATTGCATCTCCTGGTGCAGATTGGGTGCTTTGGCAGCAGTCTTCAGAGGTTGGAAAGCTAACAGGTGAAATTTTGTCTAAAAACCAGCTGCCTGAGAAAGTAACCGCAGCAGAAAAGCAGGCTCCACTTGCCCACCTCATTCCCAGCATCACCTTGCGCTAACCGAAGGACAAGCATTGCGGTTACTTCTCTAAAGCCTGCTGGGGGACTGTCCCATCCAAGGTCCCTAGCCTCAGTATAAACACCTCTGCCATCAAGTGTAGGGACAACTGGGCATGGTGATGGACACCTCTACCCCCAGCACTTGAGGGGCTGAGGGAGGAGGACTGGTGTGAGTTCAAGGCCTGGGCTATGTAGTGAGTTCAAGGGGAGTCTGGACTACACAGTGAGCTTACTTGGTAAGCACCTGTCTCAAGAACAAACCAATAAACAAGCCACAAAACAGCAACAACAAAAACCAGATGACTATGGACAAAAACCTCTACAAACTATGAGTGAAAACAAATGTCTCCTCCTTTAAAAAAAAAAAAGCATACAGAGCTGGGAAGCTAGCTCAGCAGTCTAAACACCTGCCTGGCAAGTGCAAGGACCTGAGTTTGATCCCCCGGAGCACATGCTGTGCAGACACAGTATGCCAGCCCCAAAACCAGGCAGGGTAGCTTAACTCTGGCTACCTTCCTGCTTCAGCCTCCTTAATACTGGGAGTGTAGGTATGTGTACCACACCTGGGTGTGTGTACCACATCTGGCTGTATGATAAAACTAAGACAGGTGATTTCCAGTTGTTCATTTTCAAATTTATAGACAAGTTCACTCAGTGCAACACATACTCTTGAACTCCTCTTACTTCCTTCAAATTTGATTATATTTACTGTTGTGCTGAGACCCTTGGACATGCTAAGCAGGTGCTTTCCACTGAGATATAGCGTGGCCTTGCTGCAGCTCCATCCCACAGAGTAGTAATGTTTTATCATTTTGTCGGTGCCTCGTTGGCTTTCGGAAGGTGGTTTCTATATTTTATCCAGGATTTTATTTCTATTCTGCAAAAAAGTTGGTCCAAATAATCCATTTGGCTATATTTTCAAACCTGGAAGGCCACAGCATGCAAGTCATGAAGAAAATGATAATCTAAAATGTTGATAATTTGATAATATAACATGACAAAACATGAGGTGCCAGATTCCCATGGACAATGACATGTGATCAGCCACTTGCTTGGAGAATATAAATATAAGTAGGGAGAGAAATAGGGTATGGGGGTGCTAGGGATTAAATCTAGGGCCTTTCCACTAAACTATACCTCAGCCCTTTTTAAAATTTTCACTTGTCACTAAATTATTAAATTGGCCAGGTGGGATGGACTGTGATCCTCCTGCCTCAGCTTCCCAGAGGGCTGGGATTATAGGCATATACCAATACACCTGGATGGGAGAAAAATTTTTTTGAGACAAGTTCTGCTATGAAGTCTAGGCTGGTATTGGACTCATCCTATAGTCCAGGCTGGCCTTGATGTCACAGCAATCTTCCTGCCTCAACCTCCCAAATGCTGGGACTAAAGACATGAATTACCATGTGAGGTCCATAACTCACACATTTCAATATGGAAAAAGATGGACCTCCTAAGAAGCAAACGCTATGTATGGGTGAGCAACGGGAAGGAAATTTGAGTTACCAATAACTTTAGTTAAGAGTAACAATAAGCTTAGAGGCAGGTGAGGAGGTGGGTACCTATAACTGCAGCACTTTGGGAGGCTGAGGCAGGAGGATTTCTAATTCCAGTCCACTTTCAGAAACTCTGTGATTCAGAAAAATCTGTTTCAGAAAATTCAAAAGGGCTGAGAATATGGCACCATGTGAAGGCCCTCAGTTTGACTCCCAGTACTGAATGTAGGTTTGCTGTTACTTTGTGACCATTCAGCATCTAAATCCGCATTTGAGGAAGTTGGGACCTTTGGGAAAGCGGAAGCATCTCTTTCCACTGGAAGGGGTAACGCCCAATTCACCCTGCCCATCATGCGTCCCGTGCAGGTGCTCACCTCTCCTACACCCGGAGCCCAGTGTGGGGATGGTGTCCGTCAGCACCCACCTGCTCTGTGCTGTGCAGTGTGCACCTTCAAGGCTGGGTTGCCGGCTGTCCTCCAGAATTTAGATGTGTTTTGTCACTTCCCTTTCTGCGTACATCTGACATCTACTAATGCCTGAGAAATGCAAATTCAGACAACCACAAGTTGCCCTCCAGCAGACAGAAGAGAAGGAGCAATAGGGATATTCTTGTAGTGCTGCAGGAGATGTAAATTAGCACAGACACTTTGGAGAACGACGTAGGATGCTGATATTTTATGACCCAGAAATTCCACTTCTGGTCATATCCTCTAAAACATAGCTCATAGAGACAATACAAAACTTTTCACTGTATTATAATTTATAACATTGAAAAAACAAAATCTATTTTTATGGCAATGCAAAATGAATAATAAATTGTGTTTTATTCATATAATGTATGAACTAGAACAGCATGTACCAGGATGGATAAATCTTGAAAACATCATTTTGTGCAGAAAAAAAAATCACCAAAAGCTATGTAGAGCAACTATGAACATGTAAAGCCATAACAGTCTTGTTCTGGTGATACGTACTTGTAATTCCAGCATTCTGGGAGGCTGAGGCAGGAAGATGACAAGTTTGAGCCCGATTGACTACACAGTGATTTAAGAAGGCCCTGGCTCACAATAAAAACAATTTTTGAAAAGCAACTCAGTATAAAAGCCCTGGTGTCAACTGCCTGTATCACAAGAAAGGAAGAAAGGAAGGAAAGAAGAAAGGAAAATAGAAAAGGGATGAAAGAAGAAAAGAAGGAAAAAAGAAAGGGAGAGAGACAAGCAGACAGAGCCAGGTACGGTGGCGCATGCCTAAAATCCCACCACTTGGGAGGCTAAGGCAGGAAGATTGCTGCAAGTTCAAGGCCCAGGAGTTCAAGGCTCATCTGAACTATACAGCAAGACCCTATTTCAAAAAAACAAGAGAAAACTTTTTTTTCTTTTCTGTATTTAGGACAGGGTCTACAGGGTCTATAGGGTTTCACCAAATAGATCAGATTTTCCTACCTTCCTTTTTCTAGATGTCACTTCGAAGATCAGATTCTCCTATTTCCTTCCTTCTTTTCCCTCCTTTCTTGTGGTACTGGCAGTTGACACCAAGGCTTTTACACTGAGCTGCTTTTTAAAAATTGTTTTTATTGTGAGCCAGGGCCTTACTAAATCACTACTTCGAAGTGATTCTCCTGTTTTCAGCCTCCCAAAGTGCTGGGACTACAGGCACGCCAACCACGCCCAGTCTCAGTCACCAACTCAGTGCGCCCTGCATGGTTGCCAGGGATTGAACCCAGCTGCTGCACTCTGCCTAAGGAAAAAAGTTTCAAATTAAAAATACCAAACAACGGGCAGGTCTGAGGGCACACGCCTATAATCCCAGCACTCAGTAGGTTAAGGCAGTAGGACGGAGTTCAGCTTGGGTTACAAAATGAGTTGAAGAACTAAATGCTGATGTTATCTTGTATTCTGAGTGATTTAAAGATAACAATACACAATATATTAACTGTTGTTACCCTCCTATTGTCGTGTGTGTGTGTGTGTGTGTGTGTGTGTGTGTGTAGGGAAGGGTCTACAGCGTGTTCAGGGTCTCTTACTAGATCGGACTCACAGTGATCTACCTGTTTACAGCCTCCCAAGAACTGGAATTATAGGCACGTGCCACCACGACCAGTCTCAATTGCCTTCTCAGTATGCCCTGGGGGCAGGGCAGGCAAGGCAGGCCTGGGGATCGAACCCCCAGCTCCTGTACATGCTTGCAGGCACTTTAATCCACTGAGCTATTTGGCCGGCCCGACCCCTCCTATTGTCTTATTCTAACTTTTGTTATATATTTTTCCTCTCTAAAATAAAAAAAAGTTCAAGTCCAGCCTGAACTTCACAGTGAAACCCTATCTCAAAAAGACAAACATGCAATGACAAAAAGTGGGGGGGGGGTAGGAGGTGGGCCCCAAACAACAACTACATCATCACTATGTAACTGAAGACTTCTCTAGGGAGAGAAAGGAGATGGAATTTAGAGAGATATAAAGTGGGCTTTGACAAGGACCAGCCAGATAGCTCAGCGGATTAAAGTGCTTTCAAGCAGGCCTAGGAGTCTGCGGTTTGATTCCCCTGGTCTGCTGTGCCAGCCCCGCCCCCTTCCCCGGGGCACGGGGCACACGCGGAGATGACAATTGAGACAAGGTGGCGAGTGCCTGTAACCCCAGCTCTTGGGAGGCTGTAAACAAAAGAATCGCTAGGACTCTGATCTAGTAGTGAGACCCTGAACATTCTGGAGACAATAAAAAAAAAAAAAAAAAGAGGGCTTTGTTATGGGTGGCTCAGAATAGGAACCAGAGATCAGATGCCAGACAGCCTTCATTACTGAGCTCAGGGATGCCAGGCATTTCTCACACAGGAGAAAACTGATCCGGAAGCCTGGGAAGCAACGGGCTTTTAAAACGAATGTCACATAACTGAGGTGTCTTTCACAGTCACAGTCATGTGCACAACTTGCCCATGTCGAGGCTTGTTGAGTAAGCCGTTTTTATAAGATACATCTTAACCTAAGTATGTTTACAAGAGACAGTTACTCATTACTAAACAGCCTTGAACAGAGGAGAACACATTTCTTAGAGTACATAACAGGAAGCAAAAGGAACTTAATAGTTTTTCATATTCAGAGCACAAAATTCCAGGCTTCTCAGGGTCTGGGGCGATAGCTCAGCAGCATAAGCACCTGCCTGGCCAGTGCAAAGTCCTGAGTACAAAAAAAAAAAAAAAAGGGGGATGTGTGTGGCTCCTTGTTTTTTTCTTGGAAGGAGAAGCGGAAGCGAATATTGTGCAATGTTGACCCATTAAAGTCTGTGGACTGTGAGTGTAGCTCAGTTTAGAGTGTGTATTTAGCACTTGCAGGACCCTTGGTTTAACTCCCAGCACCAAAAAAATTAAACAGGTAGGTAAGTGGGTAAGTGTGTACTACTCTGTTACTTTCTTCACAGTGAAGGGGAGAGAGAAAGAGAGAGAGAGAGAGAGAGAGAGAGAGAGAGAGAGAGAGAGAGAGAGAAAAGATTTCATGAAGCATGGTAGCACTCAGGAGGCTGAGGTGTGAGGGGTGCCATTGAGGGGGTGACAAAAAGTAGAGGAGGTCAAGGGTAGTGGAAGGGGCCAGGCAGCGTGGAACCTAAGCTGCTGGTTTGCTGGAGGACAGCAAAGGTGGGGGAGGAGGGAGCCAACTCTGGCCCAAAGGCTCTGTGGTAGGAAACAGCCACGACCAAGGCAAAAACATTCCCTGCCTCAGGGACCTCACCATTACTGTACTGAGCAACCTCAGGTTCAAAGAGGGTGAGTAACTAGCTCAGACCTCTGGTGTGGAGGGAAGAATTCAGCACTGGAACAGGGCGGGATCCCTTCCCTGCTGCACATCAGCGGCTGAGTGAACAGCGCTGGGGAGAAGGCCATGAGCCAGAGGGTGGAGCAGCTGGTTAAGAGGAAAACGAGAGCTCTGCAGGCCTCTTCTCCGACCCTGAAGATTCACTGGCCTTCTTTGCTCCTCTAACTGCTCTGCACACTCAGGGGCAATCAGTCTGAGGATGTAAAGCATCCTGGAGAAACTACCAAGAAACTCCTGGGAGAATAATGAGCCCTGGCTTCCAGGTCCAGGGTATAATGCTTGGAGTTAAGAAAGACCACAGCTGATATGTAATATAAAGCATATCTTAGTTGGCTAAGCAGAAAAATTCAGATTGCTGGGATAACTTTTTGTGGGAAGCCAATGTAATGGTATTGCATCATTTTTTCTTCTTAAGAATCTAGTTCTCTCTGTTCCTAGGTTCTGCTTATTGGAAAGATCTGGCGGAAAGAGTGAGACCTGCATGTACACACACATACTCCGCCTGTCTCCATCACCTTGGATGTAGTCTGATCCCCGAGGGCACCTGGTTCTAAGCTGGGCTGGGCTGAGAGCTGCTCAAGATTAATCATTCTGACTTCTACTAGTCTTCAGCTCAGTCCCGAAGCTGCTGCAGTCAGGAGCAGGAATTGAATCAGGGCACCTAACTTTGTACCAACAGCTTAAAAGCTACAGAGCAATTTCTTTCCAAACCAGGGGATCAAGGTGTCTGCAGGGGCCCTCAATGGGTCATCCAGATTCTAGTTCATTTTTCAGTCTCGAGGGGGCCCAATAATAAACATAGTCAGAACAGGCTGATGTGCATCTCCCTGCCCTGCGCTCTCTGTTGTTTAGCTCATTTCCAAACTTAGGGGAAAAGGACCTTAGCACACTGGAACATTTAAATAAAGCTTAGAGGATAAAACCCTAGATAGGAACTCTCTCCCCGCAAT
>NW_004524607.1:12659894-12662294 GCF_000260255.1 Octodon degus
TTTTGACTTTTTTTTTCCATGTTTATATCTGGTAATCTGAACAGCTAATTTGAAGACAACAATACGCAATATAACCACCATTGTTGAATCCCTATCATTTTGTGTAGTGAAATTTCTATTGTATTTAAACTATTTTTTTATTCTCTTTAAAAAATAAAAAAAATAAAAAAAAAATAAAAAAACACAGCTGAGAGGCAGCCCTCCATGGTGAAGAGTGGCCCAAGATTGCCACCTGCAGGTCAGCTGTGGCTTCTTTCTGCCTTGGTTTGAGCCATAGCTCTGATGGCTCAGGATAGGCAGGGCCAAGGGACACTCCCTCCCTGCATGCAACATCGGTGGCCCACTCAGGGCCATGTCTGTTTACCCATACCCAGCGAGTTTGCAAGGTAATACCCAGAAGAAATGATGGCTATTTATTTATAGTGAGGGATTGAACCCAGGTCCTTGGCATTAAGCTCCATCCCCAGCTCTATTCATTTAGAGACCTGGTCTTGCTAAATTACTGAGTTGACATGGCAGGGCTTGAATTTGCAATTCTTCTGCCTCAACCTCCCCTAGTGCTGGTATTACTGGCATTGTCGCCATGCCCAAGTGGCTTCTAATATAATTTTTCTTTTTCTATTGTGATAAAGTATATACAATATAAACTTTACCACTCATAGCCAGGCATTATAGCCACAGGAGACAGTAGCCTGCTCCCTTGGGACAGAACAAAAAAACAGCCTTAAGGACACCTGTTGTGTCTTGTAAATTCTGGCAATCTGGGATACAAGGTGACAGATAATAAGATTTCCTAAAGAGGCCTTGTCTGTTCTTTGATCCTTCACCTGGGATATTACTGGCTGGTGCTGTGTGAACTAGAGTTTGGTAAATGCCAGTAGGCAACTTGGATTAATAGTTTGTTTGCACAAAATTAGCTAAGCACATTCCTTGGCTTGTTTTTAGCTCTCAATAAATGTGAGAAATTTTGGTGGCTGGAGATTCACTTATAGCCAGACTAAGCCCGTGACTCCCTTGTAGCAATATTAATCCAGTCTTCATTATTTCCTTTGGCTCACACTAATTTCATACAACAAGGCATAATGGTACCAAGCTGCAGTCCTAGCCGTAGGAAGGCTGAGGCAGGAGCACTGTGAGTTTCAGGCCAACCTGAGCTGCACGGCAAGATCTGAGCTCAGAAGGAAACAAAATAAGCAGAGTGCAGTGGAAGTGTGTGCTTGGCATGCATGAGGCCCTCAGCTCTGGCCTCAAGTACACACACACACACACACACGCACACACACACAGACATTGTAAAACTATTTTCAACTTTCTTCTCTTTCTTTGTGATTGTCTGAGACAGGGTCTCACTATGTAGCCCAGACTGGCTTCCAGATCTTGGAAATCCTCTTGCCTCAGCCTATGAGGTGCTGAGATTATAGGTGTGTGCCACCACACTTATTTTTTTTAAAAATTATTTATTTATTTCATTTATTTTGTGTGTGTGGCCGGCTCAGCCCACCAGGGGGCGGGGCTGGCTGGCATGTGGTGCTGGGGGATCGAACTGCGGTCCCTGTGCTTTGCTTAGTTTAGCTTGTTCTAAGTAGGTGCTTTAGACCACTGAGCCATCTCACCAGCCCCCCCTTTTTAAAAATTATTTATTTATTTATTTCTCATTTCTTGATTTATGAATCTTTTCAAGTTTTTAATTTCTTTTTACTGAGTTTGAAGGAATCCATGGTTGGTGAAAAAACAAAAATTCAAACACCACAGAAAAACATGACCACTCCCTGTTCTCACAGCAAATCTCACCAAGGTCTGTAAGGCCCCTATGTTGGGAGCCATGAGGCTGAAATTGATCCTTTGTGGGAAGGCAGGATGAGGCCTTATTGCCTTTGCAGTCAAGCTACTTCAGTGTTGAGAAAAACATCCTGCTTGAACACTGTGGGCTATTAGTCATGAACCAACCTTGTGTCTTACATCTTTGTAAAAGTATAAATAAAGGCTCTTACTGTAGTTCGGGGGTGGGGCGTTGGACAGCCAGGCAGATGAGCCACCACCTAACCCAGCTCTTATCTTCCTATGTTTTCCTCATTTCTGCAACCAGATGAATGGATTCCTACACCCCAGGGCTTTTGCACTTTCCAATCCAAAAGGCACCTGAAGTTCTGTGCTGTTCTCCTACTGCTGGGTCCTCCTCAGCATCTCAGGTCCTAGCTAAAGAGTGCCTCCTCCTCGGCGGCCTTTGCTCCTCTGCACAAAGATGGCCTGGCCTGTACCAGCCCTGCTACAGCCTGCTATCTGCTGTTGTAACCAGTGTCCTATCAGTTCTCTCATTTCTTCACCTCATTTTCTCTCTGTCTTCCCAACAAGAGGGGCAGCTCATGAGGGCAGAGAGCTCAACTCCCAAAATATCCAGTA
>NW_004524607.1:12662619-12664328 GCF_000260255.1 Octodon degus
AAGAAAGAAAAAGGAACTGGCTGGCTACATGTCGCCTCTAGGGGGCTACATCAACCCAGGAAGAGCAGGTTAGCAGGGATTACCAGGCAAAGGTAACCACACACCAGGCCCACCCTTCTTTGCTTTGTTGTTCCCTCCCATTCCCTATGAGCATTTCCCTGGGGGTCTTCACATTCTGCTTTTCTGGCAATCCCCGTGCACCTCCCAAATCTGCCTTTCCTCCTGTTCACCTGCCTGTGGTCTGTCAGTCAGCTGCACAGCACACTGCCCAGCTCTCAGAGCGCAGAGGAAAGTGGCTCTCCTGCACCAGCAACGCAGGCAGCCTTGTCCAGCAATGCTACCCACTGACATGATGAATGACATTTGCTTGGTATTTTTTTGGTACTAGTTTACATTTTCTGGTGCTGGAGATGAAGCCCAGGGTCTCAGCCTGTCAACCACATGCTCTTTTCCACCTGCAGGTATCTGAGCTACTCCCAGCCCCATTTGATCCCTTTTAAGTGTGCAGTGTCCTGAGCACATCCATTGTCTTGCAAGCCCCCTCCAGAGCTCTGTACCTCCTCAGGCAGAAGCTTTTTGACTCCCCTCCTGTACACTAACTCCCCCAACTGTTCAAGAGCACTTTAGGAGGATTAAACATCTCACAACCAGAAGCTGCTCTTTGGTTCAGCAAAACAGCACACACCTGGTGTGGTGGGGCCGGCCTGTTATCCCAGCACTAAAGGAGAACAAAGCAGAAAGACTTCAAGGTCAAGTCAAGCATGGGAAACTTAGCGACTTAGTGAGACCCTGTCTTCAAATTTTATTTTTTTCATTTGTTCCCTAAATAACCTACAGTTGATTAAAAGGGAATTAATTCATGACAAAAAGAGAAGATACTTGTGGAAAGAGGTGGGAAATGGACTCTGCACACACTAACAAGGCCTCTAAAACTAATGATGAGAGCGAACAATGTTTTCACATTAAAATATTCCGCTCTAGTTTCTTTTTCTTCCCTTCTTGCTTTGTTCGCTTCCTTTCAGTCTGTCTTTTTGTTTTGTTTTGAGGCAGGGTCTCACTATGCAGTACAGACTGGTCTTGAACTTACTATGTAGCCCAGGCTGGCCTCAAACTCACAGTGATCCTCCTGCCTCAGCCTCCTGAATGTTCCTTTCTTTTTGGCGGGGGAGCTAAACCTGGGGCCTTGTACCTGCCAAGCACATGCTGTATCTCTGAGCTACATCCCCAGTTTTCTTGCACTTTCGAATATTATAAATGTAGCCATTGCCAGCATGCTGCTTAGCAGGGGCTCCTCGTGGCTTACTGAGGTGGTGGCAGTGCTCTGAGCACATCAGTTAGACAAATGTTGCAGCATTGATTTAATAAATGAAACTTTTTCTAATTAAAAGATACAAAAAAATTCTGCTTTTTCATGTTTTTTCCCATTTTCACACCATTACAAAAGAAAAAAGCCCTAAAATCTTGATTATTCTTTCTCTGTAGGGCCAAATACTCATTTTTCTCTAAATGTATTAACCTGTGGAACTTTTCATACAATAAAATCTTTCAGGGGATAGACTGAGGTTTTAAAAGAAAAAAGAGCCGGGGAGATGGCTCAGTGGAATAAGTGCTTCCCAGGCAAGCACAAGGGCCTGAGTTCAATCCCCGGTTCCGAAAAAAAAAAAAATTAAAAACTAAAAAAAATGAAAAGAAAAAAGATATCTTGAAGA
>NW_004524607.1:12665391-12668497 GCF_000260255.1 Octodon degus
GTTTTTTGATAGGAACTGAGCACTCTTTTCTCATGTAAACACCGTTGGGATTAGAAGCACACACTCTTCTTTACAGAGTTCCACCGGGGGTTTCGCGGGAGCGGGGGGTCTGCTTCCCCCATCCACTTGGTATGGCCCGCAGGCGCAGGGCCCCCTGGGAGTCGATGGCGCGCAGCTTAACCCGCAGAAGGGCGCTGGCCGGTGGGTGTGCAGAATATCTTGCTGCGCCCGAGGTATCCGCGAGGGGGAAGAGCTCGTGCGGCAGCAGTTGGCCGTCTAACCGCTGCTAGAAGAGCAGCCAAGCGGGACCCAGAGGTGAGGGCCGAGCTGGCGCCTCCCCGAGGCCGACCCGGCCTGGCTGTGTGGCTCTCGCCGCTGCCCGCTGAGGAGCTGGTGCCATGGGCCGAGGTGAAGCTTCAGGGAAGCGGGCCTGAGAGTAGTGCGCCGTGGAGGCGACTGGGCCTCAGGTCAGCGCGGCAGAGAATGGCGCGGTGGAGCAACCCTCCTTAGCGACCCCAAGAATTTTCTACGGGACACTGGCGAGGAAGGTGAGGGGTGCAAGCGTGGCCGTGGGCCGGCCCTCTCTGCCCGCTACTGACTTCCGGCGTGCAGCGCATTGTTATGGGAACACCAGTCCTCTTTTCCCTCCAAGGAGGGGTCCAGAGACCAGTCGGGGAGCCAGTCAACTGCAGCGCAACTGCACAGCTGGAGAGGGGTGGGGAGGCTGGGTGGGCTCCGCGGGCCCCATGTGGGTGAGAGCAGCTGGGTGCAGAGTTAGGAGGGCCTCAGGTTCCCTGTCCAGGGACAACAGCGCTGAGCAGCCAGACCTCCTAGAGCGCAGTGGTGAGGGACAGGTCTTGCAGAGCCAGGTGCCGCCCTCCCCGCTGCACCCCGCAGGAGTGTCTTCCTTAGCAGGTGTTGTGGTTTGTATCTAGTTGTCCCCGCAAAGCCTCAAGTAAATCATGCAGCAGATGTAGCTCAAGGAGCAGTGAGTGGCTTGAGGGGCGGGACCAGAGAGGGGCCAACCGTTAAACTGGCAGCATGTGCTCCGCCCCTGCCCCCAGGCCTGCGGCCTCTTGGAGGTGTGGAGAGGGTCATCCTGGACACAGTGGCTCTCTTCCAGACCCTGTAGGGTGGGGCGGCAGTGTCTTGATATTGAGACCGCCTGAGGGAGAGAAGATGTTTGGAGAAGACAGAGGCACTGACCCTCTCTGGAGCAGAGGTCTTGCTAAATAATTCGGGCTGTTTTAAACGATGAAACCTCCAGTAACTGAGCTAAATAAATAAGCCTTTCCTTCCCGCATTTTGAGTGTTGGGTATTTGTCCCAGCAACCAGAAAAGAGTAACTAATATTGTAGTACTGTGCCAGGTAGAGCCTGTCAAGTTCCCATCAGCTTGATCTTTTTAGATATGTAGGGCAGACTGTAACCAAACCCCACCCCCACCACCCCCACTCACAAACAGGCCAGTATATTTCAGTTTGTTAGTTGCCCAGGTGATAGTTCCTATTCCAAATCCTGTTGCTCCTGTTCCTTAGAAAAGGTTGTGATGCATAGCTGGGTAATGTGGGGCACATAGTATAAACCAATCCCCAATAAACAAGCCATTCCGCTCTGTACTTCCCTTTTGCTTATCCAGTATAAGCCCTAAGCCACCAAAGATCAAGGCCTGATGTTCATTAGAGTGATCCTGATCAGTGCCCATCTAAGTAAAACAAATGTGCCTCCAAATCTTGGGAGGCATTTTGGTGTCTCCGCTTGTCTTGCTCTTGCAATACCATCTTCCTTATGTTGGCAAATCGCCTTTTCATTATAGCTTTGAGGCATTTGTAGCTTGCTTTGCCTTCTTTCCTACTGTGGCTTTACAGGTATTATTTCTGCTTCCTTGGAGTTTGTTTGCTGAAGTGACTTATGAGAACTGGTTGCATCTTTTAAAACTATTTTAATTCTCCCTAATTTGGAATTGTATTCTCCAATTTTTCTATGTGTTGAGTGAGTTAATACTAAAAGTAGGAGCTGGTGGCATGTGCCTGTAATCCTAGCACTTGGGAGGCTGAAGATCACAACAGTGGGAAAAGGAGCACCTCTGTCTGTCTGTCTGTCTGTCTGTCTGTCTGTCTGTCTATCTTATCTATTTATCTATCTATCTAGAGTCAGAGTCTGGCTTGTGGTTCAGGGTAGCCATGAACTCACAAGAGTCCTCCTATCTCACCCTCAAAAGTGATAGGATTACAGACATGGGCCACCATGCCCAGCTGTTTTGTATTTTTAGGTATAGTTATGGAAATATGTAACTACATTTGTGACACATGGAAAGCGAACACATACTGCCAGCAAGTGTCTTCCAAGCATGGTCCTGAGTATTTCACACTTCATGTCTGCATCTGAGATACTTCTCAGCAGCCCTGTCAGGCAATTCACCAAATCAAGGACATCATGCAAGATATGTTATTTTTTATGTGTGTGCCACTAAGAAAAAATAATAGTAATAATAATTATACAACCTTAGGAGCATGTATATATTTTTGTTCATATTTGTTTCTGATTTTAAGACCAGATCTATATAGTTTAGGCTGGTGTTTAACTCACTGTGTACCCTAGTCAGGCCTTGAATTTGTGGCAATCCTCCTGTCTCAGCGTCCTGAGTGCTGGCATTACAAGATTAGCACATAGACCACAATGCCCAAAGGTAGTCTCCTAGCTTAAATGCCTGTTTCTTCCTTGATATTTTCCTTATGCTTTCTGGCCCACAACACCTAATAATTTTCACATCTCCAAAGTCATGTGTCTTTGTATGCTAATGAGATGACTGCTATCTAGTGGTTCCTGATAGCATTGGGCTGAAGGAGTTAGTTCTCAAGGAGGACCAGGCACTGATTAGTGTTGAGATTTGGGTCCCTTTGTCCCAGCTTCTGGGGAGAAATGAGGGGTTGAAGGTTGAGTCCCTCAGTAAGGCCAGGGTAGTACTCAGTCACATGTATGAAATGAAGACCCAGAGAAACATCTGGAGAGCCTCAGCAGAGCTGAGTGAGGAGGTGCCTGCCGGGTCGTGCTCCTCCTGCAGGCCTTGCCCTATAGCTCTTTTTTTTTTTTTTTCTTTTCTTTTA
>NW_004524607.1:12668912-12670601 GCF_000260255.1 Octodon degus
TTTTTTTTGACCAATTTTGCATGCTTATATCTGGTAATCTGAAAAACTAATTTGAAAACAACAATATGCCATATAACAGTCATTGTTGAATTCCTATAATCTTGTTTAGTGAAATTCTGTATCATTTCCAATGTTTTTGTTTTTATTATTTTTGTATCCTATCTAAAAATGATAAAAAATACATAATAGAGGTGTGGTGCAGGACAATAAGGGGCAATCTCATAGATTTGTTGGAAACACAGTGTATGCTAAAAGTTGGGTGGTCCGCTACATCTTTCCGTGCTTCAGAAGTTTTTGACGAAAATGAACATGCTAGATAACGTTCTGGCTGCTGGTCTTCCATGACTGGTTTTGGCTGTTTGTTGGTTCCTTGGGTGCTGGCTGTTAGCTTATTGGAATACAGTGTGAAGTCTCGGAGGTTGCCCCCCTGGGGTACAGCTTCAGGATGGCCGCTGCTTTGGGCACACAGTAGGTTTAGAGGGCTCTGTCTGTCTTGTTCTTTGTCTCCCTTCAGCTTTTTAGCTCTATTCACTGCCCTGTGATTTTTAGCAACTCTTATGACCTAGATTGTTCTTCAAACTGACTCCCAAAACTTGGACTTCTTTGAAAGGATAGTTCCTGAGATCAGTGGGGAATTTTGTCTTGACCCTAATAGGGCTCACCCCAACTAACCCCTTCCTTGTTTTCCATAGCACACCATCCAATTTCTAGTGTAGGCTGTATTTCCAACAAGTCCATGAGACTCCCCTCATTGCCTTATGCCACACCTCCAGTGCTTTTGACAGTGACTTTGACTTCAAGATTATCCATAGTCCATTGGAAATGGAGTTAGTGACTTTGGGGGAGAGATTTGGAGTCCTCTATTTCACAGCTTGCTTCTACCACTGGATAGAATATCTGAAGCACAGCTCTGTCCTGGGATGCGGACAGTGGTATCCCCATTGTAGGAGCTCAGTACTTGTGGTGGAGGGGCAGCAGCCTCAGGTCCCTTCAGCTTGGCCCCCCATGGTATTCCCAGTGGCACAAAGGTAGAACCTCCATTCTGTGTGTGCAACTGGACAGTGGGAGGAGGTTTTGCCTCTCAGCCAGATTTCCAAAAACTTAGCACATTTTCCAGGCTTAAGGAGACATCTAATTTGTAGCATCAGAGTGGAGGCAGAAGTAAGCATGACTGATACAAAATGAATTAGTGCCACGGGGACTCGGGGACTCGTTAGACTCAGGAAGTGGGATTCCCAAGGGACAGGTGCTACCCTTCGTGCTGTCAAAGGAGAACATTACACCGAATTCTGGTTTACAGGTCTCCATGGACTTTATATGCCACCAAAGAAGGAGGCACACTTCATTCCACAAAAGAGAGTAAGTCTTCTGAGGAGATGAGCAGGAAAGGTGAGGGCTGAGGAAGGCAGAAACTGTGAACTCAGCATGGATTAGGTGTGGCCAAGGGGCTTCCGTGGAAGGTGGGACAGGGCAGGAAAATAGCTGATGGGGTAACACTACACCACCTTGGGTTATGCTTCTTTGGTGTGGATTAAAGTCTCTAGAGGGACCTTCACCACCACGCTGAATGAGATGGGCCTGTCTGGGGCAGCTGGTTGCTCTTGCTTTTTAATTTCTCAGAAGGTCAGCTAACAACTTCTTTTTGGCTAGGTGATGCTGAGCTTTAGCATTGGTGATTCCATTTGGACT
>NW_004524607.1:12671666-12673856 GCF_000260255.1 Octodon degus
GACGATGCCACTGAGCTGTCAGCTAAGAGTCCCCAGTCACACTGGTCTCCTCATGCAACTTCCCCTTCCCGGTCACGTGGGACATCATCTCCTCGCTTCCATCGCAGACACTTCAGCCTCTGGACACGGACTCGCCCTGGAGCCTGAAGGTTTCTAAACAAAATGATAATGAAGCTGCTTGGTCACTCTGGTCTGCTCCAGCTTATCTGGAAGAAGGGTACTTTTAGATGCAATTAAGTTCAGCTTCTTGGAATGAGATTATCCTGGACTTTCTGGGTGATTCATATACCCAGTACTACGCGTCTTGATAATGGATACAAGAACACACACACACACACACACACACACACACACACACAGAGACAGAGATAGAGACAGAGACACAGCGAGAGCGAGAGCCCCTATAGCTTTTTGACTATCTTCTTTGTTAGGGCTTTTGTAATAAAACATGACCTAGTAGTCACTAAGCTTGTGAACCACTCTAGTAAATAACTTGAGGCTGGTTGCTCTGGAGCCTTCATGCGGACTGCTTGGACCCTTGGTTCACTGCTATTTTTTCAACTTCCTGGGGGAGGCCAGCTTGCTCCCTTGCACAGAAGGAGAGTGTTCTTCACCTTTCTCTTCATTTTAATTGTTTTCTCTCCCAGTTCACAAAGGAGATATTTGTGCTATGAATGTACAGAGGACTTAATTTTTTTTTGCTTCTAAATATGTGAAAAATCCACTTTAAAGTCCTGTCCTCTTGACACTGATAGGTTTCTGCCCAATGTTGCTAGAAACCTTGAATACTGGAAATCTTGGAAGATGTAACTTGGGGATACTTCTTCCAATGTTCCTTGTTGTTTGCATTTTGCATTCTTTTTTTTTTTCTTTTCTTTTCTTTTCTTTGCAACTCTTCTATTATTGCCAGAAATCAGTTGGTATGCCTTGGCTGTTGACAGTGTTAGAGGAGGTGTGCAGAGTTAGGCTTATTAGTTAAATTGTAAAGCAAGCTACAATCTTCGTTTGTTTTTTTGTTTAAATTTCTTTGCCTTACTAGGAGCTGAACCCAAGACCCTTTACTGAGCTACATTCCCCAGCTCCAGGTCTCAGGAGGATCCTTCTCCCCTAGCCTCCTGAGTTCTGGGATTCCAGGTACATACCACCATGCCTGCCTTGATGGTGACTTTTATTTACAATAAAAGCAGTTGGGTTATTCGTGCTTTGCTTCTTGGAAATTTGTTCATGGTTTAAGGTAATGTATTAATGTCCACATTGGCTTTTAAAAAACTCATTTGACTGTCCTTTCACCTATACAGAATTATTTGGCAGTATATGCACAGACCAGCCTGGGGAAGCAGATGGAATTGATTTGGTGATCATAGTGGATTGTGTTCCTCAGCTCAGACCTAAGTGAGGCTGGGGTACAGTGTCCCTCCTGGGTAGTTTGTCCAGGATTTGCTAAATGTTGCTAAAAATCTAACATTTTTATGAGGAAGTAAAGATAAGTCTGAGCTTTGTTTGCTCCAGCTGCCTCTCAGAATAGAGTCATTGTATGGGCCTGAGCCTCTGACTCATGGGGCCCTTCTACTCCTAGGTGGCTGTGTAGAGATCTGGGAGCAGTGCTGGTTCTTCCTGACTGACAACTGCCTCTACTGCTTTGTGTGTACCACAGTAAGTGGGCCTTGGCAGCCTGCCTGTGCTTTTTCCTTGTAGGACAAGGAGCCTAGGGGTGCCTTCCTGCTGGAGAACCTTGGCATTAGGAAGGGGGAGGACCCAAAGAAACAAAACCCTTACATTGCCTCCTTTTGCAAGTGTCCCTTTTTTGCCTCCGTAGTTTGAGCTTGCAGGTGCCCCAGGCTAGGAGCCTTGCAGCAGCTTGAGCACCCCTTTTTTGTCTCTCCCCAGAACTGCTTTAAACTCTACAATCCCAGCCACAAAGGACAAATCATCAAAACTTGCAAGACAGAGGCTGATGACTGATGGCCTCTGTCTTAGAGGGAAACCATGTAGTATATCATATCTCTGCACCAGCACTGAGGAGTGGATGAAATCCATCAGGTGACAGGCTGTGGAAGGGGGCATGCGCTCATGTGCCTGTGGACACACTCAATTTACACTCTGACTCTTGTGTCTCCAGAAACTTGGGGGCAGTGTTGCTGAGCCCACACCAAGGCATGAAGCTACTGTCTTGTTTGAGGTTCGGGAGAG
>NW_004524607.1:12675216-12676262 GCF_000260255.1 Octodon degus
GATAATCATTTTATTTGTAACATGAATAGGCTATCAAAGACTGGCTGACAGCTTATAAATTTTTAAGTAAGTCTTTATATTAAATGCATACAGTGTTGTTCTTTTAATCATTCCATGGTTTTTTGATTGGTCTTTCACTGAAAGATTTCTTACTTGGAGGAATATTACATGAAATACAAGTAATCAGCCTGAGTCTATAATTAAGCAGCATTGGAGATACTCTATTCTAGGGCATTGTTTCAATGGGATTTATATACATAGTATTTTACAATGGTTAGCAGTTGTAGAAAGTGTGCATTCCTTTTGGAATAAAGGTAATTAAGTAAAGGTAAAAACTAAAACAAAGACAAAGGTGAAATCAGTATTTAGTAAAGAAACACCATGAAGAACACATTTCTATTTAAAAATTAAGTGGAATTTGCATGGCTTCTATGGGGCATATTGAATCTGAAAGACAAGATGTGTAGGCATTAGTCAAAGCAGAAGTCCAAGGAAGCCAGGCCCCCCTTTCTGTACCATCCTGTCTGCAGGTCCCTTTGGTGTTAGGGAGACTCCCTTGAAACCATCTCTGCCTTCTGGAAAGGCAGTAGAGGAACCCAGTGATGCCAGACAGCAGCAAGGGAACCCTTGGCAGCCCCACAGGGAGGCACCATCTGCTGGGCCCAGGAGCGCCTGCCTGCCTGTCCTGCAGCTCACCTGAGGCTAATTCTCAATCCTGAGATCCTGCTTTCACTGCAGAAGAGTTTAGTTCCTTAGGCTTAGTGCTTTACCTTAAGGACACACAGAGAAAGCATGCTAATGAACTGCACTCTGATCTCCTGTAGACAGTTCACCTTGAAGTTGATTTAAAGTCACCCTTGCTGATTGGCTGAGACACATGAGGACAGTTTACCTCCTCAAGTACACAGCATGAAGCAATAGTCCCGGCCTCCCAGGTTCATGAAATGCAAGTGGTTGACACACAGCCTTGACCCTGTGAAGTTTCTGCTCTCAGTCACCTGGGCCTCTTCCCAACAGAGTGGCCATGTCAGGTGAGGGGTGTGACC
>NW_004524607.1:12676697-12679006 GCF_000260255.1 Octodon degus
CCTACCTAGAACAAGCTTAGCAAAGCACAGGGACTGCAGTTCAATCTCCCAGCACCACATGCCAGCCAGCCCTGCCCCCTGGTGGGTTGAGCTGGCCACACATACACACACACACACACACACACACACAAATAAATAAAATTAAAACCTTAAAAAAATGCTTTAAAAAATTTTTTTTTTAAATGAGAGGCAGGAAAGTGCTATATTAAGTATTAAATTTTTTGTTTTCAGATGAAGTGCTCCCTCAGGGTTCAGGAACATTTTAATGACTATCCAGTTTGTAGTGTCTGTGCTCTGAGTATGCATGCAGTGGTTATAGTTAGACTCAGTTTTCTTGTAGTTTAACACTGGTCATCTGCAGTCAGTCCCTGAGCAAGCATAGGCTGGCACACCACCACTGCTACAAGTGTCCACCTGAAAGGAAGTTGAGTTCCCATGCATGGTGATACAAGGCGTGGAAGATGCCCCCAGAGCCTGGCACTAGGGCACAGGCCATACCCACCCCATCACACTGCTGAGTTCTCACAGGAGGGTGGAACAGACTTTAGGCCATGGCCCAGGAAATTAGCAGATTTGAATGGAGCCAGAGGTCAGAAGTTTGCAAGGTGATAGGTCAAAATTCAGAATACAGGAATATAAGTGTAGGGAGGCTGGCACAATGTCATTGCTCAGCCAGGGACCCTCTCTGAGGAGGCCTGAAGCCCACAGAAGGGCTGGCTGCTGACCAGTCATCAGTGCCCATGGACTGGGCACAGAATTGGCCATTCAGACCCGGCCTGACGCCTGCACCTGTAGTGAAGAAGTGAACTTACTCCTGAATGCCATTCCAACCCCAAGCAGGTGAACTTGCTGTTCCCAAACTGAAAGTCTCTGGCACTTGACCTGCTCTGAGAGGGTGAAGGATTCTGACAATGCCAGGACCCTGCTCAATGCAAAGACCAAATCTGTCACTACCTGATCCTCAGGAACCACATGGAAGTCAGAAAGACCAACCCTATTCCGCTAATTGCTCAGATGTTACCATGAAACTGCTCTGGAAATGTACACAATTTCATAACGTGAAGACTAGATCCTACATTGCTTCCCTCTGGTCTAGGCCACAGCAGTGATTCTGCCTGTGCCCCCTGTGGTGGCCTCTTCTGCCTATGCCCCTTATGGTGACCTCAGCTTTCATCAGGCCTGCTTCTCTTCATACCTACAAGAGCTATACCCAGACCAGGGGCCATGGGAGGCCTGGGCCTGCCCATCTGGACCTCCTCAAGAGAACATATTTCAGCCCAGTTGATGATCAAAAAATGCCTCAAGACAAGCAAGGTCGTGTGTCAAAATCTCTGCAATGATGTGTTTGGCCTTTACTCAAGAAGGGATGGGGGCTGGTGAGATGGCTCAGTGGTCTAAAGCACCTACTTAGAACAAGCTTAGCAAAGCGCAGGGACCGCGGTTCAATCCCCCAGCACCACATGCCAGCCAGCCCCACCCCCTGGTGGGCTGAGCTGGCCACACATACACACAAATAAATAAATAATTAAATAAATAAAAAAAAAAAAAAAAGGGATGACCCTCAGAGTCTAGGGTGGGGTTTAGAAAACTTGCTTCTCTGTAAAAGGCCAGGTGAGGAAAGCTGTGAGTGTGGTGGGTTGTGCATCTCGGTGGTGACTACTTACCTCTGTCAAGAGTGCCAACTGCTGCCAGGGATGTAGCTTAGTGGCACAAATGCCTTCTTGACAAGCTCAAGGCCCTTAGTTCTATTTCTGTTACCAGGGGAAGAAAAGTGCACCAACCACCGACCGGCAGACCATTGGCTGTGCTTCAGCCAAAGTATACAGCCACTGACATGTGAATTTCACATTATTCAGAGAAAACAAGCACTACTTTTTCATATGTGAGAGGGCAAGACAAGGCCACAGTGCCTAAAGCAGTCAAGCTATAGCAGTCTTGAGAGAAGCATCCTTCCTGGATAAGTTCAGCCAGAGGTTGTTAGGCCTTATATTTCCTGAAACTAACTTTGCAAAGGTATACACAGAGGCCCCTACTGTTGCCATTTTTGTTCTCTGCCCAACAGGAAGTATCCTCAACCTGAACTCAGCTATTATGTTTGTTTTTATTTTCTAACTCCCATGTCAGTTTCTCCTGGGGAACCTAAGAAATGGAGTTCCTACTCTTTGGAAGTTTTGAAAACATGAAAGCCCTGGTACCTCACAGGTTATATGAGACAGGCTAGGGCCAGCTTTGGCCTTTGAGATGCTCCTTGTGAAATTGTGCCTCAGGCCCTGTCATTGTCTTTTTTCTTTTCTTTTCTTTTCTTTTTT
>NW_004524607.1:12680601-12682317 GCF_000260255.1 Octodon degus
TGCTAGATTAAAAAATCTGGAGATTCTCAGGATCATTGCTTTGCCCATCTTGTACATATAACTGTATGGCTTGTCACTGTCATGTTTCCTAGCTCTTCTCCTTTCCCTCTCTTAATTAGTTCACGAGTTCTTGCTTTCCTTTTAGTTGTATTATACCTTTCTATTTGTATTTCTTCTTTTGAGTTCTTATACTAGGGAAACAATAAGCTATTTACATGTGAGTCTGGTTTATTTCACTTATGAGTATATCTTAAGTGGCATCCACTTCAATATAAAAAAGAGCCACTAAATTATGAGAAAACAGTTTGCACACTAGAATCCAGGACATGCAGCAGCCTGAAATGACACAGCGCCAGGAGTCCCAAAGGCATCACTGGTAACAGCTAATGGTTCTAATGGCCTGTATCATCAAATTAGGACTTAGGATACACTCTGGATGCCTTAAGCAATCAGGAGAGTAAAGAAAATATTGTGAAAGCATTGCTGTAGGGCCAGCCAGATAGCTCAGCAGATTAAAACACCTGCTTAGGCAGGCAAAGTGCTGGGTCTTCCATCCCTGGTTCATGATTCTGGCCTTGCCTTTGGGGCATGCTGAGATGTTGAATGAGACTGAGCGTGGTGGTGCCACCCTGTAATCTCAGCACTTGGGAGGCTGAAAAACATGAAGGATCACTACGATTCTGATCTGTGTAGTGAGACTCTGTAGACCCTGTACTAAATATTTTTTTTTACAAAAAGCATTGCTACAAAAATTCTTCAGAAACAAAAGTTTCCCTTGTGAGCAAATGCTCAGACATCCAGTCCCATATAACCATCCTCCAACGCTAGCAGAGCTGTGTTGAGTATCCAAACTACACAGGAAAAATGAATCATGGAGGGCTTGTGGGAGGAGGTAGATGAGGCAAGAGCCCTGCATTGTTCACACACCCTCTCAAGCCCCCTGAGGCTCCATCTCCACGTGTCAGTCACTATCTCCAAAAGAATTTATTAAAAGATTTTCTTCTATTCTGAATTCCAAGAATCACCTCTTACCATGGCCATCCTCCAACAAGTGGCACCTGTTGGCCCTGCTGTCCATGCTTACATGCTTGGTTTTCTTTCAGAAAGGTCCAGTGCCTTCCCTGGCCAGGCCATGGGCAAATGGGGAGCTGCCATCGGGTCTCTGGAAATGTTCCACAGTCTCATGGCTCAAGGCCTTCGGTGAGTGCAGCCCTGGCTCTTTTGCAGTGTCTTCTGATTTCCATGAGTGCCTTTTGTTTTACTTTTGTTCTTTTTGTGTCTGTGGAGTTCAGCTTCAGACTATACTACCAGAAGATTGGGGATCCAGCTGATGCCTGCAGAAGAAAAAGCCAGAAATTAGCAACCCAAACATCAGCACCACCTCAGACAGAACCTGGCACTGAAGTGTCCACTTAGTGAGGACACTCAGTGTACAGTTGCGGGTAAACACTTGTCTAGTTAAAAATGGGTTTTCTGTTTTCAGCTGTAGTAATTTTTATATACAGAGCTATAAATTCACCAACTTCAAATCCACCCCTGGCTCCCACCCCTCTGTGGTACTCGGGCTGTCAGCTGAGAGATGGCTGGGAGGACTTAAGTGAAATCTCCTGAAATCAGTAGCTGAAAAGAAGGGAGGGAAGAGAAGGAAGGAAAGAAGGAAAGTAACTGCCTATTTGCATATGACTTTGGTAATGTTTTGCTAAGATTAATTTTAAA
>NW_004524607.1:12682847-12696201 GCF_000260255.1 Octodon degus
TATTTATTTATTTATTTATTTGCAGAACCGGGGATTGAACTCAGGCCCTTGCGCTTGCCAAGCAAGTGCTTATTCTACTGAGCCATCTCCCCGGGCCCACCTATTTTATTTTTTAATCATTTATGTATTTATTATTTCATATAGGGTCTTGCTACACAACTTGGACTCCTAGTAATCCTCCTGTCTCAGCATCCCCAGTGGCCAACACAGCGCACCTGTGGTTCCTGGGTGTCATGGCATGTAGTACCAGGGATTGAACCACAGTCCTTGAGCTTGCTAGGCAGGTACTTAGACTGCTGAGCTATCTCTCCAGCCCCTGACAACCAATCTTCAATTCAGAGATCCCCAAGTTACTTGTACAGAACCCACTTTTACTCTTAGGAGTTAGGAAGCACTAACTCAAAAGGGCAAAGTGAGACACTTTATGGTACAGGAAGTAAGCCAGAGCTTGACAGCTGTACCTTTTAGAAAAGCTCAGGAACAGTGAGGTCTTGAAAGCCACGGAGATGAAGAATTCAGATGCTGCTGGTAGAGCCCGCCCTCACCTATAATTATGCTCTTGGTGTTTGTCTTTATTTATTTATTTATTTGGTAGAGGGTCTCACTATGCATCTCAGACCCATAGTGATCCTCCTGTCTCAGCCTCTCCAGCACTGGAATTACAGGCATGTACCATTACACCTGGTTTCCTTGGCTGGTTCTTTGCCCAGAGTTCCAGGGCTGGCAAAGCATAAGGTACTAGGGATGGAACCCAGGTCCTTGCGTTTTTCAGGCAGATGCCTCAACCACTGAGGCATCATGTGGTTGAGCCATGGGAACATGGCTAGCCCCAGCCATGTCTTTCACTGTGTTTTTCTTCGAGGTTTTGTGCTGCTTCTCCTTAGCCTCCTCCAGGTCTTTCTGTATGGTCCTGTGGGCTGTCTTCTCCATGTGAATGTCATTTTCTGCACTTTGGTACTTTCCTTTGTATGACTTAATGGTTTCACATTTATGAAACTGATCTGAGAGGCTGTAGCCACTGCTGTCAACTCCCAAAGCAGCCTTCTCCTGGGGCTAGTTCTTATGGTGCAGAGGGAGGGTGTTGTGCTTCCTGTGCATGGGCTGTGGAATTGGATGTGCTCCCTCACCTGGGAAAGTAGTTCCCAGCTCTTCCTGGCCCGGGAGAACTTGTGTAGCCTCTTCCTGCTGGACTCTCAGGCAGCATAGGGGTGTACATGTTGGGGTAGAACCTGCACTTGTCCCACTTCACCTTCTTGAGGTAGTGCTTCTCTAGTTGGGTGTGCTTACTGTCTGAGTGCTGGTGTCTCTTCAGGCCTGGTCAGCCCTGCTCCTGGTTCATGAGTGGTGGTAACTATACCTGCTCATGTTGTGTCGCTCACCCTAGCTGAATCTCTCACCTGTAGCTCAGAGGAGGCTGGCTTCCATTGCGGTGTTCTCTGTCGTGGTCTTCCTGCTTCCTGTGCTTTCTGTTGTAGGAGCGCCACCCTCTGTAACAATGGTCCTGCTCCTACTCTGGTACCAACTCTTACATTTACTCTGATTCTGACTCTTACCTTTCTGCTTTTCTCCACTGGAGGAGCAGTTTCGACCCTCATGGTGATGTCCTCAGTCACCTTTCCTAAGCCCAGTGATTTTCTCTTTAACTGAAGGCTTATCTGGAGCTGTGCATAGCCTTACCTTCTCTGCACCTCTACCCATGACTGTGCTCAGCACCCCCTTTGGAATGGACATTTGTGGTCCTGTGTGGTGGGGCAGAGGGCAGCATGGCAGCAGACTCACCTGTGCTCTGGGACAGGACTTCCATGTCACCATGCTGGTCTCTGCTGAGTTAAACTAAGAGCTGAGGATCTTATCTACCTTCTGAATTTTTGAATAGAGTCAGGCTTAGATTCTGCACTGTGTCTTCTGGATCAGAATCGTGCAGGCTCTCAACTAACAACCCTTTGACTTCTTGGGCAGTTTCACTGGCTTCATGTGTTAAGTTCCTAGCATCACAGATTGAGGAAGTGGGTCATTCCTATGCCTGTCCTATTGGTGTTACAAAGGTTGTTTACAAAGGGCAAAGACTCATCAGCTTAGGCAAACTGTTTTCTGTGACTTCTTTAGTAGATTTCAGGCTGCTGTCGGGGCAGCAGAGCTGGCCTCACCTTGCTGCACAGACCAGGGACCGGGTCCAATTTCTCAGGGGAACCAGCAGTGGTACTGCCGGTCTCAAGCTCTGCAGCAGGCCTCCTGATGGAGTTTTTTCCTCTGCATGTGGACTGCATCCCCTCAACAGTAATACTGCAGCTCTAGACCTCCACTGTTTCCAGATAGACTTCTTATTCTTAAGAATTAAGTCTGAACAGAAGAGCCACATTGGGGGCTACTGACTTCCTGGCTCTCGCTTTCTCTTGGAGCCTCAGAAGCAGAGCAGCTATTTCTATTTATTTATTTTTCAAAGCTGATTAATAGGACATTTTCAATAATTATTACATTGTACATTCTTATCTTTTTTGTGGTTATCCATAGTACAAGAAGCAGACAGGATATCCTGTCCAAACACTATTACTACAAATCTTTCTTCTTATTGAATTAAGTGAAAGTAGCTGTATATCTATCCCAACTATTCTGTATGTGCAAATACAAAATGGTCCTTTCTTTGTATCCCCTCTTTTTGTTCAGTCCTGTCAGAGATCGGTATTTTATTGGCATCTAAATGCCATAGGTACTTGAATTCAGCAAAACAGTCCAACACAGTCCAGGAGTCCACAATAGTAGTGGGTTATCTGCAGAAGTTGTTCACTAGAGCCTTTTACAGCTCAGCATATTAATATGGCTTTACTTTATATACCTTGTTTTTATTCTTTTCTGCTGAATGGTTAAGACCAAGATAAAGCAAGACCTGTATAACAATAAAGGTAACTTTTGTATCTGATAAGGTCAGTCAAGTCCCCTCAGGATTTATCCTGTAACCCTGTACCACAATTTGTAGATCCTTTGTCAGTGTCAGCCATGTGGATGAGTCACAGCCATTGCTTAACCAATTTGCTCTCTGAAAGCCTGAGAGAATGTTTTCTCTCCATGTGATAAGAGCAGCTATTTCCAAACAGAGCCAGCAGCTCTTAGAATTGTAGAAGAAAAGGATTTACTGAGGTTGTGAGAAAACCTTATGCAGTCAATGCAGGCTGCCCTTGGCAGCTGGCAACTTCTGACACACTCCCAAGGTGAGCTGACAGCTGTAGGAAAGAATAAACTACCTGCCAAGATCTCCAGTCATCAATGAGGGGAGAACTTGTACCAAGTCCCATGGCAAAGTTAAGCTACCCTCAGTGGAGGAGATCCTTGGGGCCTTACGCAAAGGAAGGAGTGTTTGCCCTAGTACACGCATGGCTTCACTCACGAAAATGTATACAAATTCTCTTGCACATTGAATTTGGGGACCAAGGTGATTAGGGAACAAGGGGAAGTCCCTGCAAATGACAGGGCATCCCAGCTCTTCTATCTTAAATTCAAGTGGGAACGAATGTTGTCTGTATCTGTTCTGCTTTAACAATTCCACATTCCTCAGCCAGGTTCTCAGGGGCCATCTGGGGTCCTCCTCCACATGTCCTCACATCCATGGGGTGATAAACCAGTTCCATTATTGTCACAGTTTCCACAGACACTACACTTTCTAGGAATCCAGCAGTTGTGTAAACTGAGGGATGGTCACACTGCGATGTAACTGTAACTCACCGAAGTTGCTTTAGAAAGGGACTTTCTGACTATGAAGCAGGCCCTTTTGGGTGATGTATTATAGGGGACCAGCACACTAGAGCTTACCTTGGACTTGCCGTATATCAGTGGCTTGGAGTTCCTATGGTAGGGCCTCATCCCTTTTGGCTTCATGGCTAGTAGAGTGAGCAGAGGCATCATTTCTTGTCATTTTCCTTGGCCAAGCCCTTTGACCTGTCATGAGACTCTGTGTGGCTCTGCACTTTAGGGGACCAGCACGCTGGAGTTCACCTTGGATTTGTGGCCCATCACTGGCTTGGTGCTCCACTCTCTTGTGGGGAGTGGCTTTGCTACTTCGGTAGAAACTGACAGTGCGGATACAGAACAGTTGCTGGCAGTAGGAGAAAGAGGTTTGCTAGGAGCCTCTGAGACATTGCTATGTTGGTTAGGGTAAGACAGAGCTTGGTGAACCAGCAGCATATGATGAACCCTGATGCTGAGTTTTTGCTCCTTAGGATGTTCTTTTTTTTTTTTTTTCCTGTGTTTTAGTGAAGAAGCCACAAGGTGTTCAGTGTCTCACTACTATATTGGACTCATAGCGATCCACCTGTTTACTGCCTTCCAAGAGCTAGGATTACAGGCGTGTGCTACCTTGCCCAGTCTGTCTGTTTATTTATTTATTTACTTATTTATGTATTTTAGGAAAGGGCCTACAGGGTGTTCACGTTCTCACTACTAGATCGGACTCGTAGTGATCCTCCTGTTTATAGCCTCCCAAGAGCTGGGATTACAGGCGTGTGCCACCATGCCCAGTCTCAGTTGCCTTCTCAGTGTGTCTTTGGGGCAGGGCCGGCATGGCAGACCCTGGGATCAAATCCCTGGTTCCTGTACCTGCTTGCAGGTACTTTAATCCACTGAGCTATTTGGCCAGCCTTTCCTCCTTAGGGTGTCCTGGTGTCACAGGAGGGCAGTTAACTCCTGAAGAAGCATCAACAGGACTAACCCTGTTGTCAGTGGGACTTCTACTAGGACTGGACTTGGAACTTCTTGTCTTTCAGTAGCCTGGTCCTGTTCAAGTGAGGTGAATTGTGCAATGATTGAAGCCACAGCCAAGTGAGCACTCCAGAACTGGGGACTGCTCCAGCAGTGGCCTTCCCGTTTGGCTCATAGGACTGACACAAATCATGAACACTGCCCCTTTGTTTCATCTGCTCTACCCACACGCACCTTTCACAGGCCCTGTGTTTCTGGAAATAAGTCCACACACTGGACAAACATGTCTCTCAGAACAGAACCCTCTTGGTACATGTTCATGTAGTTCTCCTTGGCTAGCTTCCTGGGAGGCCACACTATACAGATAGAAGTAAGTAAAAGCAAAGGAGAAACACAAGGGCAGAAGGCAAGGCTGCTTCAGCCTCTGTGTGTGAGGTTACGACTGCCTGCCAGCAGCTCATGATGTCTCGCCATTCTGCTCATTCACTTCTGTTGCTCTAAGTTCCACTGCTATCCCTGAACCCCTGTGACAACAGGTGACAGTGGGTTCACACACAAATAGCATTTGGTCTCTTGGTGCTTTCTTAAATATCTGAATAAGTTGCAGTTGTTTAAAAAACCAAATAAACTCTTAAAAAGTCAATTATACCTGCCCTTTTCCCCAGGCGCATTTTTTCTGCTTTGCTAGTCCCCATATGTTACTCTGAAGTGGAGCTGGCTCAGAAGCGGGCTATCACCCCAGCCCACAAAGGCATTTAAATGAAACCCTCTGAATTCTCACTGCGTGTGGCAGGGTAAACCGTAAACTCTTCTTTTTAAGAAAATAACTAAAAATTGAATTGTATATGTGTGACATGAAAATAAATGACATTACAGACCTTGTGGTAACTTGTTTTCATAACAATACCTGATATAAAAGAGCCCATATGCTTGCTGGCTGAGTGCTGATCTACTATCACTAGTCGGTACGGTGCAGTCATCCATTTGGTACCACAGGCCATTGCTATCCTGCAAAAGACAGTAAGAGGAAACGATTAGACTTTGTGAGGTTAACAAGGGCAGAATAAAAAGAATAAGAAAAAGCATTCACACTTTAATTGTAGAACTCCCACCTTTACCTCCTGAGAATGCCAGTGATTGCTGGCTTCCAATGGCTGTGTAAGAACAATGAGCAAAATCCACAGGGCTTACTTTTATATAACAGAACTAATGGCCCACATTGCACTAATACCCGCTGTGGACCAGCACTGCATACAAAGCATAAATAATGGGTTCTCCATTTGGTTGAGACATATGGCCAAATATCCAGATACTCAGGATAGTTCACATCCCAAAGAGAAATGGACAAAGGAGAAAGGAAGGTCATTTTTAAGGGTATAGAAGGCTCCACACATTCAAGTACAGGGTATTTCGGCTGTCCCAGGAGACCCATACAACATAATGCTGTTCCAGCAGAAATTCAGTGCATCTAATCACATTTCAAAGGACACCATTTACCTGGAGGACACCTGAGCTAAGCGTAGGTAAGGCATTCTTGCTCTGTATCTTAAGTAAGGGTCCATAGTCCCAGAATGACAGGCCTGACCATTCAACACCAGTTATCTTAATTTTAATTATTAATTTGATTTTTTGAATTATAGTCTTACTGTGTAGTTCAGGCCTTCTTTGAAGTGAGTTTGTAGGGCTAGCCAGACCTTGAACTTGCAGCTGTCCTGCCTCAGTCTCCCTTGTGCAGAGATCATAGGCATGTGTCACCATGCCAGGCTACTTCAAATAATTTAAGAAGTATAGAGATTCTGTGTCATTTTTATTACTGTTTATAAAAATTCTCTTAAAAATAATATATTATTTTTCTTCTATGTCACTGCATTTTTGTTTTTTGAAATAAGGCTTCACTATGCTGGCCAGGCTGGCTATAATGTCACTATGTCACCCAGCCTAGCCCCAAGCCTCTAGTTTTTTTGTTTTTTTTTTAATTTTATTTATGTGTGTGTGTGTGTGTGTGTGTGTGTGTGTGTGTGTGTGTGTCCAGCTCAGCCCACCAGGGGGCAGGGCTGGCTGGCATGTGCTAGGGGATTGAACCTCCCTGTGCTTTGCTAAGCTTGTTCTAAGTAGGTGCTTTAGACCACTGAGCCATCTCACCAGCCCCGCAAGCCTCTAGTCTTCCTGTCTTAATCTCCCAGGTACACCATGCCCAGCTTTGCTATTGAATTTTTGACCACTTTCAGTCTTTTCTAAGTGCGAAGAAAAGAGGACAATTGTAAGTGAAAAAATCAGAAAATGCACTTTTAAGGAAAGGCAAGATCCTCTTTGGGTTTCCAATTGTAGAAGATTTCGCTGTATCCTCTCATTACGATGGAAAATAAAGAATTGACTATGAATCCCAAACACACATAAGAGTTCCTAATTTTATCACTGGACCATCTAGACCCAGGAGTACAGTGAAAGCATATACACTCACAAGCACACAGACCACATTGTAAACTCAATTCTTTGACTTCTGTCCTCTGTTACCAATGCAAGAAAAGCTCAGAAAGCCAATCAAAGAAATAGTTTAATTAGGTCATTTGTAATCCTTAATCCAGCTACTGGCACTTCAGCCTTGGCTCCACATAAAAGGTTATTAATATTATCTACATAGCTTAGCAATTTGCACCAAAAGAATTTACAAAGTGTTTCAGAGATAGTGTAAGAACATTACATAGTCTATGTGTACTAAGCCTGTTTGAAGCTGGAGCCATAATTTTGCACCTTAAAGTAAATAGAAACAGAAGATTAAGATTAATATGTGACTGTGTATGTGTGTTAGTCTTTTCCTTGCTATTTCTGTGAAACACCCTAAGATTCCAAAACAAGATTAATAGATGAGAAACATAATACTCCTCCAAACTAACAGTGAAATTACTTAAATTAAAAATACTGGGGGTAGACCGGGGAGATGGCTCAGTAGAATAAGCACTTGCCTGGCAAGCTCAAAGGCCTGAGTTCAATCCCTGGTTCAGCCAAAAAATACTGGGGTTACTCCCTGGCAAGGGCAAGGTCATGAGTTCAGTCCTGGTACCAAAAAAAAAAAAAAAATGCTGCTGGTAGCCAGGCATGGTGGCCCACACCTAAATCTCAGCACTCAAGATTCTGAGGCAGGAGGATCGCCAGGAGTTCTATGCTAGCGTGGATTACATAGTGCGTCTTAAGAGCAGCATGAATTACAAAGCGACCCTGTTTCAAAACATGAAAAATAAGACAACAAACAAAACTGGGGGAAATTGCCTAAACATCACAGGAAATAAAGCACATTCTGAAACATTAGGGTATGCAGGACGCCAATGATGTGAAAAACAGATGAACTTGGATGGGGGTGTTGCTCATAGGTGGAATGCTTGCCTAGCATGCCTAAGACCTTGAGTTCAAACCCCAGCAATGAAGAAAAATAATCTATTAGGTTAACTCGGTTCAAAATGACTGAGAAATTTATTTTTTTTTAGGCCGGTTCAGTTCTGTGAAAGCAAAGCCCTGCCCAGATACAAAAGGAAAAAAAGATGAGTAGTGTCAGGAAAAATCCTTCATCTTGGTGATAAAAGCATTATTTTCCTCCAAATATTGAATACTTGACAACCAAAGATTACTTAATATAGATATCTATATCACCTGACCATAAAGTGGAAGTTACTTAAAATATATACAACAGGGATTCTTAAACAGACTCCCTTGGCTGCCTGGGGAAATATGTTCATGAATAATTATGTTACCAGGTTGCCAGCAGACACTATCCCCACCATAAGTATCCACTGTAAGAAACATCTTCAATTTTGAGGGAGATGAAGGTGACCTACTTCCCTCCAGTCTTGTCAGACAGGAAGTCAAGGAAGAGGCTGTTAATGGACATTGTCATCAGGGGTGCAGCTCTAGTTCTCCAAGGGCACTGAGCTGCCCATCTTGTGAGAGTGCAGATACCAAACCTGCATGTTCTGGTCTCTGGACGACAGCCAGCCAGGGTCTCCCAGAGCTAAGGCAAGCTAGCGGGCCCTTCAAGCACACTATGCTCCTCACAACCAAGGCTCCCTGTCACCCCACCTGGAGCAGCCAAATGAGGGATGCAAGTCTCCCCCATCGTACTTGCTATATTTGTAGGAATTTTTACCAAACACATGCTCTGGCTTCACAAACTGCTTCAGAGCCTCCTGAACAGTCTGAGCACCCTGAGAGGAAAAAGAATAAATACCACATCAGATGCTTATACTGCTCAGCTGTCTCCCCAGCACCTATAGTCATGGTTTGTGAGTTTGTGAGAGATGGAGAGAGCAAGCAAGTAAGGAGAAAACTTTTTTTTTTTTAATTTATTTATTTATGTGTGTGTGTGGCCAGCTCAGCCCACCAGGGGGCGGGGCTGGCTGGCATGTGGTGCTGGGGGATTGAACAGCAGTCCCTGTGCTTTGCTAAGCTTGTTGTAAGTAGATGCTTTAGACCACTGAGCCATCTCACCAGCCCCAGGAGAAAACTTAGGAAAACAAATGTAAATTTTTATGAAAAAAAAATTTTTTTAAGGGTAGCATGTGGCTGAGTTCCCAGCTACTTGGGAGACTGAGCCAGGACAATTGCCAGTTTGGGTCCAGCCTAAGCATTTTAAAGTCAATCTCAAAGAAAAGTTTTAAATATTTTGGAAATGTAGCTAGTTAGTAGTGGGCCCTGAGGTCAGTTCCCAATGCTATAGGGAAAAAGTAAAGAGAAAAAAAAAATAAAAAAAAATTTTTTTTACTTTAGTATGATTACCCCCACCCCACTGAAAAACAAGCAGATTAACGTGAACAAAAATAGGTACGTAGGGTGCTCACTGCAGCTTCACTTAGAATATCATGGCCTACTGGACCACCATCAATGGCCCAAACATGCCGATGTGGAAGGTCTCCAAGGAGAGGGAATGGAAACAGCAAGTGGACAACTAGGCTAAGGTGGAATCCCTTTACAAATTTTTTTCTTTAAAAAATGTTATTTTATACAGCAAAAGCAACAGTGATACAAAAATTCAAGATAGGAGAGTAACAATTGTTAGTAACAGCATATTGTTATCTTTAAAATAGTTGCTCAGATTACAAGATATAGGCATAATAATTGATCAAATATAACCACAAACCTTTCAATCAACTGAAATATTGTAGTGTAACTTGTTATACTATTGCATATATATTTTTTTCTGTTCTTTCCCCATCCCATTTTGTCTTATGAATAGTTTCTTCCATTGTACAGTATCTAGTGTATATTTTGTATCATATTTATGCTTTCAGCTTCTCACACTGGGGAGACAATATGATGTTTATACACACAAGTCTGATCTATTTCAGTTATGAGCATGGTCTCAAGTTGTGTAATAAAGCCTCAAGTTTATGCTTTCTCCTGAGTTCTACATTGTATAAAAATACCATATCTTTTTTATATATTCCTTAGTTAATGAGCATTTGGGTTGTTTCCAAGATTTAGTTATAATTTGTGCTGCTCAGAAACACAGGTACACGTGGATTGCTGTGGTATGATGGTTTTAATTTTTCTGGGACGATACCCAGAAGAAGAAGAGCTAGGTTGAATGGACCTGTAGTCATAGATTTTTGATGAATCTCCATACTGATATCTACAGTGGCTGTACCAGGCTATACTCCCAGCAACAGTGGAGAAGGGGTCCTTTCCTCCACAGTCCCTCTACCTTTCATTATTGGTTGATTTTTTTTTTTCCCCCCACGGAACTGGGGATTGAACTCAGGCCCTTGCGCTTGCCAGGGAAGTGCTTATTCCACTGAGCTATCTCCCTGGCCCCTTGATTTCTTGATGGTAGCCATTCTTTCTTGAATGAGTCTCAGTGTTGTCTTAATTTGCATCTCTTGGATGACTAATGATGTTGAACATTTTTTCATGTACTTATTTACTGCTAGTATTTCTTCATCTGAAACGTGTATATTCAACTCTGATGCCCATTTTTGGATTGGGTCTTTAAATTTGGAGTGTCTAATTGTTTTCAATTCTTCATATGTTTTAGATAGAAGTCTTTTGTCTCCAGACACCTGGCTGAAAACTTTTCCCACTCTGTGAGCTGTCTTTTCACTCTGCTGGTGATTTCTTTGCTGTACAAAAGCTTTCTAATAAAGTTAGATCCCATTTGTTTATTTTTTGTAGTGTTTCCCATGTGATCTTTGTTTTGATCACGAAGTGCCTGCCTATAGCTACACCTATGTCTTCAAAATTTGCACCTAGTTTTTCTTCCAGTAGAATTAGTATTTTTCTGTTCATATTTATATTTTTTATTCATTTTGACTTTTGTTTAGTGTGTGGTGACAGACATGGATCTAGTTTCTTTTTTCCTTTTTTGCAATGCTGGGAATTGAACTCACAGCATTTACACTGAGCTAAATTCCTAGCTTTTTCCTTATTTTTTTATTTTTATTTTTCATTTATTTTATTTTTCTTATTTTTATTTTAAATAGAGTTTCACTAAGTTGCCCAGTATAGGTTCAGACTTGCGATCTTCCTGCTTCAGTCTCCCAGAATTATGGGATTGTAGACATGCATCACCATACCCTGCTCATAATCTCCTTTTTATTAGAAGTACCTCATCTATTCTGGTGCAGTGTATATCAGATGACCAAGAGCATTAATCCTGAAGGGCACACTTTATAAATATCTGTAGTATTTGTCTTTTTCATGACAAGCATGCAGTACACCTGTAATCAGAAAAATGATTGTTCAAGAATAACAAATACAGTTCAGAAATGCAAGATGCTAAACCAATTTTTAAAGAACAAGAGCCATCTAAGGTTTGCTTATTGGTATCAAAACCCTGGTTTTCTAGCCAGGTGTGGTGGCATGTGCCTATAATCCCCGAACTTGGGAGGCTGAGGCAGGAGTGTTGCCATAAATTTGAGGCCAGCCTTAGCTAAATAGCTAAATAGTGAGTTTAAGACTAGTCTGGACTACACAGTGAAACCCTCTCTCAAAAGCAAACAAACAAGATGCCTGGTCTTGTTAAGATTTACTTAAATGAAAAGTCAAAGAGTAATAAAGATTTAAAACTTGACCCCCATAAAAATTATTCAGTTTATCTTTATCTCCAAGGTAATACCAAGATATGGGTCAAAAGTATCTGAAATGCCTTCACGTTTTAAACTTTAGGCTGAAGTAAAAGTGAAATACGAAATATAAGCAAAGTGCAATCAGAGTACAGCAAACATATTTATAAGGCTGGAGGTCACCAGAGAAAATGTCTGGCACAACTAGCAGGGAGTAGCAGGTACTTTTAGGTCTGCCAAGACATCCTGACACTCAGAAATTAAAGAATAGCAAAGCATTGTTCATTTCCTGGCATCTGTAACTGACCAAATTCCAATTGGGATAGCAAACACATCTTTTAAGTTTTACTCATTTAAAAATAATGCAAATCAGCTGGAGAAGAGGCAATGCAAAGCCAAATTAAACCATTTGAAAGCAAACCATTCTCTGTATTTTCAACATAAAAGGCAAAACAAGTGTGGTAAGCCAGAGATGTAAACTGAAGAGAAGGCTCTAATCACTCATTAGTGCCAGTCAAGCATGCTTCCTGCGTCGCGTTTAGGGTACACTGAAAAAACTCATCTTGGTTGCCTAGGTAGAACTTTCTGGCTATACCTATAGATTTTAAGCGCACTCAAGCCTTTATCATTGCATAATAAATAGCTAGGCTCCAAAAGTACATCTTATGTTACTCCAGAATTCCCCAATAATTACACTTCCTGAGGAAGTAGCACTAAGACAAGCACTACACGCTTCCACCAGGAGCCCACAGGAGCTGCAGTTCCTGAGAGTCCAGGAGCAGCCACAGAATGACCTCCTTGTCTTTACCAGGTTAGTACAGTTCCACGTGGATTAAGTCCACATCGGTTCTCTCTGCTCAACTTCGTCCAAAATGTTAGGTTAGTGCACTCATTTTAAATATGACACTGAGATGCCTGAGACCCTGTGCAGAACATCAGTATCCAACCTGTGCAATTCTGTACCAGTGAGCACAGAGCAAATCCCATTCTCAGCTGCACAGATACATTCAGTCCTTCTGACTAAGCAGTTGTAAGCAGAAAATATTTTTTAAAATTATAAATAAAACACTAGCACAGATGTGTGAATAACACAAAACCTATTAGACACTGAGTATTTATTTTGTTTATTTAGTACCAGGGATCAGAGCTTAGGACCTTGAGCTTGCCAGGCAAATGCTTCTCCCCAGCCCCAGACACTGAGTTTTGTACATGTAGATGCATGAATATTTTCTATCTCATATTATTCAGAAAATATAAAATTACCAATACTGCACTAGCTTTTACCTATATAAATAGCAATTTTGTGATTGAACTGTATGTGTGCGTGTATGTGCACGTTCAGAGCAAGACCTGTGGCTAAAAAACTAGGTTATTACTCATGCCTGCTATATGCATGTGTCAAAAAACTAAATGTATAAATAATCAAATAATCCAGACTGTCCTGCCTCAGATTTTTTCAGAACCCAATATATTTTAAAGATTTCTGCATTGTCTTCTTCTTCTTCTTCTTTTTTTTTTTTAATTTTATTTATTTGTGTGTGTGTGTGTGGCCAGCTCAGCCCACCAGGGGGCGGGGCTGGCTGGCATGTGGTGCTGGGGGATTGAACCACGGTCCC
>NW_004524607.1:12696643-12723285 GCF_000260255.1 Octodon degus
GCCAGCCTGGGCTGCACAGTGAGGCCCTCACCTGGGAACAATGGGGGGGGGCATAGAAAATACCTAAGGAAATTTCATGTGACTTATTTAGCAATTTAAAGAGTAAAAAGTGGAATTTGTTCATAATTTTTTTTATTTTTTGCAGAACTGGGGATTGAACTCAGGCACTTGCGCATGCCAGGCAAGCGCTTATTCTGCTGAGCCATCTCCCCGGCCCTTGTTCATAAATTTAGCTATGCTATAAGCATAATTTTTCATGTAGACATATGATTGTCTTCATTTTGACAATTCTTGTCACTATGTATAATAGTGTTAATTTACCAAATTAAAGCTGAGTATGTCAATGAGACTTTTTGATGTGTGTATATTTGACATGCACGATAATCTTTACTGCTCTCTGTGTCAACTGTAGGAAACTTATGAACATAATACATTTTTTATTTTATATAAAAGAAAAATAAAAATAAGTATAAATCATTGCAGGAAAGGATTGAAATGAGAGACTACTCGGTGCAGAAATCCATCTGAGAAAAGGCCTTTCTAAATGATTTTATTAACAGTTTTAAATCATTCAAAATTTGCTTACATTAAACTCTGCTCTTCTGTATTATATTGTCATCTTTTTAAAATTTTAAAAATAGTTTATATAGTAAATGTTTCACTAAACATGTTACTAATTAAAGGCATACACAGCTGGACATGATATCAAACACTTAGATCCCCAGCATTCAGGAGGGTGAGGTAGGAGGATCACCATGAGTGGAAGGCCAGCATGAGGTGTATAAGTAAGTTCAAGGGCAGGCTGCACTACATAGTGAGACTCTATCCAATGAAATCAGTGTGGTTTATTTGTAATAAACTTTGAGCTTTTAGAAAAGTGTTCTAGCCCATTAAGACTAACTAGCTAAAAGCCACGCACAATAGTGCATGCAGTACTGCCCACCACCCAGGAAGCTGAGGTGGGGATCGCTTGGACAATAATGTTAGCCCTCCTCAGGAAAAACTCCTTTGCTAAAAGATATTTCTCTGGTTGATACTTATGCTGCAATTTCTTTAATGACAAACCTGGTTTGAATAACATCCCCATGATTCCTGAGTGCCTGGATAATATGCTCTTGCACTGTACACATCATACAAAATTCTTCTGCATCACTTGAAAGGTAGACGACAGTCTACCCCACATTAGCAAAACATGACTAGACAGTCTACCCCACATTAGCAAAACATGACTAGCGTGTAAACCCTAAATGAAGAGCACATTCCTGAAGTGAAGTAACAGTAGCCGCTGCTAGGTGTATGCACTGACCTACCTATTTTCATCTAAATCTCTACAAAGCCTAGATGATAAGTATATACTGGCTGGCTTTCTTTAGGAAAAAAGGCTCAGAGTTAAAAGTCTGCTCAAGGTCACATGATCAGACTCCACTCGTACTTTCTCTAGGTTCAAAGGTTATGGTCTTAGTGATTCTATATTAGACAAATGAGAATTTTTTTTTCTTGTATTGCCATTGGTTTCAAATGGTGAAAGAATGTCTCCCATAAAAAGAGGTAGAAATTTCTATGTAAATATTCTAGCTTTCCAGACCACATCTAAAGGTCTCTATGTGCATTTTCTTTTCCTTTCTAAAAATATTCTTTTAAAAATATAGGACTGGGGGGTAGCTCAGTAGCTTTAGCACCTGCTGGAATGCGCAGGGTCCCTAGTTTGATCCTGGGTACTGGAAAAGAAAACATAATAAATTATTCCTAGTTCATGCTAAGTGGTGTTACTGGAGAGACTAGAGACCAGGTACACTAGTAAATTTGTACAAAGAATAAGATAACCCTTAAGCAAAGAATTACCCAGCCCCAAATATCAATAGGTTCTGCCTCCACAAAAGGTGTTCAAAACTTACCTAATTAAAAGGTTTAAAATCCTTGAAAGGATCAAAGTATTTCTAGTTTACTTCACCCCAAATTAAACTCAAAAATACTTAAGTAGAATCTCTGAGATGATAAATACACCTGAGGATAAAAAAACAGATTAGACACTATAGAAGTAAATATTAGTGAGCTTGACAATGCTCATTATGGATAGAAGATATCCATACTAATGCACCAAGAAAAAAAGCCTTAGAGTAACAGTACCATAAGGGAAGTGTATCCGTGAGCTGTGGGACAAAGGAAAGGGATGGAACAAATGCATCAAGAAATACTCATCTACAGAAGATCAGCACAAGGAAGATTTCTAGGGTGATGGAATGATTTTTGTGCTTGAGATGAATGAGATACATGTGTGTAAGCTCAAAGAACTGTACTTGCAATAAAGTTAATTTTATTCTGTGCAATATATGCTGGTTTTATTTAATGCATCTTTTTATTACATTTCTATTTTGTTTGTTTATTTGTTTTTTTCCAGTACTGGGGATCAAACTTGAGACCTTGTGCTTGCTAGACAGGCATTTATGCTGCTCAACTGTATTTCCACCTATATGTCCTTTTAGTGAGCAAAAATTTCTGAATTTTTTTTCACTGTAAAAGAATATTTTCTTAACTTATCACAGAAGTAATAGATATATGTGCTATATAAATCAAAAGGCAAAAGTTTAGAGAAAGAAACATGTTTCTCCCACAATTATGCAATTCAAAATAACTATTACAAAGATTGTAAGTTGCTGTCTTTCCAAGAGTTTTCCGTATGCACATAATTACTACATGCATTATAAAATGAGGGTACACTGTAAATGTGCTGTTTTATAAACTGTGCTGGCTGGAGACAAGTTAGGAACTTTTCCAGAAATCATCAAATGCTTTTTGAAAAAATTTCTGAATTTTACAAGAATAGTACATGCACCTATTTTAGGAAGCTCAGGAAACCCCAAGTAGACAAGTGATGAAATCATCAAAGCAGCTAGAAGCAAACATTCCAAAGGCAGGGATAACTGACAGCAGACTTCTGGTCAGAAACCGTGCAGACCAGCAGAGCATGCACTAATATCTTTCAAGCATTAAAAGAAAAATATGATGTCAACATCTTCACAGAGATGAGATTTCCACATCTGGGAAGGTGAAACGCTACTAGTTTTCCCTGTATCTTCTGCCATATACAACAACAACAACAAAATCCTTGGAACTGTATATTCTACTGAGGCCTAAAGAAGGATAAACTTGACACTTTTATAGGTAAATGGATGCCACTTGAGACCATGCTCATAAGTGAAATTAATCTGTCTGGCATGTTTAAACATCGCATTTTCTCCCTGGTGCAAGAAACTGAGTGTAAGGTCTACATTGTACAATAGAGATTGTGAACTAGGAATACATTGTTAAAAAGGAAAGAGGATGGAGGAAAGGGGAAGGGAAGGGAGGAGAAGGGGAAAATGCAAGTTAGCCATGCTGCTAGTGTCCCTTAGTTCACTATAAAGAAAGGTTGGTGCTATTGATCAGAGAATTTTAATGCCCCTATCTTGTACTCTGAGTAACTTCTTTCAACATAACAACATGCAATGTATTAACTATTGCTATTCTCCTGTTATTTTGTTATGAATTTTCATTTTACATGTTTTCCATAAGAAAAAGAACATTGGCTCTTGAGGGATCAAAGAGAGCTTGTATTGTACAATGATTTATGGCCCTTTAATGGTGAAAAAAAAAAGATAATAAAAAAGACTTGCTGGTGGTGGTGTCTTCTCTAGATTTTTTCTTTGGAACTCAAATTTGAGGCTTGGGACTGAAGAGTCAACAATCTGGAAACACCACCAAATGCACAGAAGAAAGCCCCCAGAGGAAGCCTGCTTGTTCCATCCAACCAAAGGATGAGGAAGGTACAGCCTTGGGTGATGGACAGCTTTAGAAAACCTTCTATACCGTCTCTTGTGTATGGGTGTATGCCCCGCCACAACATTATGACACCTTTAAAGCCTTTGACGATACCTTCAAAAACCTTTCTGACTGGGAAGACACTGCCCCTGCCAATTGTCAGAGACAGGAGTGGCTCAGCCTGGAGCACACCTGTGCACACTTAACCATACAGAGTTCCCTTCTATCTGGCCAGTACACCCAGAGGGCAGTACTGCACAGTGAGTTAAAGTCAGCCTGAAGTACAGAGGAAGACCCTGTCTGATAAAAAATAATAAAAAATTTTTTGGTCATACCTATAAAATATTTTTTAAAAATGAAAGAGAACTGGGAATGCAACTCACTGTGAAGGCCCTGAGTTCAGTCCTCAGTACTGAAAAAAGAAAAAGCTTTAGCTCATTCTTCTCACTGGGTGGATTTTTTTCAGGGCATTGGAGGGGGCAGCCAGGTTACCAAACACATTTTGAAGATGTTAAAGTTCCAGGTTTCCAGGTGTGGGGAGATCTCCCAGGCACTCCTGTTGTAACCGGATCCCTCTAGCTCTCTTTGGGGGAAGAAGATTGAAGCCCACAGACCAGCAAGCAGCAAGCAAGCAGTGGGGTATGGCCAGGAGTGCACTTAATGGAAAGAATAAAAGTATGGAGCATCCCGCTTGGAGAGGGGTGGAAATCATGGATATTTAAGTCTTTTGGCCTTTTGTAGTTTTTGAAAGCAGTACAGGCAGAAAGCAGGGACCCAGGCAGGCGTTCGATGTCTGGAAAGCATGCTTCTTTATTTGCATTTCATGCCCTCCAAGGTGTCCGGCTAAGGGTCTGATTTTTTGTTGTTGGCATTCTATTATTCTTGATAATCAGTTTCCTTAAGTTAATCATTCAGGCTCTTTGGTACCTGAACTCCCTTAAGCCCTGACTTTGAGTTTACTTTAGTTTAACTGTACAGGCCCTTTACCCTGTCCGCCTAACTTGCCCAACTTCCTTGCTCCACTGTTGTGGGAGGGATTGGCTGGAACATTCTGGGGCTTAAGAGAGAGGTCAGGCCAGAAGAATGAAACGTCCTAGCCAAAAACATGCAGTGATATTTAAGCCTTGTGAGCCTATGAATTGACAGGGGAGGATGTGGAGGACACGTGAGCGCCAAAAAGCACGCTGAGTAGAAGCTTCTCACCACCAGCCCTAGGGATGCTACTGTATGCACGGTGGGGTGTCTGTGTCATGGAATCCAGGGCACCAAGTGGCAGGCACATGTGCAGTCACAGGTGCCCAGAAGAGATCCCCAGGGTGCACATCATTCTGCAAAAGAGGAAGAAGCAGAGCAAGGATGTCCACAGCAGCAGAGTGAGGGACTTTTACTCTCCCCAGCAAAAAAAAAAAAAATTGAAGTAGTTTTCTCTTTTGTGGTTCTGAGGATTGAATGGAGGATCTGTACACTGAACTACATTAACAGTTTTTCCTACCTGCTTGTTTGTTGACACAGATGTCACTCTATAGCCCAGGCTGACTTCAGACTTGTGGCAATTCTCCTGCCTCAGCCTCCCAAGTGCTGAGATTACAGGTGAGCATCACCATGGCCACCTGTCTTTGGCTTTTGAGCCCTGGCTCCTGACCACCCACCTCGGGTCATAGTGATGGTGACCAAGAGGACAGATGCAGCCAATGGGTGGGCACCCTCTGTAGTCCATCTCTGGCTTCACAGGGCAGGGTTGGGGTAGGGTTACAAGGTCTCCTTAGCCCGAGCTCTGCTTCAGGCAGCTGAGGGGACTTGAGGACTGCTGTCCCTCACTGCCTTCTCTCAGGTGTCCCCAAGACTGTTGAGAGCTGGCCCCACTCTGGCTTGCTCTTAAGTTAACAGAGGTTTAGATGAGAAAAGCAGGGTCCTGAGTTCAATCCCCAGTACAAAACAAAACAAAAAAAAAAAATTTTTTTAAAAGGGGGAGCCGGGGAGATGGCTCAGTGGAATAAGCACTTCCCTGGCCAGCCAAAGGGCCTGAGTTCAATCTCCAGTTCTGAAAAAAAAGAAAGAAAGAAAAAAAGAAAAGCAGAGTCCCAGCAGACTAGCTCTTCCCCACCCTAATCCTCTTTCCTAGAACTAGCAGGAAATGTGGTGGGTATCCTAGAATTCTATGCCTTAAGTACAGGGCTCTGACTGATGCCCAAAGGGGCCAATCTCAAAATTAAAAATGGATTGGGTATGTAGATCAGTGGAAAGTCCCTGGGCTCATAAGCAAATAAATCCAGCTCAGCATTTTGGAGGCTGCAGCAGGAGGATCATGTGCTTGAGTACAAGCTACAGAGCAAGATTCTGTCTCAAAAACAAACATCCACCAAGTTTAAGTACAGTCGGGGCTAAGTCTATACTTTGGCTTCTGGAGTGTCAGTGGAAATGACTTAATTCATTTCTGAGCAAATAAAAGACCAAGCAGACAACAATCACAGTGACTTTGGGGGTGGAGGGTCCAGTGTTCAGGAAAAAAAAAAAAACACCCATGAGCTATAGTGTGATCCATATGCAGCCCTTACTCATGAAGCTTACCAGACATTTAAAGGTGTATAGCACTGAGTGTAGGAGAGGGAACTCTTCCTAGCTGATTGTAGGAGGCCAGTATTACACTGATCTCAAAGCCAGATAGACACGAAAAGAAAGACCAAAATGAACCAACTGAATGCAAAAATGAATCTTTTCTTGTTTCTTTTTGTACCTGAGATTGAATCCAGGGCTTTTACACTGATCTATAGCCAGGGATTTTTCTTTCCCCTGTCATTGAGGGTGATAGGAAAGACAGGAAGTTATTAATATTTTGAACAAAAGGCAGCAGGCCACATTTACTTTCTGTGTTGTTTCGTGTTTTAGATCAGGTCTCACTGTGCTGCCCTGGCTGGCCTCTTACTCATGGTGATCTTCCTGCCTCAGCTGTCTAGGTGCAGACAGTCTTATGACCCCACATCCACCTCAGATTTATTTACTAATCTTCTGCAGTAAAATCCCTGTGTTTAGCAGAGGTCAGGCAGAAATGCTAAGGCAGCACATGCAGAGTGTGTGAGATAGACTTCTGTCAAGGACCTGAGAGAATGTTGTTGAACAAAAGCCCAATTTTTGGCTGTTCTTTCTACATTTTATTGAAAATGCTCAGTCAGGTGTGATGAAGCATATCCATAACCAGCCCTCTGGGAGACTGAGGCAAGAGAATCACCAGTTCAAGTCCTGCCTAGACAATTTAGTGACTTAGTGAGATTTTGCCTCAGAATTTTAAAAAAGGTGTTGTATCTCGGTGTGATGCACAGAACTGTAATCCTACCACTGGGAAGCTGAGGCAGGAGGACTGCCGTGAGTGAGAGGCCAGCCTAGGCTACAAAGTATGCTCAAGGCCCATGTAAACTAATAGGGAGACCCTGTCTCAAAGAACAAAGCAAAACAAAAGCTGTTGAAGGTACTCTTCAGTGCTAACGCCTTGAGCTTAATTCAAGATAGGTTGATCAATCAATGCATGCTTTTTTTTTTTTTTTTTTTTTTAGGGAAGGGTCTACAGGGTGTTCAGGGTCTCATTACTAAATTTAACTTGTAGTGATCTGCAGTTTACAGCCTCCCAAGAGCTGGGATTACAGGCGCATGCCACCATGCCCAGTCTCAATTGCTGTCTCAGCGTGCCCCAGGGGTGGGCCTGGCAAGGCAGGCCCAGGGATTGAACCCCTGGTTTCTAAAATGCATGCTTCTTTGAATGTGGGACATTACTCAGCTCATTCTGTGAGATAAATACTACCCAACACCCAAACCAAACATCACAAGAAAGGAAACTAGAGCCCAGTATCACTTAGGAATACAGAAGCAAACTTTTCAACCAATTTTTAGAAAATGAACTCTAGCAATATATAAAAAGCATAATGCATCATCTTATGGCACCATTATGGGGATAGTTTAACACATGAAAGTCAACTATGGTAACATATCAGTGTACTGAACAATTAAGCCCTTATGATTGTCCCAACAAGAATGAGAAGAGCTCTGGTAAAATTCAATACCGCTAGCTGTGGGTATAAGCCCAGCACTCCAGGAGACTGAGACAGGAGAGTTGCAAGTTTTTGGGTTTTTTTTCATTAGTAAAAGTACTTTATTTTCCTCTGTATTTGCTTTATGTCTTGCTTTACAAAGTTATGAAGTTCACAACTTTATTCCAAAATGTAGGAAGGCTAGGTTAATTGCTTGCAAACGTTTTTTTGCAGTGAAGTGTCATCTAATCTTGTTTTTCTAAACCATATTAAATATTAAATAATCATAAATCATGGGTGTTGGAGCAGTTTAGGGCCTATAGAGAGTTACAAGTTTTAACTGGGCAACTTTATCAATGCAGTGATTCCCTATCTGAAAAGAAGAAAGAGATAGACATGTCATGTAAATATGCCCACCTTGTGTTCAGTCCCCAGGATGTACGCACTTCCATGCATGTACCATTTTTGCAGGCAGCCGAGTTAGATAAAAATATTACAGGCAGTCAGACAGAGCCAGGCCCTCGCAGGAGACAGCACAGAAGAAGAGATGCCTTACAACTGTGGGAGGGGCGGATGCTCCCGCTGTGAGCCAGATCTAAAGACCTAAAGGCCAAACAAATGCTAAAAGAGTAGCACCTGGGATTGATATTCTAAATAGGTATCAATCACCTGGAAAAACCCAAGTGAGTCACTAGCCCAACCCCCAACAGAAAGAGACCCTGTCCCATATTCATGCCTGCTTGCTTCATGACTCGCTTTCCCATTTGATACTGGATTTAATCAGTTTTACCTGAGCAATGGTGCTTGTAATAATCCCATTGATTGACCATAGTTTTGTCCCACCTCCTGCCCACCTAAGCGAGTTCCCATTCTCTCTACCTTAGCCCCACAATGTTTTACACTATAAAAGTCCCTGGAAGAGACAGTTTCCCGGGGAACTACCCGCTGGGGCTCTCCTCCTGTCCCTCTCTTGGACAGGAGCTTTCTTTCTCTCAATAAAGATATTCTGCTCATAACCTCCGATTGTTCCTAAAATTCATTCTTCGGTTTTAGAGAACACGAACTCGTGCAGGTCAGGTCGGGAGATAGTTTTTCTCTATGTCATTTGGAGGTTCCCTATATGGTTTGGAGGTCACCCACCGGAGACCAGTTTTTCTCCCTGTTTCACCATGACTTTTGAAAAAACACTCCAATCCTGAACACACTAGAACTGGAAGAGAACTTCCTCACCATGATGGCAGGCACCTAAGAAAAACACTTTTTGACTAAGATCAAGGGCAAGAACAGGACATCTGCTCTCACTACTGTTATTCAACTTGCACTGGGCTTCTAACCCCGGAAGTTAGGTTTAAAAAAATGTAAATAAGGACAGGTAGAAAGTAGAAGGGAAAAGAACAAGTAAAGTTATTTCTTTCTGCAGATGGCATGATCAGTATATACACAAAAAACCCTAAGAAATCACTGAAGTTGTATTCAACTAAGCAAGTTCACAAACTAAATGCATATCAACTGAGGAATGGATAAAAATGATGTATTATTTTTATATAATAGAGTATTAGCTATAAAAAAGATAAATTTGAAGCATTTTAGGTACATGGATGCAACTAGAGACCATACTCATAAGTGAAATACATCAGACACACATGCAAATTTTGTATTGTCTCACTAGTGTAAGAATTTGAAAGACTAAATAAATTTGAAAGGTATAATGAAAAAAAAAAATAAGTGAGTTCAGTTAAATTTTAGCTACCAGATCCCAGAACTCATTTGTATTTTATACAGCATTAATGGACAAACTGAAAAGATATTCAAATGAAGGCTTTGTTGCAGTAGCATTAAAAATGATAAAATTGGCTGGGGAGATGGCTCAGTGCAATAAGCGCTTCCCTGGCAAGCGCAAGGGTCTGAGTTCAATCCCTGGTTCCGCCAAAAAAGAACAACAACAACAAAAAGATAAAGTTAGGCTCAGTTCATCAAAACAGACCCAAAAATTTTACGCTGAGGGTTGGGGGATGACTCAGTGGAATAAGCACTTCCCTGGCAAGCGCAAGGGCCTGAGTTCAAGCCCTGGTCCCCCCCCCCAAAAAAAAAAAAGTCCTATAAGGAATAGTTAAAAGACTGAACAAGATCACCTAGCACTTTACAGTACAGGTTTTAAAGTCCACACCCTAGCAAAATTTTACCCTGAAAACTACAATATTGAGAAAAATTGAAGGATCCAAATAGCTAAGTGCATTGCTCAAAAAACTTAATATTGCCAAGATGAAAGTATTGTTCATATTGCGTTCTGTGTGTGTGTGTGTGTGTGTGTGTGTGTGTGTGTGTGTATTTTATGACAAGGTCTCACTATGTAGTTCAGGCTGGCCTTGAGCTCTTATGCAGCCCAGACTGGTCTCCAACTAGAGGTGATGTTCCTGCCTCATCCTCCTGAGTGCTGGAATTACAGGTACGCTCCACCTTACCCATCTGAGTTACATGTTTAAAGCACTTCCTCTCAAAATCCCAGATGACTGACTTTCTTTGAGGAGTTTTATGGCTCACCCTAAAATTCATAAGTTACTTCAAAGGATCTGGAATAGACCCAGTCTTTGAAAAGATCAAAGTTGGAGAGCTTAGACTTTCTATTTACAAAATAAACTACAATTCCCCTAATCAAGACAGCATGGTAGGGACATAAAGACTTATGGAAGGTCCAGCAATAAACTTTCATATTTAATGTCCAGTGATTTTTAAACAAATGTTCCATGACAATTCAGTGGGGAAAACAATAGTCTTTTCACAAATGGTACTCAGATATCTATAAAAATTAAAAGGGAGTAAACACCTGAATATAAGAAGTTAAATATGAAATACTTAAAACAGATAAAACTTTGTGATCTTGATTGATGACAGAGTTTTTTAAATCCAACATGAAAGCATAATACCCAACAACACTGAGCAAGACATCACCCATGTTAAATAATGTGTGCATCAGATGACATCAGCAAGACAGTAAAATGACAACCCCTAAACAGAAGAAAACATGTGCAAATCACACATAAACCTGATTCGGACTTCTAGAATTGTAGGTAAATCTACCTAGCAGTTGATCATCCAAAGCTCTATATGCTGTGAAATAAATGTTTGGAGCATCACCATGACGCTCAAAGGTTAGGTTTTGTAGTACCTTGGATTTTCAGATTAGGGATGCTCAGCCTGTATTGCAGTCCCCAGGGAGTGGGTATGGCTGGAGAAGAGGATGAGGTAAAGCCTGAGCACTGAAGACTCCAGCCCAGAGTGGGAGCAAAGACCCATGGAAAGGGAGTGGGCATCCCCTTCCTGGATCCTGCTCCATGCTATGGCTCTCACAGTTAGCAGTGGCAACTGGCATTTGAGATTTTATTTTATTTTATTTTATTTTTTTATTTTATTTGTTTATTTAGTGTGTGTGGCCAGCACAGCCCACCAGGGGGCGGGTCTGGCTGGCATGTGGTGCTGGGGTATTGAACTGCGGTCCCTGTGCTTTGCTTAGCTTAGCTTGTTCTAAGTAGGTGCTTTAGACCACTGAGCCATCTCACCAGCCCCTTATTTATATTTTTATATTAAGCCTGAAAATAAACTTACAGTGAAAAAAATGTTAAATTATAGTCATGCAAAATGAAAATTGCAAATACATGCTAGAGGGCATGGTGGGGTTTTTTTTCTCCCATTGTAGGATTAAACACAGCCCTTTGTATAGAGCTTTTCCTCTTTCCTTCCTTCCTTTCTTCCTTCCTTCCTTCCTTCCTTCCTTCCTTCCTTCCTTCCTTTCTTTCTTTCTTGCTTGCTTCTTTTTTTTTTTTTTCCTATTCCTTTGGGTTTATTTTGAGTTAGATTTTTGCTAAGTCATTAAGATGGCCAGGCTGGGCTCAAACCTGTGACCCTCCTTCCTCAGTGACCCAGAGTGCTGGGATTATAGGCATGAGCTCCTATACTGGTTCGGATGTGGCTTTCTTTTAACGTGATTCAGCCTTGAAAACTTGTTTCCTCTCCTCCAAGGGATGAATTTATTATCAAAGTTCTATAGGCTTTTGTGAAACTCCATGAGTCTGCTGATTTAAATCTCATACAGGCCTTAAGGTGAGTATTTGGCTGCACATAGCATAGACCACACCAGGAGGCCCAGGCAGTAGTGGAGTAGTGGTTGTCAACACTTGGGGTAACTCAGGGAGCCCGCAGGTCCTGCAGACACTGACTGCATTCCTGTGTTCCCTGTCAAGCTGCAGGCCTGAGAATGCAGTGGCCCAGCCTTGTCTGGTACTTGTTCTTGTCTGTCATACTATAGTCTTGCTTATGTGGCCTCTTTCCTAGTGGCCTTACTTATTTGAGCCGTGCATGAAATACTGGCCCTTGGGTGTGACCCTCTTGACATTTTCAGCAGCACAGCCTGGGGCTCAACAGTTTGTGACCTGTGCCTAGGTGTCCTGGAGCCCTGACTGACTTTCAGATTCAGTGCTTGGAAAGTCTGTGTCCAGAGAAAGGCACAGGGCTGGTGAGTGACAAATGTGTACATGGCATGGCCATTGCCACTGTGGTTCCATGTCTGTGAGCCCCTGATCTCTGGGCCAGAGCCTCAGAGGTGCCTGATGAATTCCACATTGTCAAAATTTTGCCCGGCTCCATCTGGAATAGGGCAGAACTTCAAAGACAGAGAACTGTCACCTTGGCTCTGCACAGTGGGTCCTTGGCTTCTTAGCCAAGGGGCTCTCAGCACTCTGCCCTTGACCTGTTCCTGAGGCATCTGTGGAAGGAACTCAGATGATGGTGGTACCCAGGATGGCCCCACAGACCTCACTGGGAAAATAGAAGGATAATGGATCCTTATAAAACTAAAGCTTCAGGAGTTGTCAAAAGGTGCTGCTCGCTTTGGAAACAGAAAATGAGGCTGTAAGATAAGGGTCTTCCTTCTGGGAGAGAGACATGGAGAGCTCAGGGCTGACAAGAGCCCCTGGTAGAAGTACCCAGGTAGCAGAGGGGTTCCTGGGTTGGAGCTATGCTGATGTATCATGGTCTGGGAAGCTGTCTGAGGGAGACTGTTCTTGGGTGGGACAGCACACAGTAAGGTGCTTTGGTGGCAGAGCATCTCAGGTGGCTTGAGCCAACCCAAGGTTGCTGGCCTGAGGCCAGCAAGTGGCACAGTAGATCAAGTGTGAAGGTTTGGAGCAGAGAGAGGCCCAAGTGTGGGAATCCCATGAGAGAGACAGGTTAAGGGGGACAGCAGTGGTCAGCAGGTAGTAGCCCATTTGGGGACCAACAGAAGTAAGTAGCCTGAGGGTAGAGAGCAGCAGCTTCCTCCTCTACCCTTCCAAATAGGTAGCATCAGACCCTTACAAGTTGAGGACAGTCAGAAGCTTCATCAGAGCCCGTAAACCTGAGATCAGCACCCAATGAGTGCTGAAGCCGCTGCTGAGCAGTTGGTAAATCTGTCTTGAATTACTGGATGGAAAGAAACCAAGTCTCTGCTGGTTCAAACATCACTGAGCAGCTGCAGAGACTGGGTGGCCACAGAGATGCAGGGAACATGACTGCCCTGGCCCCTGCCCTGGACCCTTCAGTTAGACAGGGAGCAGGCGGGGCAGATGCCCTGCATCCCAGGAAAGCAAAGAGGGTGGGACCGTGGGGGGGTGGTTTGTAATTTTAGGGAGGGTTATCAGCAGGAGACCTCAGGGAGGGGCCATCTAAGGACAGCAGCATCTGCTCACCTGGGCCTTGTTCCTGAGGCAGGAGCCCAGGGAGACAGCCAGTAGCCTCTCTCTGTGGCTTAGGTGAGACTGGTCCTTGGATGTATCCTGCTGAGTCTCCCTTGCCCCTAAGTGCAGTCCTGAGAGGGCAATGTGACTTCATGTTGCTGTAGGACTGTGGCATCCACGGGATGTCATGGAGCTCTGGGGATCACCAGGTCAGATGCAGGAGCCCATTCCAGGGGTGATAAGTAGTACTGGGACCCTGGCCGAGCAGATGGCTGGGGTTGTGGGCCTTGCTGAGCAGTTGCTAAGCAGTTGGTAAGTCTGTCTTGAATTACTGGATGGAAAGAAACCAAGTCTCTGCTGGTTCTGAGTCCCCCATGCCCCAGCCAGGTAGCACAGAAGTGGAGGAGTTCACATCCTTAGCATGGCACAGTCGCCCAGTGAGGGGTCTGTCTGTCTTCGGGCAGTTCCTATGGAGCTTCGAGCTGCCCAGAGAGGCTTAGCAGATTGGTGGCATGATGGAGGCCTTCACTTCCTGGGCAACCCAAGTGTCTTCTTGTTCACAGTCAGTGGGCCTGCTCTTAGCCTGACTCTTACCTCTGCTTCAGGATAAAGGCTTTCGCTAAATCCTGAGGGGATTTGACTGACCTTGTCAGATGAAAAAGTTACATTTCTTGTTATATAGGTCTTGCTTTATCTTAGTCTTACTTAACCATCTGGCAGAAAGGTATAATAACGAGGAATGAAAAGTAAAGCCATATTAATATGCTGAGCTGTAAAGGGCTCAAGTCAACAACTTCTGACATTGCCAGTCCTACAGGAAACCACTATTTCTATGGACAATTGGGGTATATTGGATTATTTTGATGAATTCACAGATGTACAATATTTAAATGACAAGGGACTACCCATCTCAGACAAAACTAAACAAAAAAAAGGGGATACAAATGAAGGACCATTTTGTATCTGTATATACAAAATAGTTAGCATAGATATACAGCTACTTTCTCTTAATTCAATGAGAAGAAAGATTTGTACTAATAGTGTTTGGACAGGATATTATGTCTGCAACCTGTACTATGAATAACCAATATGAAGACAACAATATGCAAAGTATTAATTATTGAAACTGTCCTATTAATCGGTTTTGAAACTGTCTCATTGCTATTTGTTTCTCAATAAAATTAATAACAATAAAAAAATGGATAAAGGCTTGTGTCACAGGCCAGCCTATTCCTGGGACCTTCTTCCCCTGTGCCAGCACAGTATTGCCTGAGGTGCAGGGAGCCACTGTGCACAGCTTTCTGCTTTGCTCTTTCCCTGCAGACCCCACACTGCAATGTCCAAACTCCAGCAGAGCTCAGGCTGCTGAGTCCCCCGCTGTCCTCTGCCTTCTTGCAGACACGGGTTATGTACTGTGGTTCGCCGTCATCATGCTCAACACCAGCCTACACAACTACAAGGTGTGCAACCGGCCCACTGTGGAGGGGTTCATCACCATGGCCTGTGACATCAATGGGGAGGACCTCCCTGAGGAGCTGCTGAGGGGGAGGCCGTGGGGCTGAGCTTCTGAGCCTCCTCGTGCTGCGGCTGTGGCTCCTCATTCCTTGTTAGGCCTTAACTCTTGGAATTTGAAAACCTCCGGAGTTCTCTGCAAATGTATAGTGCATGTTTAGTCCCCCTTTTATTTTTCTTTGCAGGATGGGGAATCAACCCAAGAACACTCTCCCATTGAGCTACATCCCCAGCTCTTTCTATTGTGATTTTCTTAACCTGGAGACAAGGTCTCACTGTGTTTCTTTGGTGGGACTGAAACTTGTGATCCTTCAAATCAATCTCCCAGAGTGCTAGGATTACAGGTGTGGCCACCAGCCCCAGCCAGTTTAGTTACTGTCAATGCATCCTTTAAGTGGCTCTTGCTTCCTGGTCCTGCTGTTCTTCATGCTTCCTACACTGGAAAGAGACAAGAGGGACAGTGATTATTGCTTCTCTGTGAATTTCCTTCTGTACTGCTATTTTTTCTCTTATATGACTTATATGAAAGTATCAAGGATGAGCCAGTTAAAATCCTGGAAGATGATGAGAAAGACCTGGTGCACACGTTCTAACCTGAACCGCGAGGGCTGACTCCTGAAGCTTGGTGAGCCTACTGTGTATGCCTTGTCTGCAGCCCCCCAGCCCACCTGGCACCTCCCTAACCTTGCTCCCACTCCTTGTAGGGGAGGTCACAAGGCAGAAACACAAAAAGAATGCAGTTGTCTCAACGTCTGCCCTAACAGCAGCCCATCCCAGCTCCAAAGTCTGCTTCCTTGTACAGTGGGTGTTCAAAGCAAGCCACACATTTACAACCTGTCCCATACACTGCCGAACTAGTGACTACCTAAATGCAGGACAGCTTTCTCTACAAGAAGCAGATGCATTCACCCCCAAAGAGCCTGTGTGCCTTTCTCTTGCTGTGGCGTGGCTATGATTTTGATGAGTGGTTCCAATGTGCCTTCTTGTTGTTTCCTTCTACCTGTGGCTCCTGCCTTTCTCTTCTGTGATGGGCTGTCCCTGCTTCCCCCCCACCCCAGGAGGTAGGTACCCAGTGCTACCTGGCCAGGAGGTAGGTACCCAGTGCTACCTGGCCTCCCCACAGGCTCATTCCTCTCTTGGTTGTTCTGCCGCACATTTGTCTGTTTGAAGCTCTGATCTGTGGCTGACATTCATTTGATTCATTTGGCTTTGGACTTGGTGAGAGACAGTGTTGTGAACAATGTGATTTGTGTGACATCCAGCACTACTGCCACAGCAAGAGATCCCAGAGCCAGGAGTGCATGGGAACACTGTGGGAGCAAATTAGACACCCACATTTAGGGTCCTGCAGCACAGCAGGGGAGCTGGTAAGCAACCTGTTCCTGCAGAGTCCCAGTGCCCATATTAACCAAGCAGTGCATGTTTGGACCCCTAGAAGGGTCCTGGGGACATCTCAAAGGCTTCCTTACTGGGGACAAAAAGATGTAATGGAATTTGTCCTTTTGGGGCACATTTAGTTTTTTTGGTTTGACACTGTGGTGAGGGTGGATTTTACTACCCTTTGACAGTAAAGCCCACAGATCTGACAGTGTTATTTTCCAGGTACTTGTGAGAATAGAGTATTGCTATGTAACATGTAAGATCCATGGGGGAGAATTCTGGAGATTTATAAAGGAATTTTTTTTTTTTATCATGGAAACATGTCAGATGTGGCTTGATGACAACCGTACAACCACAGCTGCTGCGGCTTGTGGGTAGGGGTATACAAGGTGGCCCCCTGTTCCCTCTGGGGCCTTTGATCTTGGGCATTGCTCTTTGATGTTTCTCTGGCTGTGCTGAGGTTTAGAAGGGCTCAGAATCTTTTCCTAAAAGCTCAGTACTATAGCTTTGAAGTCAGATTCCCAGTGACCCGAGACACACAGCAGCGTGTCTTTTCCCATCACTTCATGTTTGTGGTACAGGAATAGGGGCAGGATGAAAACTGTGTCCAAAGACACCAGCCATTGTGCTTGGCCAGAGTAACAGGCCCTTCACTGGACCCAACACCTCCCTTCCAGTCCCTGTGCTGCACAAGAGTGTCCCCTGGAGGGACATATGTTTTCCAGGCTCCGTGGCCCCTCAGATGGCCTTTTCCACACTGGAGATATAAATTAATGGATGAAACAAAGGCACAAGACAGCTTACGCTCAGTGGGCAGCTGAAGGGGCCAGGTTGGCCTGGGAAAGTGCCGCCCTGTGGTGTTGTCACAGGATGTGATGCAGTGTCTCTTGCCCTGGCAGCTTCTCTGTCCACTCTCAGCAGTGAAGGGTGACTCAACTCGTTCCCATTGTGACACTGCGCAGAGTGGGCAAATGTGGTCCTTCCAGCACAAGGCATGGCACAGTCAGGCCCCAGGCCCTGACTAAAGCTGTGCAAGATGGGTGAGACCTTGGCATGTTCTCTGAAAACTGCTTGTATCTGACCATTTCCGGCTGCCACAAGCAGCAGTTCTACCTGGTTCCATGGGGCAGGTCAGCTTTTGACCATATCCATTGCTATTTCAAACCTTCAGCAAAATGCTTATGTCCCTGGAATGCTCAGATGTCTTGATGACTGGTCATATAAGTAGCTGGGAATAGTCCATCATCTCCCTCCTGCAGTACTATGATCTCAGACCTGAGCTTCCCTTATGATGAGAAGAACAAGCCATGGCTGAAAGCGTGTGGCACTTAGGGTTTTCTCTGAACAACGAAGAGCCCCAGATCTAAACCGGAGAGGGCTCAATATGCAACAGAGGTATTGATGGCCCCACCATTGTGACTGTGGAAGCTGGGCAAGGACAATGGCCCTGGGAGAACACAGTCTCCCTCCTGGGGACCTTTGGGATGCCTGTGCATTAACACCTGGCCCCTTTTAGTTCCATCCTTGGGCTGTTCAGTTGGCAACCCCTGCCCAGACTTGGTCCTGCATCCTGTCTATGCTGGTGCACCCCGAGTTTGCACCCTTGGGAGGTTGTTTCTATTCCTGTGCAAAAGCAAGCCTAGGAATGAAAACCTCACATCAAATGCTCTTATGCAGAAATAAGTTTTCCCATGAGCTGCCTTGAGGTGGAGACTGCAGCCCTGGGCCCTTTCCTTCTAGGTGGCTGAGCTTAGTGTGTAGCTTCTCATCACACCAGACTGTCAAGGTGCAAGGCTGAAGCTGTCCATCATTGTTTGATTTATTCCCAAGCATCTGTGCTATTTATGTACTGATCCCTCAGACCTGAAACTTTAGTGTTTGTGCAGTACCGTTCAGCCACCTGGACATTCCTGACCAGTACATATGCATCTTGACCGCTGTCTGCTGTGCACAAGTGCTGCTGGACCTAGACTGGCCACGATGCCCCACACTACAGCCCACCCTCAGGCCAGCTCTGCCAGGGACTGCAGCATGGTTGATTTAGCACTTCCCACAGGGACAAGAGGCTTCCTCTCTCCTGATCATCTAACCTAGGCACAGCCCCGGGGATGTGGAGCTTTCTATTTTAGGGTATTGGCAGAAGTGAGCATGGAGTCACCTGGTAGTGATCTTTTATCCCTACTGTCACCTGTGAGCCACCTCTGCTCCAAGGCCTTTTACCCAAAAGCATGCAGAAGGCCCTGGTGCTCAGAATCTTGAGTGACTTGTCCTATCAAGAGTGTTACATGGAGTCACTCAACCCCAGGTATTCCTTTTCTTTGCGGTACTGGGGATTTAACTCAGGACCCTGCGCTTGCCAGGCAAGCACTTATTCTACTGAGCTACTTCCCCGGCCCTACCCCAGGTATTCTTGTGACTGAAAGAAAACCATGTGCATCATCCTGGGTACCAGGCCTCCACCAGGGACTGCAGACATGGCACCCCTCCCACTACAGGACACTGAGGCTCAGTCATGCTCATCACCTCGCTCCGAGGGGCTGCACTCAGTCTTGAGTTGTCAGTCCCAGCTCTGGCCAAAGACAAAGTTTCCTTTGGAGACACAGGGTGGCCTGCACTTCTGAGGGGCCCTGGGCAGGAGATGGCAGCTCCACTGCCCCAGCTGTCTTGCTGCACCTTGGTTATCCTTTGAGGTTTATTTGGGTGGAACATGGGCCCACACAAGCTTCCATATCACCTGGGTCCTGACACACTTTCTAGTATTTTAATGTGGCTCCAACAGAGTCAGAGCTTTATATAGATGAATAAAAGTTTAATGCTTCATACAAAGTAGTGCCTAGAGGCCAGGGAGAAGACTCAGTAGAATAAGGGTTTGCCTGGTAAACACAAGGGCCTGAATTCAATCCCCGGTTCCAAAAAAAAAAAAAGCAGTGCTTAAAAGGGTGGGCCAAATAGCTCAGCAGATTAAAGCACTTGCAAGTAGGCACAGGGGCCAGGATTTGATCCCTGGGCTGGCCCTGCTCCTGGGGCACACTGAGAAGGCAGTTGAGACATGGTGGCATGGTGGCACATGCCTGTAATCCAAGCTCTTGTGAGGCTGTAAACAGGCCAATTACTACACGTCCGATCTAGTAGTGAGACCCTGAACACCCTGTAGATTATTCCCTAAAAAAAAAAAAAAAAGCAGAGCCTCTTTTCAACGTTACAAATGTAGATGTCCACACAGATGTGCTTTGCTGAGAAGTTAGGTCTATTACAGACTGGACCATGAGTTTCAATTCTCATTTCTTATTCTTTTCCTCAGAAAGCATTTCTATTACCTAAACATAGTTAATATGTAAATAATGTACATGCCTTGATTTCTGGGCTCTTCTGTTATTCAATGCATGTACCCCCTACACCTTGCATGAAAAGTCTGTTCATTTCAAAACACTCAGTGCAACAGACACTGTACAAAGTAAAGGCAACTTCACAGTTCAGTCAGAAACTTCAGCATGGATCTATTCAGCTTTGCCTGAACCCCCGGCATGTATTGTCTAACCCCGGTGCTCCACTGGTTAGCGTTCCCTGCCTCCTCCTCCACAGCCTACAAGCACAGGAAGTCTAGTCCTGTGACGACAGTTCCTGCTCTTAAGGAGCTCCTATAAACCAGAGCACACGCAAGAAAAGGTCAGTTTTCTCCACGTGGGACAAAACACAGGAACCACCTATGAAGATGGAGACTACAGATCCTTGGACCTGGGTGTGCAGTAGGGTGAAAGGTGCAGGAGCCGCAGCGAAGGCACAGATACAGGAAAACAAAGCCCAGTGCAGCGGCACGAAGACATCCGTAGTCATCTCTCAGGCCACACTCTTGATTTCCAAAAAGAAAAAATTGCTTACTCTGCTGGGAAACAGAACCACTGAAAGCTCTGTGTAGAAAACAAAAAGCAGAGCTGTGCTAGAGAGTAACCTGGGTAGGACAGATGATGGGGGAGAGCCTGAAGCTCACTAAGCCTGCCCACCAAATCTTGTACTGTGTACAGGCACTTCCTGTAGAAACAAACATCTTAGGCCAAAAACCAGTGACAACGGTCCCTGGCACTCTGCTCATTCACTCAGCCTGTAGCTTTCAGGGACTGCTGTGGTCTGAATTCTAGCGTGAAATATCTAGTGCTTCTGTCTTTTTGAACACAGTAAACATGCCAACGTACACTGTAAATTCCATGTGTAAAAATCTCTCATTCTACTCAGTGAAATTCAAGGGCAGAAATGGGTATCAGGCACAGAAGACTGGTCATAAACCAGCCCCGTGCTTCCTGTCACTATAAATGAGGGGCTGAGCTAGAATCCCTTTGGTGTCCACCCTAGCCGGCACCCCAGGACTCTCCCGTAGGCCAATTCTGCCCAGGTTGTCCAGGCTACGTCAGACAAACTTCCTTACTAAATTATGTCAACAATTGAAAGTGGCTGTGTCACATGGAGAGAAAACATTCTCTCAGGCTTTCACAGAGCACATTGGCCAAGCAATGGCCATGACTCATCTACATGGCTGACACTGACAAAGGTTCTACAATCTGAGGTATAGGATCTCAGGATAAATCCTGAGGGGATTTCACTGACCTTCTCAGACTCAAAAGCTACAACTGTTGTTGCATAGGTCCTGCTTTACCTTGGTCTTAACCATCCAGCAGAAAAGCATAAAAACGAAGTATAAGAAGTAAAGCCATGCTGTTATGTTGAGCTGTGGGGGACTCAGGTCAACAATTTCTGACATTGCCAGTCAAGCGGAAGACCCAATACTATTATGGGCTACTGGACTCTTTTATAATATTTTGCTGAGTTAACACACCTATAATATTCAAATAATGGAGCTTAACAAAAAAAGGGTATACAGATGAATGTCCATTTTGTATCTGTGTATTCAAAGTGGTTAGGACAGATAAATAGTTACATTCTCCTAATGAATAGAGGGATTTGTTCCAATGGTGTTTGTAAATAGGATATCATGTCTGCATCTTGTACAGCAATTAACCACTAGGAAGAATGCATGTAATGTGTTAATTGTTGAAACTGTCCTACCAATTTAATTTGAAAACAAAGACAAAAAACCCACAGTGAATGACATGGAAGGAGGCCCGTGGCCACTTCTTGAAGTTCTCTGAGGCGCAGACAATGCTCCTTACAGCCTAGCAGTGGATCTGCCACCCATTCACAGCCCTGGATCAGTGCTTTCTCCTCATGTCATCTGGTAGGGAGGCCCTGAGAGCCGCCAGAGTCCATCCAGGAAATGAGCGTCTATCCGCAGCTGGCCTCTGTTTTATTATTATTTTTTCCTTTCCTTTCCTTTCTCTCTCTTCCTCTTCCTGTTTCTCTTGATGGTCTCTGGTGTGTAGCTGGCCTTGAGTTCACTCTGTAGCCCCGGCTGGTCTCCAATTCGCAGCAATGCTCCTGCCTCAGCCTCCTGAGTGTTGGGATTATAGGTGTGCTCACCTGGCAACTCAGTTCTTTTTAAAAATTTTGAGATAGCTTAGAAATGCTTTCTTAATAGGTAAAGACGAAAACGTTACTACTAGTTTGGACTTCTCATCAATGTGTTTTGTACTGGGGACGGACCTGGGCACGCTGTGCTGAGCTACACCCCAGCAGCACCACCTTTTTTTCTGAGACAGGTTAAGTTGCATGGTGGTCTGAAATGTGCCACCCTCTTGCGTGGGCCTCCTGGAATACTGGATCCAGAGTATACCAGCAGGCCCTGCATAGTTTCTATAAACAGACATATCCTAGAAAGGTTTATAACTACAATTTATGCTTAAGAACCAGAAAATTTTCTTATGTTTGTTTTCTTAGAAAAGCAGGAAGGTCGGGCTGTTTCCACGTTAGACCATGGTAAGCCCTTTCCTACTCTAAAATTTAGAATAATGTGTTAAAAAAAACCATTTAATGTAAGTATTAGATTAGTCTAAAGACAATTCACATGCTCCATACTAGAAAATTGTTTTGCTGATGGCTTCCCTGCTTCTCATGCTTCAGGAACTGTGCCGGGTCAAAGTGTTCTATAATCAGAATCCAGAAAAGCTGGGGAGAGGAGTCTTGGGAGCTTGTAACTTCCTCCATTCCCACTCTCAAAAGCAGCTCACACTTAACTGTCATGATCACAGAAAGAGTCCGTCTTGCTTAGGCTACCCTGGAAAAGAAATGTCACAGAGCACAACAAGGATACGGTCCACGACCAACAACCCGAAGTTCCAGAGCAGCAACGCAGACAGAATGAACTGTGGCTTCTCGGTGAGCTCCCTGCTCACTCGTCTCCCACCGACGCACTTACAGCACTCGTGGACAGCATACACAAAGAGAACATCCGTAAAGATGACAGAAAATCTCTGGAAAAGTAAGGTCCTTGCACTGAAGTAGTTCAGATTATGGACATGAAGCATCTCTTGGTCAAAATATTTAGCAATATGAGACAGGACATATTCAAACCATGCAAAGAAAGGCGGGTAATCCAAGGTCCACTCTGAAGTTGCCTCATAATACCACTGTGATAATGGGAAACTGTGAGTGATAGCAAGCCAGTTTCAGTGTACTTCAAAATCTGCTTTGAGTAGAACGGCTACTCAAAGCAGTTAGGTAAGTAAAATTAGACTTTAAAACCTTTATCAATTTCTAATTTCCACAGTTATACTTTTAAATGGTTTGACATCTTCTAAACAATCACAGCTCACTATCTAGGTGGGAATGAGCAGGCATTTGAGGAGAGTCACTCCGAGCGCCAAAGCCAAAAACCAATTGCCGCTCCCCTGCACTGGGCCGGGCGCCGCCATCGCCGCACACCTTTTTTAATCTTAAAAAGACAAAGATCCAATTTTAGACATCTCTGAGCAACACAGATTTCTATGGCTAGACAAATTATTCAGATAGAAACTATTACAAATAGTTTTCTCCATGTATCTCCTGATGCAGGACCAATGAATTGTAAGTGTGTCATACACACTTTGGTAGCATATTCATATTAAAAATAAAATCACAATATGATTTTGTCTGCCACTAGAAACTCTAAGGAACACAAGCTACCTCAGGTGCCAGTATCACACAGGTGACAAGGCACAGTATTTTCTGAGAGAATACACAGTCTTTTTTCTGCAGTGCTTGACACTAGAAACCAAATTGCTTCTTATGTTAGTTGTAGTCAAGATTTGAAAATGTATTTTATAGACAAGTTGTGTAGTAATAATTTATTAACACAGTATTAAAAAGTTTTATAATAAAAGTATACTGTAAGCATTGTGACTGTTTTTTGTTTTTTGTTTTTTGTTTTTTCAGAACCAAGGATTGAACTCAGGCCCTTGCACTTGCCAAGGAAGCGCTTATTCCACTAAGCCATTTCCCCGCCCCAAATATTTGGATTGTATATTCATAATGTGAATGCTCATAATTGGTACATTGATAGGAATCGTTCCACAAAGTTAATAAACAGCTTGTCTAGAAAATACATTTTCAAATCCTGAATACTACTAAAACATGAAGCAAATTAGTTTTGAGTGTCAGACATTGCAGAAAAGAGATGGTACCTAGTCACAGAAAATACTGTATCATGTCACCTGTATGATATTGTCAGCTGAGTTGCCAGGTTGGGTTCCCTAGAGTTTCTAGTTGCAGACAAAATCATATTGAGATTTTTTGTATTCATATGAATATGCTATCAAAGTCTAGTTGAGAGCTTCTAAACATTCAAACAAGACTTTAAGTTAAATACATGTACTGTCAGCTTGTACATTTAATAATCCCATGGTTTCCTCATGGGTCTTTTTTTTTTTGCCAATTATTTAAGACCTTTATTAACAGGTGCTTGCAATTTGTTGACTTTTTAGAAAACATCAAGTTGTAAACTTTAATGACAAATAAAAATCGAGTTCATAAGAATCACAATTTGACCAGACCCCGGTTGGTCTTGCACCACAAGATGTCTAACTGGGAGGAACATTCCATGAAATATAAGTTGCCAACCTGAGTCTACAATTAAGCAGCGTTTGAGATGTTCTATTCATGAGCATTATTTCATTGGGACTTATATACATGGTATTTCATAGTGGTCAGCACTTTTAGAAAGTGTACATCCTTTTGGAATAAGGGTAAATAAGGAAAGGTAAGAACTTAAAAAAAAAAAAAAAGGTGAAATCTGGAGAGTATTTAGTAAGGAAGCTCCATGTGGATTTGAACACATTTCTCTTTAAAAAGTAAGTGGAATTTACATGGCTCCTGTGGAACATGTTGAATCTGAAAGACAAGAAGTGTAGGCATTAGTCAAACGCAAAAGCCCAAGAAAGCCAGGCTCCCCCTTTCTATACCACCCTGTCCTCAGGGGATATAGGAGACTTTTTCCCTTGAAACCATCTCTGCCTTCCTGAATGGCTGTAGAGGAACCCAGTGATGCCAGACAGCAGCAAGGGAACCTTGGTAGCCTTGCAGGGAGGCGCCATCTGCTGGGCCCGGGAGCCCCTGCCTGTCCTGCAGCTCACCTGAGGCTAATTCTCAATCCTGAGATCCTGCTTTCACTGCAGAAGAGTTTAGTTCCTTAGGCTTAGTGCTTTACCTTGAGGACACGCAGAGAAAGCATGCTAATGAACTGCACTCTGATCTTCTATAGACAGTTCACCTTGAAGTTGATTTAAAGTCACCCTTGCTGATTGGCTGAGACACACGAGGACAGTTTACCTCCTCAAGTACACAGCATGAAACAAGAGTCCCGGCCTCCCAGGTTCACAAAATACAAGTGGTTGACACACAGCCTTGACCCTGTGAAGGTTCTGCTCTCAGTCACCTGGGCCTCTTCCCAACAGAGTGGCCATGTCAGGTGAGGGGTGTGACCCAGCCTCAGCATGATGCCTAGGCCTAGGCTCAGAGCTCTTGGGATGGGCTCTGCCCTGTAGGGTGGGGATGTGGTCTTCTCACCCCACATGCTTATCTCATGACTGCTGACTCTGATGGGGGATCCTTGCTGGCTCCTTTCAGTAAGGGAGGAAACAGCCCCTGTCCTTCCCTGGCCAAAGCTACCCTGGTCCTACAGCGCTAATGGGGAAAGAGGTCTCTGGGCTGTCCAGGGTTGGCTTGGAGCTCAGTGCTCTCAGCACTGATGCTGTTTGCACAGCTCCACCCAGAGCTTAGGTTTTCCTCAGAATTTAAATGCCTTCTCTGTCCACCTCAATGCTTCTACATAGAAGAAAATGAGAGGCAGGAAAGCGCTTACCTTAAGTGTTGAATTTTTTTGTTTTCAGGCTAAGTGTTCCATCACCTGTAAGACAAATGGTAGGAAACATTGTAATGACCACACAAAATGTAGTGTCTGTGCTCTGGGTATGCATGAAGTGGTTATAGTTAGAGTCAGATTTCTTGTCATTTAACACTGGATGCCTGCCGTAAGTCCCACGTCAGGCTGAGAAAGTAGAGGCTGGCACACAACCACTGCTGCAAAAGTTGTCCTGAAAGGAAAATGGGGTCCCATGCATGATGATGGAGGGCCTCTGGTCCCTGGGAAGAGTCCCCAATAGACTAGCCCTAGGGAACAGATAATTCCTACCCATCACACTGCTGAGTTCTCACAGGAGGGTAGAACAGACATCAGGCTTTGGCCAAAGAATTTAACAGATTGGAATGGAGCCAGAGTTCAGGAGTTTGCAGGAGAAAGATGAGTGGTGAAAGGTCAGGACAGAGGAGTACAAGTGCAGGAGGATGGCAGAGTGACAGCCCTCAGACAGACACCCTCTTTTGTGAGGCCTGAATCCTGCAGAATTGCTGGCTGCTGACCAGTCTTCAGTGCCCATGGACTCCGCACACAATTGCCCACCACTCAGACATGGCTTTACTGTAGCACCTGCAGTGGACAAATGGACTCAGCCCTGAATACCATGCCAATGCCAAGCAGGTGAACTTGCTGTCCCCAGACTGGTAGTCTCTGGGGCTTGACATGCTCTGCAGGATGAGGGATTCTGACAATGTCAGGACCCTGCCTAAGGCAAAGAACAAATCTGTCGCTACCTGATCCTCAGGCCCCACATGGAAGTCAGAAAGACCAAGCCCCTTCCACAAATTGCTGAAATGCTCATGAGAAACTGCTCTGAAAATACATATGATTTCTTATGTGAAAAAAAAAAATTGCCACATTGCTCCCCTCCAGTCCAGGCAGCAGTGTTGATTCAGCGTGTGCACCCTGTGGTGGCCTCAGCCTTGCTCAGGCCTCCTCCTCTTCACA
>NW_004524607.1:12724145-12725703 GCF_000260255.1 Octodon degus
CCATGGTCCCTATGCTTGCCTAAGCTTGCCTAAGCAGGCCCTTTAGACCGCTGAGCTATCTCACTGCTCCCCTCTTGCCTTTATTTCCAAACTCCTCTGCCAGTTTCTCCCAAGGAACACTGAGAGACTGAGTCCCTAAACTACTCCACTTTGGAAGTCTTCAAAACATGAAAGCCACTGTTCCTTCTCAAGGCACATGAGACAGCCTAAGACTGCCTTTTGCCTTCCCTATGCAGCTTGCTAACCTGGGCTCCAGGGCTTGACTCCTGCCACTTTCATTCTTAACAAGCTTCTCAGGGCTCTTAGGGAAGCAGAAAGGTAACAAGTGTGCCCAAGAACAATCAGAGGGCAGGGAGCTGCTAAATTATGAGAAGACACAGTCTGCACAGTAGAATCCAAGACACACAGCAGCCTGGAGTGACAGAGCGCTGTCAGGAACCTCAAAGGCATCACTGGTAGAGGCGGCAGCTGACATTTCTAATGGCCCCTGTCATCAAATTAGGACTGAGGATACACTCTGGATGCCTTAAGCAATCAGGAGAGTAAAGAAAACACCACAAAACTGTTGCTACTAAAATCCTTCAAAAACTAAAGTTCTCCTGAGAGCAAATGCTCAGACACCCAGTCCCACATAAGCGTCCTTCAGTGCTAACAGAGCTGTGTCAAGTATCCAGACCACACAGGAAGATGAATCCTGCAGGGCTCGTGAGAGGAGATCGATGAGGCAGGAGCCCCGCATTGCTGACACACCCCCTGAGGCTCCATCTCCGCATTTAATTACCATCTCCAAAAGAACTTATTAAAAGACTTTTCTCTTCTGGATTCCAAGGATCGCCTCTTACTATATCCATACTACACCAGGTGGCACCTGTTGGCCCTGCTCACCATCCTGAAATGCATGCTTTTATTTCTGAAATGTCCAATGTCCTCCCCAGCCACGCCATGGGCGTGCAGGGAGTGGCTCTCATGTCTCTGGGAACGGTGGACAGTGTCATAGGAAACCTTCGGTGAGGACAGCACTGGTTCTTTGGTAGAGTCCTCTGCAGATTTCTCTGAGTGCTTCTTCTTTAGTTTTTTGTGTCTCTGGAGGTCAGCGTCAGAGTATAGTTTTAGGACACCTGGATCTAGGTGATGCCTGCAGAAGAAATAGACAGAAATTAGCAACCCAAACACCAGCACCACCCCAGACAGAATGTGACACTGTGGCGGCCACTTAGTGAGGACACTCACTGCACAGGCACAGGAATTGCTCATCCAGTTAAAAATTGGTTTTCTGCTTTCAGCTGTAGTCATTTTTAAACCCAGTTGAATTTACCAACTTCAACTCCACCTCTGACTCACAACCTTCTGTCCTACTCAGGCTGTTGGCTGAGAGGACTAAAGGAACATGTCCTGAAATCAGTGGCTGGACAGAAGGGAGGGAAGGAAGGAAGGAAGGAAGGAAGGAAGGAAGGAAGGAAGGAAGGAAGGAAGGAAGGAAAGAAGGAAGGAGAAAAGAAGGAAACCCTGTCTATCTACATATGGCTTTGATCGTCTTTTGCTGGAATTAATTGTAAAA
>NW_004524607.1:12726143-12740272 GCF_000260255.1 Octodon degus
TGGGGGATTGAACCGCGGTCCCTGTGCTTTGCTAAGTTTATTCTAAGTAGGTGCTTTAGACCACTGAGCCATCTCACCAGCCCTGGCATTTTTAAAATACAGGAATATTTAGGTTTCATACATAGAATTGCAGATAAAGGCCAAGAAAATGGATGCCCCTCAGACCTCCACTCAAGTCAGGCAGGCAATTATCAACAGAACTCAGGCCTCCCATTTTCTGCTGAGCATGTATTCACTAAATTTGCAAAAAACACAGCAGAAGTGAAAGTCACTACATCTGACAACCAATCTTGAAGACAGAGAACCTCGAGTTATTTGTACAGAACCAAAGTTTACTCCTAGGAGTTAGACAGTGTTAACTGAGAAGGGCTAAGTGAGATACTTTATGATATATGAAGTAAACCAGAGGTTGAAAGCTGCACCATTTAGGAAAGTACAGGGGCAATGAGGGCTCAAGAGCCATGGAAATGAGGAACGCTGACCCTGCGTTTGAGAACCCCAGTCAAAGCCATGTCTCAGCATCTCTATTCTTGACTTTTGCCTGCTGTAGAGTGCGCCTCACCTGTATTCCAGGTCTCAGTGTTTGTCTTTCATTATCCTTTTTGAGGATTAGCTGGAGTTCACTTTGGGCTCCTCCAGGAGTTTGTGTAGGGTTGTGTGACCCATCTTCTCCATGGGTCTTTGCTCACTCTCATCATCCTTATATCTTCTTTTTCTTATGCACAAGGCAGGCTTCCCCTCATAGTTGTACTCAAGTGCAGTTGGAAGTGGGGCAAAGCTACTGGGTGGGGGCTGTCGAAGTTGTTTTGCTGCCTCATCCCTGCAGGAGGCTCCCTGCCCTTCCTGGCCCAGCAGGAGTCTTTGTTTCAATGCTTCCTTGTGGGTTCCCTGGTGGCATAGGGCCGGGTCTCTTGGGGCAGTGCATGCCCCACCACTCCTTTCTGAGCTGTGTTTTTCTGCCAGCCTGGTGTGATGACGGTGGGAGTGCCCCTATGGGCTCCAGGTCTGCTCAGCCCCGCTCCAGCTTTGCTCTGCGGAGCTTATGCTCCGGTGCTCTCTGCAGCTGCCTTTCTCTGGGGAGCACAGAGGGGGCTGGCTCCAGTGGTGTTGCTCCCCGGGGTGGGCCTCACACTCCTTGTATGTTCTGGAAATAGAGGGCCACTTTTCATGAGCAAAGGCTAGTTCATCCAAGCACCAAACCTGCCATGTGAGGCATATGCTTCCCTCCAGACTAACATTTCCAGAGTCTGTACTCCCAACACCTTCCTTACCTAATGCACTCACTGATGTTTCTCCTGATTAACACATGGGAGCCTTAAGTGAACATCTGGTGACCTTCTCCAATAAACAAACCCAATGCCACTGGTTCAGTTCTTAATTTCTGAACTGACATCTGTGCTAGGCTTTGTGCGCATTGAGAACCCCAGTCAAAGCCATGTCTCAGCATCTCCATTCTTGACTTTTGCCATGTGAACTGTACAACATATTTTCCTTGGTTCTCCCTGGAAAGGGCAAGCTGTTCTCTGAGACTAAAAATCAGATACACTTCTTCCTTCCTCATTCTTGTCCCCTCGTAGTCCCGTGAACATTGCATATTCTTATCTTCATAGTAGTTACAGAGTATAAGATACAGGCATGAAATATTGTCCAGACAATATTAGGACATATATTTCTTTTAAGAGAAGCTACCTGTGTAACTCTCTTGACCATCTAGATATAGCTATACTTATTTCCCCCCTTTCCCTTCTTTTCCTCTTTCTCCCATGAGTTTCTCTTTTTCTTTTTCTGTTTTTTTAAAAGGGTTTCTTCCCAGTTCAATATATCCATTGTACCCTTTAGATCTTATTTACTCTTTCAGTTTCTTACACAAGGGAGACAAAGCGATGTTTACCCATATAGGTCTGGTCTGGTTTATTTCACTTATGTGTGTGGTCTCAAGTTGCATCCATTTACCTACAAAAGTCTTGAGTTGATCCTTCTTTGTGGCTGAGCGCTGCCCCTCTTAACTGAGGTGCAGAATTAGCTCTGCGATGTGTGCTTCTGGCTCAGTCTTTCTTGAGGTTATTCAGGGTTCCAAGTCATATCCAGGCCTACAGGGGATGAAGAGCTGCAGGCTCACTGCCTTGTTACAAGCATCCCTGATGGCTCCCTGGGCCAGTGGAAGTTAGGTGGGGAGGAGGATCAAATGGAAGCCACAGTGAGTTTTGAACTCATCTGCGAAGTCACATTCTCCATGCTAATGTTCACAAAATCCAACCTTAGCACCATGGGAGAGGTTAGGGAAGTTAAGCTGGATGAGGCCAGTGGCTGCCAGCTATTTGTTTCATGTGGTACTGGGGATCAAGTCCAGAGACTTCACCTTCCCAGGCCTTGCCATTTGATCTATTTTGAAACAGTGTATCCCCTAATATTGTTCAAGCTCTACTGGATATGAGGGCTCCTGACTCAGTCTCCCTGAATCCTGGGGATCCAGGCAAGCACCACCACGTGGGCTCCTGGCATCTTCCTTGCAGCCTACCCACTACCATTTCTCACACTACTGCATTGATACTCTGTTAGTACTTGCATTGTGTGCAGAGAGCCTATAGAAATGAAGGAATTTGAGGTCTTATAAACAGAATCAGGTCTCAAGGCCCCACTTGAACAATGTTATTCCTATCAAGTGAATAAGCACTCAGGGAAAAACAAACTGTACTCCAAATGAAGTCACATCATGAGAGACCTTAAGCAGTGAACCTGTTGTTCAGGTCATCACTCATCCATGCAATGCAGAAGATTTTGTCTAAACAGTGTTGAAGATTGAAATTCTTCCTCACACAATGTATGGAAATGCTGTACCAGTGATAAAAGTTCTATTCTTTTTTATATTTTAAGGCAGTGTCTCCCTACACAGTTCAGGATGGCCTTGAATGCACTACATAACCCAGGCTGGCCTCAAACTCACGGCAATCCTCCTGCCTCAGTCTCAGATACTTGATGAAACAATGTTTTGCATGTTTCTTTTTTTTCATGTATTTATTTGCCATTTGTATTTCTTTTTTTTTAAAAAATTATTTATCTATTTATCTTTTGACAACTCATACAGAATTTTACTTACCAAAAGTAATATGAATTTCACAGTATTTGTTGTAATACATGGTATTGTCTTACAACCAGCTATTCATATTACCGGATATATACACATAAAATTGGAAGAAGAAAAAACTGAAGCAATGTATAAGAAATTAAGAAAAGAAAAAGTACAAACAATTGAAAAAAGGAGACGAAGCTAATTAAAGCATTGACTGCTTGCATGTTTCTTGAGAGGTGTGTTTGAATGGCCTTCAGAGGCACAGTGGTACATGGCTGTAATCTTACCAGAGCACACTGAGGCAGGACGATTGCAAGTTGCTGGTAAGCCTGGGCAACAGAAGAACTCTGTCTCAAATACATAATAAATGAGAAACAAAGATCAAGAGATGAACTCTGTATTAGAATTTCCCTGATTTTTATCCACAGTACTCCCACTAGTTCAATAACTAAATCCATGTGAAATCCATATACTAGCAGTATCTGATTGTGAAAATAATCTTAATTACCGGGCCCTAAATGAATTTTTTTTTTTTTTCTCCGAATGCCCTCAGTTGTGGTTTGGCTGGCTGGAGTGTTGTGGGGATCGAACTACAGCAACCTGAGGCTGAAAGCTTTGCGGAAGCAGCCACTTAAAGAACTGAGCTAGGGCCAGGCCCCCTTAAATGAAATATTGATAAGTGAAAAAACTTGAAAACAGGAGATGACCCAAAACTCTTGTCCAAGTTTTCTAAAGAGAGATGCTCTGTGCTGGGTTCCTAGTTCAGTGATAAGCACTTCTGCAACATGCAGGTTCCATTTGCTTGTATCCGGTATTGCAAAAATATGAACACAAAGTAAAAATGAAGCAGGCTTCTGTGTCACACAAGAGTGGTACCAGCCTGCATAACTTAGCGAGACTTTTGCTCCACAACAGGAGCAACAAACAAACAAGCAAACAATAACCAGGTCTGTGTATTTAGCCCTGTCCTCTATCATTCAACCTTTAGTACTTTGGGTTTTGGAGTACTGGACAGAGTCTGTATTGTAAAGATTTTAAGTACATTGTAGTTGTGCCCAAAGAGATTATTTCTTAAAATTAATAAAATGCTTATTGTATAAAAATTAAAATGAGCTTCTAAAACTACAGCTCTTCTTGAAAGGACTCTGACATTGTGATGACTGTTCACCTGGGCAATAAAGCCATTCAGTACTATATGCAACAGCGTCCCCTGTCGGTGGGCTTTCCAGCTACTCGTGGAAAGCAGGTAAGCAGTCTCACTCCTGAAGGGAGAGGGAGGAGAATCCAGGTGTTGGTGCAGGGGCAGAATGCACCATTAGCATCACTTACCACGGACTATGGATTCAACGCAGGGCTTTCCCACTGAGGAAAATCACAAGGTAGTTTTTCTTTCTTTCTTTCTTTTTTTTAATTTGGTACAGGGTCTCACTATGCAGCTCAGACTTGTAGTGATCCTCCTGTCTCAGCCTCCCCATCACTGGGATTACAGCCTGGGCCACCATGCTGGGTTTTGGTGACTGGCTCGGCGTGCGGCAGGCAGGCCATGTAGTACTGTGGATGGAACCTGGGTCCTTGTACTTGCTAGGCAGGTGAGACTTCCATGCTACCTTTCCATCCTGTCCATTTTATTTATTTATCTATCTATGTAATTATTTAGCACAAGGTCTATAGGGTCTTACTACATAGATCAGACTCATACTGATCCTCCTGTTTTCAACTTCCCAAGCACAGAGAGTGCTGGCCTGTACAACCAGGCCCAGTCTCACTTGCTCTCTCAGTACACCCAGGAGGCAGAGCTGGCACAGCACACAGGGAATGAAACCAGTCCCTGCCTCTGCCTAAGCAGGCACTTTAATCTACTGAGCTACCTGGCGGGCCCCATTTTTTCTTTATAGTTTAGAAATGAGATCTCACCAAGTAGCTAAGATGCCCAAATTGGGCTCAAACTTATACTCTTCCTGCCTCTGCCTTCCAGTGGGCGCTGACTATAGCCATGGGTTACTGATCCCTTTAACCTTTCTCTAGAGAAGGTATATTTCTTACAAATTTCTTCAGATGCATTTTTAAAACTTCCCTTCCTTCCTCCTCCCCTGCCATTCCCCCCTTTTCATCTCTCTCTTCTCCCCATCCTCCACTACTTCTTCCTAGGAATTGAATACAGAGCCTGTTGGATGCTCTAATTCAAAGACACTATCAGCCCCTCTTTCAGCATTATATTTTTTTCTGAGCATTTTGATTATATCATTCCACTGCCTGCTGGTCTTCGTGGTTTCTGATGAGTAATCAACAGTTAATTGGTTTCACTTGCATGTTCCAAGTCCGTTCTAGAAATTTTGAGTTCAGTGTGGGCAATAAGGGGGTACTCACAGAGGTAAACAACATAAAATGAACACTTTAAGGAGGGCTTTAATACACAGAAAAAGATTTTTTTTTTTTTTTGCAGAATAGGGGACTGAACTCAGGCCCCTGCACTTGCCAGGGAAGCGCTTATTCTGCTGAGCCATCTCCCTAGCCCCCAGAAAAGGAAATTTGGACACAGCATCTACAGAGGGAAGATACAGGCAGAGGTCTAGATGAAGCACCCAATCACCAAACGGCACCAAATGTTATCACCTGCCACTAGAAACAAGAGGAGACGTAGGGAGGATTTCCTTACAATCTTCCAGAGGTGCCAGCCCTGTCACAGCTTGACCTTGGCCTTTCCTCCTCCAGTCATATGTGATGATTTATTTCATCCACCGAGATTTCCAGCTTACTTATGACTGCCCACTAACCTAGGGAGGTACTTAGGTACCCCTGCATAAATCACACACTATGAGGGCCTATAGTAGTTAGGAACAGAGAGGAAGTTGGAATGGTTGCTGGGACAGGGGTGTCTTCTGGGCAGAAGGAACAGGATCAGTGTATGTTGCTCAAGCTTTTTACTTTCTGTGTTTTACAATGCTTGGGCACCTCATGGAGCTGATAGCCAAGGAAGGCTCCTCCTCCTAGGAGAGTTCATTCTTCTGCATAGTGAAGCATGCCCCACAAAAGGAGGTCTTTCCTATAAAAACCAACTCATCCAGAGTCTATAGTCCAAATAACTTGCTTATCTAACTCCCACCTGACAATATTTTTCCTGTTCCAAACCAACGGGGGCTTAGTACCAGCAACTAGAGACCTCCCCAACAACCAAAGCCCTACGCAATCATTCAAATTTGACCATTCTAAGCTTCCTACTCTGTTTTGGCTTGCGGCTGTCTTTGAAGGCCCAATAAAGGCTCTGGCTCAGGCTCTCCCCTCACTCTCCTTTTCCTTTGTGTAACTCGCCCTGGATAGTTCCTCTTGGTTCTACCTGACATGAGCAACTTCCTCTCTGACACCTAGAATTTGCTAAATGCCTCCCTCCCAAGACTTGTCTTGTCACATCCTCTCATCTCCAACATCTATACTTTTAGAACACTTAGGTTTCATTAAATAGGGCTGTGAGCAAACAGGAGAGAAGGTAAGCCAAGTGTCTCGCTCACCTTAAGGAGTTGATGATGGAAACCACACCTCCAGATCAGTTTCCCTAAATGTGAAGATTCCAGAAGTGCTGCCCCTGAAGGGCCCTGCCCACCAGAGTGAGAGGTCTTCTGATCCTATCATGACCATCAGTGCTGGTAGCACATGAGAAACTCCTCGGAAGAAAGATGGAGTGGGATTGTCTTTAGAAAAAGAATTTATGCCAGCTATCACTTGAGAGATGACTCTGACCCAGGCACGTCCCTTGAAAGTTCTGGTCATGCCACTTACTACTCACAACAGGGCTTTGGAGCAGATGCCACTAGTGTTTCACCTTAGAGGTTAGAGGTGAAATGCAAGGCTCATAATCTCACAATTGGTGACAAAGCACATGTCCCTCGGGGAGCTGTGGATGAAGGGATTTTCTAGGCAGATGCAAGAGCATGCACAGAAACAGAAACAAAAGCAAACGGAGGAGAACTCTTTGGCTAGTTTATCTTGAGTTACTGGAGAAAATCCAGTGCTCCCTGATAAAACCTCTGAGTTTAAGATAGGTGGATGGATCATGGAAGGGGAGCACCAGCCAGATGCTTGCTTTTGTCTCAGTTTTCTAGTTGGTGTCTGTGGTCAAATGAAGCGTCCTGAAAGAAGTAGTTTATAGTGCGATAAATGAATTAGTATGTCAAAGTTAATAAGATATAAATATCTGTTATTTTGGTATTATTATTTTGTCTCTTTTCTATATAATCTATATAATATAATATTTCCATATAATATATAATCTACATTAATTACATATGTTAACTTATTAATTATGCTTAGCAGCACCACAAGGAAGGTGTACATTTGTAAAAATGCAGAGCAGTACAATAGTTGGTAGTTTTTTCTAGATTCCCAGACAGATGTGGTGTTTTTTCCTGCTGGAGCCACTTGGTATAGGAGGTCCTGAGTGATAGAAAATTCTTTTTTCTTACAAACATGTCCTTAGGTCTTCATGACAACAATTTTCATTCATTAAAAGGAGTGAGCGCAGGCTTATTAAAAATGTTGCAAGTGCACCTCTGAGCAGGAAACTCATTCATTCACAAAGTGATCTAGAAGACCTTTTCCTAAGTTAGTGTGTGCGCCAAGGAAAGAAATTAGATGCATCAGTTAGATACACGATCCTCGAGCACTCTGGCTGGGGGACGGGGGCATTGGCCTGAGGAGGATGAGCAGCAATGGTCCAGGGCAGCAGGGGCGCAGTGAATGTGATGCTCGGAAAGAAAGAAGTGGGGTCCAGGTTGTGCAGGGCCTGAGGATCACATCACCCTGGAAAAGCACTTCAGTGTAAGGCGGGAAAAATGGGAGAAACCCAAGGGGACTTGCAACTCCAGGCCCAGAGTTTCCTTGATTTGAATGATGTCCTGCAGTAACTGGCAGGCAAAATCAAATATCTTTGCAACACTGAAAAATAGTAGGATTAGCACACAACGTACTGGGAATGACTAAAACTTCCTGAAAAGGCTCAAGGGACCTAGTCCATGCTCTCTATAGCTTTATTCAGTGAGGCCTGCTAACCTGCTTGCCAGGCAAGTGCCATTAATAATTACACTATGCACTTAAATAAAAAGCAGGTGATGAGGCAATTATGTTAGGGACTGACATAAACCCATACCGACTGGTAACCCCAAAATATTTCCTACTGGTTTCACCTCTGCCCCCAACAGCTATGAACAGGAAGATTGAGGCACACCATGAAATAAGTCAGAAAAAATAAAGAGAAATGTATGTACCCTTACATGGAGCACTGCGGTAGGGAGAAGCAAGCTGCAGAACAGTTTGTACAAGGGGCTGAGGAGGTAACTCAGTAGAGTAAGTGCTTGCCTGGCAAGGGGCTGAGTTCTATTCCCGGTTCCACAAAACAAACAAACAAACAAACAAACCAGTTTGTACAGTAGCGTACTTTCTTACAACAAAAACAAAAACCTAAAATAGTAGATTTCTTTGCTGTAGAGACAAGAATGTGCATATGTTGTTTCATATCTCTATTTATGTGTGCAAATAGATAAAATTTTTGTGTATCAATACACAGTTAATTTATACTTACATGTACACAGGCAGTTCTCACACAACACCACCCTACTAAATGACTATTTGGACTTATCCTGCATCCTGTTTATCTATCTCTTGATTACTGGGCCTCAGCATGTTTTTTGGTAGGGTACACCTTGTTTATACAGTACTGTAACTTTTGCCAACTATACTTTACAGTACTGTAGTTTTGCTACACATTATAGTACTGTTGGTAGAAGTTATGCAAATAAAAGTACAGTCATTAAATGGAGTTTCCTTTGACCATTTCTTTGCTCTGCGTTCTGTACATACCCTGTACACTTCTTCACTTAGCGAGCAATGAGGTGGAGCAAAACTTAGATGTTAACCAAGCGTTTGTATGTATTATGTACAAATATATATTTATGCATATATGTTCTGTAAAAAATTATATATCTGGAATCAGTATTTTTTGTTTCACACATGGCATTTTATGCATTGCTTGCTACTAGCATAAATATATATAGATATATACATATATACACTTACACACACACCTATATATATATATATATATAGTTATACATAGACATATTGTAGTGTGTATGTTGACAAATCTTAAAGCAGGTCACCAGTTGCTACTTCTGATGAGGGGAAAGTGAGACTGGGCCTCGCAGTTAAAAAACCTTAGGCTTTGTACAGAGTAGCACAGATGGTTACAAGAGACTATGGACAGCTCTCCTGGCACTCAGGCACCAAACCCCACCACTGCCCTCGCCCTCTCACCAGGTGTGCTCTGCGCTCAGGACTTCCTCCCAAACCTGAGGGCCTGAGCATTCTACATCTCCTCCTCAGGTAAGAGGGTCCTGCTGAGATACTGCCCATTAGCTGGCAAGCCCCTGTCCAAGGTTAACTTCCACGTACCCCCACAGTCACTTATGCGTCAATTGTGAAGCCGGTGGGTCTCCCCGGAGGTGCAACCCAATACCCCTGCAGCAGAGGCCTGTATCTGAGCAGGTGGGGCCCTTGCTGAACCAGCAGTTGCACGCAAAGGATAGCGAAGGGTGGGCTTTGGCTGCATCGCCAGCCTCACTCCCACGTCCATGGCTCCGCCTCAGTGACGGCGAAAGAGCACCGTCAGTCCAAGGTAGCTGCAGCTCTAGAGGCTGACGGGAAAGGTGTTGGGGATGTGTGTGCACCTGACCTTAGACTTGAAACTGAATTCCCCAAGGAAACACGGTTCTCTTGCTTCAGTGTGCTTTGAGGAAGGGTGCAAGTAAGGTAGAAGGCAAGACTAAAGACTAACCAAAGAAAAGAGCAGTCTTGGTAAAGAGTTATGAGGAGCCTGCCACTAGTACATCAGTTTATTCAATGTCACCCCAGTTCTGTGGGTTGGGAATCATCAACACCTACTTTAAAAGGAAGAACGGAGGCCCAGGGAATCATGTTTAAAATCTCAGCTAGTAATGACAAAATTCCCTGTCAGCATTAAGTTGAATAAAGATGTTATTTTTAGAGCTCACATCTAAAAGGACTGGAGTCCCTTTCAGCTGGGGACATGGTTCAATTCACTATCAAACACATTGTTTCTAAAACTGTGTTACAGTAGCACAGAAAGTTCTCTGAGACCTATGGAATGGGGAGCAAATGTCAAATTATAGAAAATATGTAGTGCGCAATTCTTACACATGAGGACAAACTTCACCAAAACTGCTGTATTGGTATGTACCTATTTATATAAATAGAAAATAGACAGATGCTTATGATTTAACAGAAACAACTGCAATTATAGATATTAAGCTGACAACAGTGTCATCTGTGACTGTCATGGTGTTACGATTTGTGTCTACTTGTCCCCCAAAGCCTCATGCAGTTATCAGGTGGACTTCTAGAGCCTCTGATGAATTCACAGCCCAATGCTGGCATTACCAGTGTGAGTGCTCCTGGGATTACGGGTGTGAGTGCTCCACCCAGCCGGGGGTGGAGAGCCTGCATGCAACTTATGTGAGACAGACTTGCTCTCTCTGGCCCTTGTTGCCCCTACTCCTCCCTTTTGCTCTGTTTTGCTGTTTTCCACTACCCTGTTGCCCTCCACCATGTGCCAGTCTGCTGTGGAGCCAGCCGAGTGTGGACCGAGATCTCCACAAACTGTGAGCTAAATCAATCTTTCCTCCCTTAATTTTGGATGCAGGGTATTTTGTCCCAGCAATGAGAGAAACCTAACTTAGATACATGGTGTTGCCAAGATCTTACCAAGTGAGTAGCCTAATGTTGAAGAAACGTCAAGTGTTGGCTATCAGCCATGCAAACTAGACTTCCTCACTCCCCATTGATAAGGCCAATCCTCACCCTCACTGGATGGTTGAGATCTTCCTTAACATATATAACTTTAGTTCCTTAGGTGTGAGAATCAGCATTGTGACTCAATGGTTTAGTCTCTTAAGGGTTCTCAGGGCTATGAGTCACATTTAGGCTGTATGGGGATGAAGACCTACATGCTCACTTCTTTATCATTGGCTGTTCTCAGTTCCTCCCCATAAAGACCTTGCCATGCAGGCTCAGTTTCTGATCTCTAGAGCAGGGGAATGGAGAGAGTTAGAATGAAGCTGCAGTTGTCCTTTTTACTAATCCCAGAAGTCACAACCAACCCATGCTGTATTGTCATGATTCACAACCCAACATTAGCATGGTATGAGAGGGAATTGGATATTGGTGTGAAGCCCAGGAATTTTTTTCCCATACTTCAGATTGAGCTCAAGGCATTTGTAGGAAACAAGATGACCACTACCACTCCTTTTTACCATTTGCAGATAGTCCCTTAAGTAACTAAAGTGCAAAGCTAAGTAATACATGGGATCAGGGTGGAATAAAACCAGGGCTTTGACTCACTGAAGTTCCCTCTGGAACTGGATGTACCTTAGATGTTCCCTATTCCAAGGGAACATGTATTGCTGTGCATTTGCACAGCAGAGCAATGTATAGAAATGTGAATGAGAGCACATGATGTGCAGACATCAAGGTATATCACCGGCACCACTGCACTGAAGGAGGAGACAGGAGAGAGCCCCTGTTCACTACTCAAGCTCAGGACAATAGAGGCAGTGCAATGAAGCCATTCTGGTGAAGTCGTGGGGCTTTGGCAGAAGCCATCGAGTGGATAAGCCATACTAACAGTACTGGAAATGTCTTGTTTCTGGACCATGGTCCTGATCATGTTGGGGAATGGGAAAGGCTATACACTGTACGTTTATGACATGGATATGCTTTGTGAATTGCACTTAAGAAGCACCAGATTGTGCACCAAGCAGAGCACACAAAGATCCCTCAGCCCTGGAGGGCTTTCCTGCCCAAGGTGAGCCTATGGTGACCATGTGGTGTCTTCCTCCTGCACGAAGGCTGTACAGGGTGTGAGCAATGTCTTGGTCTCAGTGGAGAGCATGGGCCCCGGGGTCCATCACCTACAGCAACATACACAACCAAGGCCATCTGCATGCCAGGTTCACGATGCTACCTCCTTGTCCCTCAGCATGAGCAGTGACCAAGCCCTCACACCCCAACCTAGTGCTCTGTTCCTGATGAGAGTTTTTCTTCTGCTGTGGCAGATTCCTTTAAATCCCCACTGTTGAGGTCAGTCTTTGAAATACCTCCCTGTTCTTGTGGTTTGGGGCCAGAATGTATGGACCCGGAGCAAGAGTTCCTGTGGTGGGGACAGCAGGAGCTGGCAGGACAGATTGGGCAGGCACCACCCTGCCAAGCTGTCCTGATTTGGCAGGGTTGGGTCTCAGCCTCTCCAGAAGGCTTTCAACAGTGGCCAGAGCAGAGGCCCACTTCTGATCTATTCCAGAGTCAGCCCAAGGGGCTCTGCAGGCCCCTCTACCTGGACTCGGGGTTGTGGCTGGGCTTCCACAGAAGCCTCGGTGTGGGCCTGGTGCACACCTACCTGATCTCTATGCCTCTGCTGGAAGAGGGAGTTGAGTCCAGAGCGCTCCTTAGCCAGGGCTGCTCCTCAGCCAGGGGTGCTCCTTAGCCCTGGTGACACCACTAATCCACTCCCTGGCCACACCTTCCATCCCTGCATGGGTGTGAGCCCTGTCTTAGGTGTGAGTAGGCTTCCCCTGCTCCTAAAGGAAGGATCTGAGTCCTGCGTGAAGCAGGTGCTGCACTGCAGGCTGAAGGATTCCTGCAGGGGAGGAGAAGGTCTAGGTTGTGAAGGTCCAGCATGATGCTTGCGATGTCAGGGGATCAGGAAGGAAATTAGAACACGCTGTGTGTGATCTCCACTTCCGGTCCAGGAGGCCCGAGTTGTGGCTGTGCAGATGTCTGAGGCCCAAAAGACCAGAAGTTGCCTGGGGAGGGGATAATAGCGGCCATGCACAGGGTCAGGGGCCTCAGACCCAGAGAGGTGGGGAAGTCAGTGTCCCACCCCACACGGCTCAGGGAGGTTGGTGTGGTACTGGCTGTACCCGCTGAATATCATATTGAGGGGCCTGGTGGGAGGCTGTTTCCTTCTCACGGCCCTGGGGGTGGGAAGGCTGCAGGGCTGAGTTGTGGGTTCCTGCCTTTCCTTCCTAGCGCTGTGGGCGGGGCCTGAGGGCCCAACTGTCAGTTCCCGCCCTTCCTCCCCCGCGGTGGGCGGGGCGAAGCACGCTCTCCACAGAGAGCGGTGCTGGAGCACAGTTGAACTGGGCTCCACAGACTAGCATGGCTCGGGCGGGAGACATGCAGCGCCAGAGCCACCGCAGCACAGACTCAAGGCCAGCCGCCTGTGCCGAACCTGCTGAGCCGCAGTCATGGAGCCTGACAGCGCCCAAGACCTCTTACGTGCAGCCCTCTGTTCCCGTCGCCAGGGCGGCTTCCGCCCATCAAGGGAGCCGGTTGCCTCCTGTCCACCCTCTGAGACGCCTCTTCCCGCGCTGCGCGCCCCTGCGCTCCCCTCCTTTTCCCTTCCCCTTGCTTCCTACTGTTTGGCTCAGGACTCGGACAAGATAGTTTGTACCTTTCTGCCGCAATTCCGTTTTTGGCCAGAAGAGGGAGAAATTGCGCTCCAAATATTTCACCTGTCGAAACACCCATTCAGCAACAGTTCGACATTTCCAAGCAGCAGTTTGTCCGGCTCTTCCTCTTCAAAGGATTGCTGTTCAGCCGACGGTCTGGGTACCGCAGCAGAGACGGTGTGACCCATCTAGCGCATAAGATAAAAAGACAAACTCCTGGATTTGAGCTAAAGAAGCCCTTTGGAGCTGGATTACATGTTTTCTCTCTTTGTAGCTTTCCCATGTCCCTTGGTATGATTGGAGAACCACTGCGGATTTTTAATCTTTAGAAATGGCAACTCTAAATAAGAGTTGCTTTAAAAAATGTTAACACAGGGGCCGGGGAGATGGCTCAGTAAGATAAGCACTTCCCCGGCAAGCACAAGGGTCTGAGTTCAATCCCCAGTTCCACCAAAAAAAAAAAAAAAAAAAGTTAACACTTTACAAAGTCCTCTTATGTACATTTTTTTCTTCCCTTTGTGATGAGCCTAAGTTCATTCAGACTCTAC
>NW_004524607.1:12741442-12746316 GCF_000260255.1 Octodon degus
ACACTCTGCTTTCTTCACAGAGTATCCTGTGGTCAGGATTATTCACATAGGACAAGACCCTGAGGGCATATGACAAGGTGAACTCCTTCTCCTCTGAATTGGGCCCATGCTGCAGCACAGCCTGAGGAGGAGAGGATTCCAACCCCACAGTCCTCCTTCAGTCCCTGTCTACCTGGGTAGTTCCCACCTGACCTGCCCACACTCCAGGCCTTCTTAGAAAACAACAGCATTCCTCTTTAGATCTTGACTTTTATGGCAGGCTGTGCATCCTCCTCACCCTAGTGCCTCTGAGATCTGTGTCCAGGCCAAAGTTCCATGGATATATCTTCTGTGGCTATTGCTGCCTAAGACCCTTTACTCCAGCACTCAGGAACTCCTTTCCTTATGGCTTCTCAGACCAGCTTCTGATCCAAGTGTCCTCATCGCCTTGTCACAGTCTCTTGGGGGTTCCACTGTGGGCATCAGGGCCTTTCTCTTGACCAGGTTACACAACACTGACATATCTGCTCTCGGTGTAGCTCTACTGCGCTCCCTGCGCCTCCTTTTCCAGGTATGGCTTCTCTCTGACCACCATCCTCTCTCCACACCAGTACATCCTCGCTATAGTCCTTTCCTACTTCGGCCAGGTTGATCTCTCCCCTTGACAGCATGAAAGAATTCACCTGGTCCCGACTTAGAGTATGCTGCTGCCTCCCCCACCGGCCACAATCAGCCAGTGGAAAGAAGAGTGGAATTCTAATGCAACCTCTGGTTTGAAATCCCTGCACTTGAAATTGCTTTCTGTGTAGAAAGCAATTGCCTTGGAAGCTGTTCCAATGCTTTTCATAGGAAAACTGGGAAAGTTCTCCAAAGCTGAAGTTCAAGACACAAAGTTGAGGAAACATACAGCCCCCCAGACATAACAAAGGCAGAAAGAAGGTATATGTGGTTCCCAGATCACAGAATGAAAGGTAACCATTGTTTTTTTTCCAGAAAATAAACACCAACTTTATTAATATAATAGCAACAGAAAGAGCTTCCAATTTTTCATAAGAAAATCTGAAACCCACACCACCCGGTGCTACACGATTAAATGCTTGCACCACAATGACTGTCATGATAGCTCTCTGCCACACTCTGAAGGGTCATCAAGGACAACTGCCATATAGCTGAGCTGCTGAGGGACATGCTGGGCACTGGGGGAGGGAGGGCTTCAGAGTTAGCCCTGTGTCACAAGACCGGAAGGAAGGGACTCCTGCTTCTTAGCTCCTGGAATACAGAGAACACATCAATGTGGAGAATAGCCTTGCTGCACAAGAGTTAAAGAAAGCCATGAACTAATCTAAAGGTTTTCCCTGGGTGGCCGGCTGGTGTGCTCTGTGAAGAATCCTCTTCTGAGCCCACCCCGGCCCAGGCCAGGGAGAGGGGAGGGTGGTGAGGTGGCAGCACAGGGGCAGGTGAGTGTGGTGGGTGGGCCCAGGTCTGTGCTGGTAGGTGTGGGTGTCTTTTCTGGCAGCTGCAGCAGCTTCATAGGGGAGCCAGGGGCCACCTGCCAATCACCTCTTCTTGAAGCCGTATTTTTTGCGTTCATAGAAGAGGTCTGTCTTAGAGCTCCCCAAGTTGACGATCTTTAGGCAGCCATCTCGGTCCTTCTCCTGGATGGTGCACTCTTTACAATAATAGGTATCAGAGCCTCCTGGGCTTCCACAGATCACTCAGCGCCCCTGATAAGAACCATAATTACACTCATTGCATATTCGCACCAGGGTGCAGGGACGCATGTAGGAGTCACAGACTATGCACTTGCCGTCACATTTTTCACACAGTCTTCCGATGGCAATGCCAGCTTGCTTGCGGTAAAATATCAAATCCGGATGATGCTTAGCCATAATGACTACCCAAGAGGGGTAGAGTAACCATTGTTGACTCTCCTGAGCAGATTTCTCCACAAAGCATTACCAAATCTCATGTTATCCTGCTCCTCTGCATTCACAGGGCAATGTCCCATCGACACTATCCTTAAAAAACAGAGATTAAAGTACAGAATGCTCCCTGCTCATGTTTCTTCCAGTCTCTGGGGGCTTTTCTGGTGTGCCTTATAGTCCTTTGAAGATACATGTCTGAACCTCATACACCTTCGGGCTTCTCATTTGTGGATTAATTAATCTAGTCTGGGGTGGATTTCTCTCTTTGAAATCCCCATCTCTCAATTTGTTTCAACCAAACCAGCTTATCATCCTGATAAAGTGGTACTCTGGTTTACAAACTCAATACTCTCCAAGACTCTGCTCACCAGCTGAAGTGAACAAGAACTCAATTTTATTTACCCATAAGGTCATCATTGAATCTAACAATTGAATTTTTAAAATTAAATTTATTGGTAAAATTCACATATACACAATCATCACATTCATCATAGAGAATTTGTACCTCTACATGATATACTGGAATTCCTCTTTTTTCCCATTCCACCCCCCACGCTACAACCCCTCTTCCCCACTTATTCACAAAGCTTTGTTTCCATTTGCCTCTTCTTTTCTCATTTTTCTTTTCCCTCTCACTCTTCCCTAGTTCCTCTTTTATTTTAAACAATTTTTCATATTTTGCAACATCAATTATACATTTTGATTCTTCTTTATATTTTAGTTTCTCATACAAGAGAGACAATGTGATATTCATAAAGGTGTCATATTTATTTTACTTAAGAATATGTTCTCACTCATCCACATGACTGACACTGACAAGGGTTCTACAATCTGAGGTACAGGATCTCAGGATAAATCCTGAGGGGATTTCACTGACCTTATCAGACCCAAAAGCTACAACTCTTGTTGCATAGGTCTTACTTTACCTTGGTCTTAACTATCCAACAGAAAAGTATAAAAACAAAATATAAGAAGTAAAGCCATGCTGTTATGTTGAGCTGTAGGGAACTCAGGTCAACAATTTCTGACATCGCCAGTGAAGTGGAAGACCCAATACTATTATGGACTACTGGACTCTTTTAGAATACTTTGCTGAGTTTACACACCTATAATATTCAAATGAGGGAACTTAACAAAAAAAGGGATACAGATGAATGCCCATTTTGTATCTGTGTATTTTGTAACTATAGATGTATAGTTACATTCTCTTAATGAATAGAGGGATTTGTTCTAATGGTGTTTGTAAATAGGATATCAAGTCCGCATCTTGTACAGCAATTAACCACTAGGAAGAATGTATGCAACGTGTTAATTATTGAAACTGTCCTACCAATTTGGTTTGAAACTGTCTCATTGCTATTTGTTTCTCAATAAAATTATGGAAAAAAATTTTTTAAAACAGAATATGTTCTCAAGGTCCATCCATTTAGCTGCAAATGTCTGAACTATATCCCTAATTAGGGCCAAGAAGTACTCCATGGTATAAAAAACCCACATCTTTTTTATCCATTTATTGCTTGATGGACATTTTGATTGTTTCTGCTATGCAGGTATTACAAACTATGCTGCTATAAACGTGGGTGCATATATATACATCATTACTGTATGATGATTTCAAGTCTTTTGGGAAGATACAAAGGAGATTAACTGAGTCAAATTGGATCTCTAGTTCTAGTTCTTTGAGGAACTGCCAAGCTGATTTCCACAGTAGTTGCACCGGTTTACCTCCCATCAACAGAGGAGCAGTGTACTTTTAGCACCACACCACCAGCAGCCCTTGTTATTGGTTGATTTCTTGATGACAGCCATTCTTCCTGACTGCAACAGAATCTCGGCATTGTCTTAATTTGCATCTCTTGAATGATAGTGCTGCTGAACATCTTTTCAGGTATTTATTTGCTATTTGTACTCCTTCATCTGAGAAGTGTGCATTCATCTCAGGTGCCCATTTTTGGACTAAGTCTTTAAATTTGAGGTCTCAATTTTAACATTCTGTATTTGTTCTAGATATTAGACCTTTGTCCAAGGAACAGCTAGTTAAAATTTTTTCCTGTACTTTCGGGGTTTGTCTTTTTATTCTGTTGATTTCTTTTACTGTGAGAAAGCTTTTTTAGTGGGCCGGGGAGATAGCTCCATAGAATAAGCTCTTGCCTGGCAAGTGCAACGGCCTGAGTTCAATCCCCGGTGCCGCAAAAAAAAAAAAAGAAAAAGCTTTTTAGTAAGATGAAATCCCAGTTTTTGATTATCTGCAGTATTTCCTATGCAGTTGGAGTTTTGTTCATGAAATCTTTGCCTACATTTATGTCCCTCAAGAGTTCTACCTATGCTGTCTTTCAGCAGATTTAGCGTTACTATTTTAATATTTAGAGCTTTGATCCTTTTTATTTTAGTACCTGGTGATAGACATGGTTCTAGCTTTAGTCTTCAGTAAGTGGAAAGCCAGTTTTTCCAGCACCATTTATTGAGGAGGATTGGAATCTTTCTTCCAGTGAATGTCTTTGGCCTTTTCATTGAAGATGAGTTGAGATAAGTGTGTTTGGAGTTGTTCCGGCACTCTCTACTCTGTTGCATTGATCCTCAGGTCTATTTTTTTGCCACTGCCATGCTACTTTTAATCATATCTCTGTCTTATAATTACTTTCTCTCTTTCTCTACAGTTTTTTAAAAAATGTATTTAGTACAGAGTCTCACTACACAGATTGGACTCATAGTGATCCTCCTGTTGTCAGCCTCCCAGGATTACAGGTGTGTGCCACCATGCCCAGTTTCAATTGCAGTCTCCTCAAGCCCCAGGAGCGGGGCCAGCATGGCCTGCAGTGCCAGGGATTGAACACCGGTCCCTTCACTCCACCTAATCAGGTGCTTTATTCTGCTGAGCTATCTGGCCAGCCCATCTGTAGTAGAATTTCAAGTCATAAATTTTGATGCCTGCTACCTTGCTTTTGTAGCCCAGAATCACTTTTTTTTTTT